>NC_139043.1:123653036-124062526 GCF_965140915.1 Aythya marila
TTTTTTTATTTTTTTTTAAATCCTCTTTAAGTATTGAAAAGCTGCAATGAGGTCTCCCCAAAGCCTTCTCTTCTGCAGGCTGAACATCCCCAGCTCTCTCAGCCTTTCTCCATAGGAGAGCTGCTCCATCCCTCTGATCAACTTTGTGGCTCTCCTCTGGACCCACTTGAACAGCCCCACATCCTGTGGGGGTGGATGAGAATGTTGATGGAAATGATTCGTTACTAGACTTGAACTCTTAGATTAACTGACTAATGAAGTTGATATTTTTATCAGTACCTTCCAATTTGACAGGCTGAACCTATAGGTGCATTGTACATGTAAGGGCACAGTATTGATAGTGGAATTAGTTAAATTATTCTGCTTTCAGGCTAGAAAGATTAATTCCCAAATTCAATGCCCTTTAATTAAGCTTTTTTTTCCTTGTCATGATATTCACCATCCATTCTTCAGCTACTTGAATGAGATATTAAGGACCAAGATTCTGATTCCAAGGAGGTCCAAAAATCAAAAGTGGTGACAATGTATCTCTTTCCTGAACCAAAAATAAAAGTAAAAAATAGGAGGGAGAGAGAGAGTTCTAAAGCTCTCATAAAGCTTTAGGAGATATAAAACACTTAGAATGATCACAGGCTTTATTCATTTCCTAATTGTGATCTCAACATTTCAAATATCATAAATAATTTCATATATCATACATTCATATTCATATATATCAACCATTTCACATATAATAAAAAAATTTCCAGATAACCAGTGGGCACTTTCTTCTAAATTATTGTTCAAAAACAGTTTAATATTTGTCCAGATGCCCAGCTAAACATGTCGATCTCAATCCTCAGTTATGTCCAAGGAGTATACTATATGACTCTAGTAAAGGCATACGTGAGCGTGCCAACATGACTTTAACAGCTGAAACCTCCATGCTTCCAGTGTCTGCTAAGTTAGAGTTGCTAAGAGATGCATACATTTACGTAGCTCATCAAGAACTTCAAGGCACCTGTGACTCATCATGCTACGCACACGTTCTGTGTCCTTCGATGGTGTCTCTAATGCCTGTCACTGTGTACTAAGAGGCAGCATGACAGCTTTCCTTTGCTGGAAGCTGTCCCTGTGCTGTGCCTACCTCTTTCATTCACACAGTGGCATGGCATGATGCAAATCAAGCTGAGCGTAGCCAACAGCTCAGGCCCCAACTAACAAATTTTTGCACTGATTTTATGTCACTGAATCAATATACTGGAACTGTTCATTAGACTGATAATGTAATAAGAAAGCTCAAAAGAGTCATAATGTATGTAATTTAGGAGGAAAGCCAGATTATGCAGAATTGCCTATCTAAATATAGTAAGCATAATAAGTTTTTGTACGTTAAAGTCTGGCAATGAGATTGGGCCAGCTCAGGAAGCCTACAAAATTAAGCACACCGAAAGCATATTTACTACTGTAGTACAAGGTACCTTTTTTGAGGGTGGCAGTGGTTTCTTTTATCTATTTATTTTTTCCTGTAAGAAGGCTGATGCGTATGTGTAAACATTAATCTGTAAAGAACTCAAGGAAATACATACACGTGTAATAAGGGTACATTTAATGAACATCTGCCAATACAGCATATTCAAAAAAGCATTCATGATTTAATATATGGTCATTGGGGCACTCCTGAAAGCTTAGAAAACCATTAATCATGATGGCGAACTTTTAAGTACATTTAATCAAGGCATTCTTTTGTTTCAGTTTATATGCCCTGTCCAGCTCATATAGTTCTTACTTATAGGCACATTTCTTTCTAAACATCAAACAGCTTGGTCAATAAACCATTTGTGAAACTGACATTTTCATCATGTTTAAAACATTTAATTTGCAAAGCCAGTGGTAAAAAAAGAAGCAAGGCAAGTAATACTTCTTATTTAGGAGTTCAGCCATGGTCTGATAAATGCCTTGATGCCTCCAATTTGACAAGAACTGGTGGCAGCCTCAGTTACAGTGTGACAGTATCTACAGTGAAGAAGCAGTAGAGTATTATGCCAACAGCACTGTGGCTACAGTGACCCTTGCACTTTTGCTGCATTATATAGATATGCTCCAAGTGGAAATGAAATGATCTGTGCAGTAAGAGAAGGAAAAACAATTCAGCCCCATCTCAGGAGAAGGCAGGTGCTGTGAGGTGTTGAGGGTTGTGAAGGTTTCCTCATGCTGGACCCAGCCTTTCCAACAGCCCAGTCCCAGATGTCTTGTAGCTCTCAATGCCAGCTCACTGCACACAAGCCAAATTAGATATGTAACTGCTCTTCTGCAGACAATTGGATGCATTTCTGCTTTGTGTCGGAAAGAAAAGCATGAGTGGTGTTCGACACATTTTTACTTAGAGATAATTTAGCAAACAACAATTCTTCAAACATCAGAACCAATGAAAGCCAATTTCCTGAAGATCTGTGTCTGATAGTTAGTACTGAATCTAAATTGTAATGTTCATGAGAAGTCTTTTCTGTGACTGGGATATTTATAAGGGCTTCTCTGGGGTGAATTCTCTGGTGCCTAATAGCTCACAGTGCAGCTTTTTCCATAGTTACAGATTTTTTTTTCCACTACCTGATGAAAACCACAAGATTATAAAATTGGAACCAGCTGCTGCCTTAGGGCTTTTCACTCACTACAGGATTATTCTGCTAAAAGGAGCTAAATAGAATAATGCAGATCGGCATTACTCTGAGTGAACCTGCTTAAAATATTCAGATGGTGAGAACCATTAAGCATTTTCAATAATAATAACCGAAAGAAATAAGGTATTTTCTGGGAAGCATTCTCCTTATAAAGAATTTCAAATGTTTCTCCTAGTTGTACTAAATAACCAGAAACTTAGAGGGGAAAGCGGCCATGTATTTATTCAGGAATTGAAACAGAAGTCCAGTTTTGTAGATTTTGACTTCATCTAATCCACCTCTGTTTTCAACAAGTATGAACTTTAAAATTACCTCTATTTTACAGAATTAGATACAGATCTTATCACCCTGTTTTTTAGTCTGCCTGGATTTATTCTTTAGCTCAGGGAAAGTTAGTCTCTTATGTGTGAAAAGAAAAAGACTAAAAGAACTTTCCTACCAGAGAACTGAAAAAAATTGTCAATTCATCTTCAGTTTACAGAATGGATAATATTTTCTTTAAAGGATGGTGGGAATTCCTTTGAATAATTTTAAGATTCTCTAAATGAATGGTTCTTTGATAGGTAGAAATGGTCATTTGAGAGTTCACATGAAGGGCTCACCCTGGATGCCCTCACTTGATTGTACAATGACCTAATGGTTTCTTGTTTGGAGGGTTACAAGTATTCATCATTGCAAAGATGATGTATATACAGTTTGTCACATCCATAGCAAATCCTTTTCATTGACAGAATTATTTTGTTTGCTTACAAAATAAAAGATTCAAGTTGAAAAACTTGTTCTGATAGATTAGCTACACTTTAAGTAAGACATCTGACATTAACATCTGTCTTAAAGAGTAAAAGAGTGTGTATTCACTGTAACAGACAGGAAATCATGATGACAGAAAAGCAGAAAAAGAACTATATCCCTCCATGGCTTATTTCTGCCCTTCTGCAACACATCCTGTGAGCAGCTCAAGATAGAACTGTCTTGCCATACCTCTCCTCCACACCTATGCAAATAGCAAATAAGAATAATGAACATTTCAAGCAAGAACTGTGCACCAGGCAAACAATTCATAAAATGGAATATTTGTCTAAGCCATTTGCAGGTAAATTAAAATAATAAGCAAAATAAGAATAATCACTGAAATCTGTTTTGAGTGTCACTAGCAAAGTATGAAATCTGGTTTCCTGCTACTTGTATGCTGAGCTGTTATCTCAAATAGTGTAGAATGAGTATATTTTTCAATATACTTTTGATTTTATTTATTTGATTTTGTAGGATTTTCCACCTTCTTCAAAGTGACTTTGCAGTGATATAAATGATTATTCAGATAGCAGTGAGCAAGAGGGTCTTCTGAACTCTTCTGCCTGCTCAGCTCTGCATATGACAGCTCAGCTTGGCTACCTAAGGAAAAATCTATGCCTTTGCCTTTCGGGTCCATTTTCCTCCCCACAATCTCTTTCCCATCACTTCAAAATCCATTAGCCCATTTCAAACATCTTATCAAGTTTCTTGAAAAATAGTGACAGGGGAGGAGAGGGACCCACATTAGTGTTTCTGCTGAGGCTGCAATACACCTTTAATGTTATTTGCTTGTTTTAGTGGAAACACTGTCCTTTCAGTACATACAGTTCAGAGTCACCCACAGTGTGTTACCAGCAGCTAGAGTATAGGAAACAATGAATGGAGCATATCGAGTATACTTGTGCAAGAGAAGGAGTGTTTCAGGAGAGTGGAGCTTTGGGAATACATTTCAAGTACAATTGAAGGTGGTAAGAGATAAAGGTCACTAGAGCATAAAGAGCAACCCTGGAAATGACCTGCTTAATAGTAAGAACATGAAGTTCTATGACTCTGCTTCCAGTCCCAATCAGCCTCCATATTTAAGTCACCATGTAAGTTCATAGTCCTCAAAAAACTTTGTTTCACTGTGGTACCTATGCAGTATTTTTGCATTCTTCCACTGATTTGCAAATAACTTACATAAGTAATTTAAGAATAAAAGTTGGGTGGTTTTGTTGGTGGTGGTAGTTTTATTTGTTTGTTTGTTTGTGTTTTTTGTTGTGTGGTGTTTTCTATTTTGGTGGTTGTTTTTTGAGTCAGAAATACGTTCTAGCCAATTTAGGAAAATGTGAATATGTAAATTTATACCTCCAATGCAGGGTTTCTTAACCATAATGCCATTTAACCGACTCTACAAATATATTTTTTTTAATAAATAAAATAAAAAAACAGCCATGAGAACTACAATAATGTCTAATGAAATATTTGATATACTGCAGAGAAACCTGAGGACTTGGCATGTAATTTTTAAAAGTTAGACTTCATTGACTTAAATAACACACTATGATATTAATCATATCCCACAGAGCCACCATCTTCAGGTTCACAGAACGTAAAGCAGATCCAAAACACATATTTTCACCATAAGATTCTCTAAAACTCTTAGGAAAATATTTCAGAATGTTACTCCCTTACTGTTTATTATTTCTGAAGATAGTTATATATATATAGGGCTTCTAGAAATGTTCCAACAAAGCCAGTATGTTAGTATCAAAATGTTCATCTGAAATTATTTTGGTCTAGTGAATTTTTATCATCCCAAAGCCCAGCTTCAAACAAACTCCTTTTCCTGGCTGACAGCCTTGGAACTGGGAGCCATGTTGCTCTTCAAGGACCACTTCAACCAAAAATCATCTAATCTGCTTAAGAGCCTGCCTCGCCTGGTCACAAGCAATCTTCATGGCTTGTCTTTTGAGTCAAGTAGTCAAGACAGTAGAGCTGACCCCCATTATCCTGGTCTATGTTCAGATGTCCCTGCAGAATCCCTGGAAAACTGGGAACCATCCACATAATTAGGGCTCTCCTCCAGTTTTGCAGCAGTGAGGTAGAAGCCAGATAAATTCCTCATTCCCCAAGCTTTCAAGGTCACACAGCAAGGACTAGAAGCTTGAAAACCCTCATTTGGGCTCACCATGTCTGTGTCCAGGTGGGGCTCATCCCGTACCACCATTTCTGGGATTTCTCTGCAGCTTCTAAGGAAAACTGGCATTTTTTTTCAGTTGAGCTGCTGCCACTCCAGTTGGAAAGACTTCTCATGAACAGCAAACTCTGCTTTTCAGACAGCTTTTAGAAAAAGTATGTCTCTTTCCCCTCTTTCCCAAAATAGACTTTACAGATTGAAAACATTGTCTGATAGCAATTTCATTGTTGTCTGTCTTCAGTGAGGTTCCACTTGGGATAAGTGTCCCATTCACACATCACTCAGTACTCTGTTACAGGCATCACAAAGGATAAAAATGCTGTAGGGAACCACTGGGGTGAAGGCCACAGGAAAAAAAAAAAAAAAAAAAAAAAAAAAAGCAATTAAGTTACTTTATTACTCTATCAGATTAGTGTACAATTGTACAATCCCACTGGGAAAAAAAAAATATATATATATATGCACACACAAACCCTAAAAAATAGCTGAAAGCTTTTATCTTGTTAGTTGTGTACAGCAGGCTGGGAGCAGATCGATGTTCCAGGGAATGTGTCAGTCACAACTGAAGAAACAAGGGCTTAATTCTGGGTCTGGATTTGCCAGAGATATCAAGACATTTCATTAAGAAAGATAATGTCCTCAGATTTTCGGCATCTCAGACCTGAGATCTGATCCACAGGGAACAAGTTGAAAACAAAAATAAGGATGTGAACAAGAGCACAAAGTCCTAACACCTCCCTTGCAAATACAAGAAGTTTTAAACAAACTATCCACCTTTAATTTATCACATTTCTCAGCAGCATAAATTTATCAGATTTGTCAACCACAGCTTCAGCCTAATCTCGGGGAAGCTCACTCACCTTGCCGCTGTTTCTTCAGCTCCCATTACAATGTCAGAGGAGGGCTGTGCTATTTGTACATAGCTCAGTGCCCGATACCTACAGAACAGCCCAGGGAAAGGGTCAACCTGTGTTTGGGGAAAACTAATCTCCCTATAGTTCCCCTAAAGAGCCTGTTAGAGTGAGTGATATGGAGGGAGCTCTCCTCCCAAATGTGGGGCCCCATCTGCCAGCTCTGTGTCTCTATCCTCTTCTGCCAGGCTGCAGGGGAGGAGCATAGGGATTGCCCGTATAATTAGAAGCTTCATATCTCACAACTAATCACAGTCTGATCCTCCTCCCTCTGCAATTGGCCTCTTCCCATTGCAAAATCCTCAGCTCCTGGGTGTTTCATTCTCCCTCGCTAATAAAGAGAGAAATTTAGCCAGTAATTCTGTGTGGCTGATGAACGTGCTTCAGCCTAGCTCCTGTCCTCAGCTTCTGTTTCTTTCACCTGCAACCTCAACAGAAAGACTTCTGCTTATGACTAAACTATTGTGACAGATTACTTTTAATTAATCCATCATTAAATTGCACTTGACTCAGAGCAGAAACAATCTGAAGTGAAAAGTCTAAAAATTCCTACTCTTATTTCCTTGGACTGGGGAAAGGCAGATGAAGGGCTGTCTGTCCCGTAAACCCAGGACAGGAAACACAAGCATGCAAAGGAGCTCAGGAAGGACATCCTCCATGGTGGGTCACCTGGGAAGGGAGAACCCTGCTCTTGTGGTTCTGCCTCTGCTGGGATGGAAGAACAAGCCGGGGCTACCCCTATATAATACAATCAGGAAACACCTGGTTTTTAGAATGGCAGGATCAGGTTTTATTCAGCTGCTCTTTTGTCATAAACTTGGACCAAGACACTGCAACTTCCAGAAAGCATAGAGCAAGTCTAAAGCTGAGATATACCCTACCTGGGACTCATGATCAAAACTGAACCATTTCCCAGGTTGTGGCCTGGCATGGGGCCAAAGTAAGGGATCTCAGTTTAAATGTCTGTGAATAACACTGGATAACATTTTAATTGACAGAGAGGATTAAACTTTGGCTCATGTTAAAAAGAAGAAGAAAAAAAAAAAAAAGAAAAGAAAAAAAGATTACATTACAAAATATATGTTTTATGGTTTTGTTGTTGTTGTTGTTTTTTTTTAATGTTTTTTTTTTTTCTTTTTTTTTAATCAAAACATGAGCTGTAGGAACCCACTACAGAAGGTTAAAGAAGCAAAAAAGCACTTCTGAGTCTGTGGAAACCATCACCACCTTACGTTACACAAAGGATAGCACTATATCTAAATGTTGCAGGCTGGAGCACCAGCAGCCATTCAGCAGGCTTTCTGTCTGTTTGACAAAAAATGCCAGTCAGTAAATCCTATCTACTAGACTTCTACATATGAGAAGATGCCCAGATTTGAAGTAAATCAGTTTGTACAACTCTGATTCAGCTATAATCATATTGATATGCCTTTGTTTAGTTCAAATTTGTTTTCTGTTTCTGTTGCGTTGTGTCTAAAATTGATTTTATCCCTGACAGCGATTTCTATTTTCTTGTCCAGCTTTGTCCAGAATAAAAAAAGATTAAAAAAAATTAAATTTCCACCCAGAGAAGAAAGGAACAATGAATCAATTTTTACAAACAGACAAAAGAAAAACAAGACAACAACAACAACAAAAATCACCACCACCCTAAAAAATATTCAAGTTGTGGCTAATTTGACAGTGGCATCTTGCCCGTGATTTGTCTTTCCTGGCTATGCTTTTGCTCAGCTCCACTGCTGTCTGTATGATACTCAGTCCTGTATGTTTCCACTTAATGTGCTGGTGAAGTAAAAGCTGCCACTATTGCTCCTGTGTCCAGCAGCATACCATACCTTTATTATGTGTCTAAAAAATAACCTTTAGACAGAGTGAAACTGCATCCTATGGAAGAGCTGAAGCCCCCTCCAGGAGCCCCTGTAGAACCTGAGATTTGGAGAAAGCATGTTGGAGTCTGATCCAAGGGAAGAGGAACAGAGAACATATTCTTCTGAGTTTGAGAAGTCTGATAAAATGAAACCAAAAAAAAAAAAAAAAAAAGAGAGAGAGAGAGAGAGAGAAACGAAACAAAGCAAAGCAAAACAAAACAAAACAACATTCATTAGGAAGCAAGGAAAGCTATCCCATGATTCAGGAAGTCCCCTAATCCAGACCAGACATGGTTTGAACTGTGGTGGGCTGTGCTACTGCCAGATGCTATTTCCAATGTGATTTATTTTAAGAGAATATTAGACTTGGCCAAGAGTCTGCCTTTGTTTTACTTGTTTTTATCTGTAGGTCTTGGGTGATAGAAAGTACAATGGGATGGAGTTTGCTCTACTCCTAGAACAGAACCTTTTCCTTTTTGACATTTGTTGGACTCGCCACTGTGAAATCAGGAGACATTTCCAGACCACCTGCCATTACATTTTGGCCTTGCAAGAATTATGGTGACTGCATTCAAGAAAACGATCAGCCATTTGTATGGATAGACCAATCTTCATGCTGATGACAGCAGCCCTTCTATTGCTGGTGCTTTTTGTAATTCCTGCTCCTCCAAGCAGCTAACAGCCATGAAGCCAGGCCATAAGAGGACCATTCCTTTCTCCATGGAGTGAGGCGCCCTTGCTAGTTTTCCACAGTAAAGATATGGATTTTGTTTCTGAAAGCTTCTGTGTATAAGGAAGGTCTTTGCAACCATTCAGAAATGTCTGCTGTTAGGGGAAGGGTAACGGCTGACTGCTCCTGAGAGAGAGGCGAGCTGGGAAATTAAGCACCCAAGCAGAGGCAGTGTCCTCACCCATGGAGCTCCATCTCATGTTTGGCCAGCAGTACAGAGACCATTGACAGTCCAAGACAAAGCACACAAAGAAACAGCTCCAGGGTCCAACCATGGGATCCAGGCAGGAGCAGAAGAAATGGGGCCAGAGATGAGTCTGGAGAAAAGGTTGCAGCAGGAGTCCAAAGTCCACCCAGGACAGAGACAGAGACAGGACCAGAGACAAGCTACAGCATGTTTGTCGGGTCTGTCCAGGAAGCTGCCTACAGGGCAGGTTTGAGGCCCAGCAAGAGGCAGGGCTGGAAGGAGGGCTGGGGATTGGCACTCCTGCCTCTGGGGCAAGGACTGACAGTGCCAGGCAGAGCTGAAATGGGGACCTGGCCATGGGCAGGGGCTGGGGGAGACCGCAGGGGAAGTTGGGCATGGCCAGCAGGCCTGTTAGTGCCTTCATGGCCCTGGCAAATGCAAAATGATTCTTCTTTTTTCAAAAAGAAGCACATGTGTGGGTCACATGAGTTCACTAGCATGGTCAGGATGGTCAACAGTGGAGATGATGACTACCTTGTAGCAGTTAGATTGTGATTTTGAATGATCCTTCTGCTGCAATTCAACATTTGGCTATATTTTTCCAAGCCCATTTCTCCATTCACACCTTCCTCTTCCTTTAGGGAGGCTTGAATGGAGTAAAAATGCCAGGGAGGCATTTGGGAAGCTCTGCCTCACTGAGAGCTTGTAGGGTCATCTGTGCAAACCAGATGTGAAGTGAGAAGGCAGAGGTCCAGCATGTTTATGAGCCTAGTCTTTGATGAAAGATGCTCTGAAGACCATAGATGTAACGAGAGATAAAAATTCTGCAACAGAAAGCTCAGTAGGAAAGAGATTTCTCTTTCATTCAAGCTGTATCTTTCTTCCCCTTATCTGACCAATTGAAACAAAACTCTTCTGAGTAAATCTTTCACTCCTGGAAGTCACTGGTCATCAGCATGGCCATACTTTTTCTTATTTTTTCCCCTTCTAGTAAATAGGGGCATCTCTAAAGCTTCTTTTCAACTTCCAAACACACTGCTGTAAGAACAGAAGATAAACCTGTGTGTACAGAAAAAGCCCCAAAAGTAGAAAAGTAATGAGCCAAGAATGTTTAGCATATGTTTATGAAGGAAAATAGAATAATGTAGATACAGTGAAATAAACATATATTGTGGTGTGGTAACACATTTCTGTATGCAAAAATTCTTTCATGAAGAAAAGGTATTTTTACTGTGGACTCAGTAACTCGATAAATAATTTTTTGTTAGAGAATAATTCTTCCATTTTGAAAGCAGATAAGCTGCTTGTCTGGGAGCAGTGTGCACCAGCATAGCTGCAGAGCTGTGGGAACTCTCCTATCAACTGCTCTTTCTGACAGTTTTCCCCACAAGCGAGTCCTATTAGTGTCTGGGTGTATGTGTATGAGAGAGAAATAACAGAATCTCCCTTTATAAAACTACCAAAACCTCAACTATTAAAATCTTATGAAAACATTGTCTGCTTCTATAAAACACGCCCAGCCTTCAAAGCCACTCACTGCATCATGAAAAGCAGTAGTGGAGCACTGGAGCTCCTGAGAGGCTGGTATTTCATGAGCATCCGAATGAATGAACTTTTCCTACAGCTCTGCACCATGTGCTTTACTGACGGCAGTGACTAAGAAGACAGAAGCTCCAGCTGAACCTTTCTCATCGATGTGACATATACATGCAGACTTTCAGGTATGCAACACCACCTGAGCTCCGGATGACACCCTCACCACACTCCGGGCGCAAAAAGATGTGTAAAGAGCCTCTTCCCCTGACTGCCTTCTTTTTCTCAAACTCGTAGGAATTTAATTGTCTTTGAGAGTTTTACCCACCTCTCATATTCAGCTGAAGATGATCTGTGGGTTCAAATATTGGTAAAGCAATACATAGACAGAAGGGGCACATAGGAGGGGAAGAACATATGGAATATATAGACACCTACATTTTAGTTGGTGATTGACCTCATTGGTAGGCAGGGGTGGGAATGGACACTCGCAGAGCTTTGCTTGCCAGCTACCAGATCAGGAAGAGAATTTCCCCTGGGGTAGACTGCGGTGACCCTCATAAGCACAGATAGACATCTGCCTCACCAATGTCCAGATTTCAGACAAAGTGCATTTTGCTGGAGGTTTCAACACAAATCATTATCTCCATAGAAAATTAAACCTGGAATCAGCACCACTTAGGACTACCATTAATAGTCTGTCTCAAGCTGTGGTACCCATTCAGAAAACGTCAGGGGCTTGGCTGGCAAAAGGTGGTTGACCTTTTTTAGAAATCACGTAGCTTTGTTTCTAAGCTGTTGGTCGAGGAAGCCAATAAAATGAGGGGAAATTAAGACAATAAATGAGCGTTCAAAGTTTAACCCATTTTTTAGTTGGTTTTAATTGAAATTATAGTGGCAATACTGCCCCATCTGTTTCTTGGAGGGTTTTCAAAAGAATTAGGAGGTCTTTGGCTTAAAGAAAATAAAAGAAAATGGAAGCTGAGAAACACTGTATTGGAAAGCCTTCACCCCAGTAGAGATATGTGCAATACTGAGGGCAGGACCTCAGAGCTATAGGAAGGGATGAAGCCTGAGCAATACAACGCAGAGGGCAAAGTGACATAGGAACTGTTATGAAACCCAGGGAAGACAGGAGAGCTTGAAAAGGAGAGCAGCTTTCTAATCCCATCCCTAAAATACAGAGGGGCAGCACTGAATGGGGGAGACAGACTTCCTCACATTATCGGGAATGATAAAGGACTTCCCATTAAAAAGCAATAAAGAAGAACTATTAAACCCGATGGGAAGGCGGGCGAGGCAGTGGCAGAAGCAGGAGCCTTGATGGCAGGCAGCTGCCCCATCAAAGACGCGGTGCTAAAAGCGACCCCAGGCTCTGCGAGGGGTCCTGACCGAGGGGGCTGCAGGCTGTGCCCGGGGGGCTCAGCCCCTGGCAGGACCCCCTCGCCCCAACAGCGAGGCCGGGCGGCTGGTGGCCAGCCGGGGCAGCTTCGGTGCTCCCCGTGGGGCATCCCCCGTGGGTGGGATGGCAGCGTGGGTGTACGTGCGGGGAGAGGGGGCTCAGTAACTGGGTGGGGGGGGGAGAGAGGGGGGATTCTGCTGCGGAGGGAGTAGCGTGAGCCTGTGTGCGTGTGCATCCCCTGCCTCCCCTGCCGGGGGTCTTGCAGCTTGTGTGCACAACCCGCCTGAGGCTTAACAGGGGGGTGTTGGGGCGGGCGGGGGGGCGGGGGGGGGAGCGTGTGCGCGTCCCCCCTTCGCCACCCTGGGCCGGGCACGGGAGCTCGGCGCGGGGGTGTGCGCATCCTGCGCAGGTGGGGGCAGGCGGGGAGGGAGGGTGCGGGGGTCTCCCCGCCTGCCCCGGCCGGGATCGGCCGTGCCCCCCCGGCTCCCCCAGCCCTACCCAGCGCCGCCGCCGCCGCGCACAGCCGCAGAACCAGGCGGCCGCGGCGGCAGCTCGCATGCAGCCGGGGATTACAGCGGGGCGAGGGCAGCGCGGGCTCGGCTTTTATCCCCCCCCCCTCCGCCTCCCCTCCGCCCCCCCAGCTCCACCAGCGCTTCCCTGCCGGCCCCCCCATCCCCGCCCGCCAGCATAGCCGCTCGCCGAGCCGCTCGGTCGGTGGCTTGTCAGCTCCGGAGGAGGGGGGGGGGGGAAGCAGGGAGATGCCTTTGCCGCGGTTTTTCCACCCCCAGCCCTCTCCGTGCCGGGGGGGGCGGTGATGTGGAGCCGGGAATGTAGAGCAAAGCCCTCCCCGGGAAGGAGCGACCGGCACAAACCTCTCGCCGGGGCTTTGGCGGCCGCGCACTGCCCGGGGAAGCCCGAGCAACCCCTGCCAGAGCCGGGGAATCCCTCCTCCAGCCCCCGGCGGTGCCCCGGGCTCCCGCGGAGCAAGGTAAGCGGCGGGGCATCTCTCCTTCCTCCCGCCGAGGGATGCGGGTTGGGTTTATTTTGATTTTTTTTTTTTCCCGTCATTATTATTATTATTATGTTTTTTTTTTTTGTTTGTTTTTTTTTGGAGAGACCGAGTCATCCACGCCTCCCGCACTGATGCGAGTTGCGAGGGAGGCGAGAGCTGCCGGCTGGCCCCCGGAGGGATGCGGTGCCCGGGCCGCCGGGGAGCCCCGGGGACCCCCCGGAGCGATAGGGTGGTCCCAGCCCCGGCCCCGACCCCGACCCCGGCCCCGAGGGCTTCAGGGGGCAGGCTCGGGAGCGTGTTTTTCTCCCCGGCTGCTTGGATCAGCGCGAGGGAGAACCGTGTAGCCCTCACGCCGGAGAGCTTTGGAAACCGTGGCTTGTGTTTTTGTTCCTTCGGAGCCGCTAAAAGGGGTGGGGGGTAGGGGGGGATGACATTTCGTAGTATTCTACCTCCTGCCGTGGGTGAGCTTTAAAGATAAAGGCTCATCATTTGTTTCCGATGCTCTAATAGCGCTGGGGGAACCTGATGATATAAACCCTGAGCAGCTCGGAAGATAACTGTCATTTGAATTACCTCGTGTACCCAGCGAATGAAAAAATCCCCGCTACCAAAGCTGAAAGAACTGTATCATTGTACTAGCCTGAAATATACTGGCATAAATTCTCTCTGTAGATATGTAGCATGCTGTCATTCCCCTGGCTTTAAAAACCCAAACGTCTGTAGAAATGGGCATATTCACTGCATGGTTTGTACAAACCATTCAGTACATCCTATCTGTATTTCAGTGCCTGTGTGAGGTAGACCATTGTTTATACCTACGTACAGACCATATTTATGAAGTCTTGGACTTCATTCAAGTTACATAATGATTAAGATATAAATAAGTGGTATATTTACAGTTTCTTGGACATTTTAGTTCATCACAGAGAGGACCATCTCTAGACTTCCTGCCAAAATTGTCACTTTTCAAATGTTTGTATAAAAATGGAAGTGTCAGTAGCATCAGGTGGAAGCAACATTCCTTAGCAAATCCATAGGCAGGCAGACCTGGCTACTAAAAGGACACTTAAGAGAAAGATTTCAGCAACTCCATCCTGAAGCCCTGAAGAGCTGCCAGGGCTGGTTTAAAAGAGGAAGAGTAACAGCGAGACTGGAGAGGCTCAGGAGTGGGAAAAGCTGTGTCTAGTGAGGTTTAGCTTTAAAAACAATAAGCTTTCAAGTTTGCTCAGCTGGCAAGTTGAATCCAAGTTAGTGCAGAGCTAGCACTGAACCTGAGAGGCTGGGCAAAGTCTGAAACCTCAATGTCCTACCAAGCTTGGGGTGTGATCCTCCTGCCAGGGAGTTTGACTAGACGAAGCTTTCAGGGTAGCAGGGTCAGTCAGCACATGATGCTCATGAGATCTGTCTGCTCTGTGATCACCTAAGATGCACTGTCAAAGCTGTGGAAATCTTTGTCAGGGGGATGAAGAAAAAAAATTAAAAAAAAAATGTTTGTTGCATGTTCTTAATGCCGCTGTCTTTTTCATTCAAACAAGAGCTGATAAACAGTCTCTTAGCTCAGCTTTAAGGGGAACTTGCAGCTGCTTTTTATTTCTTATGATGCTTCCACATGCAGCTCCCACAACAGTGTTCAAATTTCTCTAGCCTCCTTCTCTCTCAGCTGGATACTGTCATTGGGGCTCAGCAGGTTGGCCTCATTCAAACATATGCAGAGAGTGAAAATGAAAACATCCACAACTGAAGATGAGGGAGAAGTGATGTTTGGAGTAGCATGCTTCATTCTTAGCATTTCCACTGGCTTCAGCATTTTGAAATGTACTGTTGCTGTAACAATGCCACATCATATGTATTTATTTATTCATGCTCAGCCTTTTTTTCTAAGTGCAAGTTAATTGGCAAATTCTGGCTTGCCATTCAAGGCAAAGCGAGGAGTCGAGATTCGCAATAGCTTTCTTGCTAGCATTTGGGATTTTGCCAAACAGCTTGCTACTGTGACTTTTAGAAGAAAATCTTGATCTTATGTGACTTCCCTGAGCTTCACGTCAGTACATGTGCAGGTACTTTCCAAGCCACCGCTATATTTAAAGCTACCTGCTGGAGGACATTTCAGTCGGTATTTTACTCCGCGTGTTGTTCTTACATAAACAGCACGCTGGAGAGGCTGTCTGGTCACCAGTCTGCATGGTTTAGGGGAAAAGGATCTTGGTGAATGAGACATGAAGGGTCTGGTAAAGTGGGCAGTGGCTGGGACCCATCTACAGACTCCTCTGGAGGTGTTTGCTGCTCAGAGCACGGACCTGCTGCTCTTCACAGGCAGAACCCAGGAGGGAAAGTTAGGAGCCAGAAAGGGAAACACTTAAAGTTGTGAGCCACTCCAATTTGGCTTCAGCTGGGTAGACATACACATTTTCTAAAAATGGTGTTTTGTTTTAATGCATTTTCTGGGGTCATTTCTATTAACTCATCACATTGTTGCATAATGCCTTCTGACCCAGCAACAGTATGCTCGCAGCCCTTAAAGTTAAATAACGACCTCCTCTACAAGGACTTTTCCCTTTTCTATATTATTATGAAGGGGGATTTTTTCATTTTTGGGAATAAGGATTTTAACCTAATAGCTGTCTGGGTAAGATGAAACTGGATGCAAAATAAAAATTATCTCTTTTTCACTTTGGGGGGATTGTGCTGTTTCTATTCTTATCAAGATATGAGCAACTTGTGAGAAAATATTTTTGATTTCCCAAAAGTAACTGACATCTTCCTCTTGTGATTATTGCTGAAATAGTAACACTGAATATTTAATTTCTTGAATTTTATAATAAATCTTTGGGACATATGGTTTTAACTCAATTTTAGCAGGTAGAAATGAGTGCCTACTTCCTAACAATAATTTTAACTGTTGATGCAAATAAATTTTATAATTTTTATTTACAGACATTTCTAAGATGTACAACAGTGTTCTGTGGGATACTGTGAAAAAAAATTCTTTGGGATGTTATAGACTGGATTCTTTCCTATCATGAATGTAGATTTTTGTGCAGTCCCATAGCATTGTATATTTCTTGGCCTATTAATTCTCTGTCTATATAGAAAGGATTTGGAAAGAATTTTGTTATTTTTAGTTTTTTTCCAGGGTATGCATTTTTGGATATTATCAGAAGCTCTGATAAATAGACAGCTTAGTGATGCTCGAATTTAATCAAAGTAAAATGTAAATATATTAAATCATATGATTAAATATGTATATAAAAAAAAAAAAAAAAGTGAACAGAGAAGCTGAGGAACTATTTTTTTTTATTATTAAACAGAGTTTGGAAGTTTCTTATCTTTGGTAGCTGTAGGTATAAAGACAAGCCCAGTTAGCTTTACAATTCACTAAATTAAATATTTTACTATAATATGCACCAGTCAAGATATTTAAAATATTAAGCTTAAAGCTGTCTGTATTCTCCATTAAAGGTGGAAGGACAGCAAAAGTCTATTCTGTTTTTTCCCCTTCCTGATGCATGTTACAGTACATACAAAAACTTCAGTGCAAGTCACACATCGATATTTTACCGAAGTTAGAGTTCACTTGTTTATTGTACAGTACATCATTTCTTCCCAGGCTTGAGGGATGCAGTAAGCTGAGCAATTTCATTGCTACTTTTTCACTAGCACTGTATGAGGACGTTAGCTGCACAATCAGTAAATAATGAATACTATTTTGAATGCTTTTGTTCATGAATTATGGTGACCACATGAGCAGTATGAAAGCAGTAATGGAAAAGTCTTAGGCCACTAAAATATGTGAGGTTTTTAATTTATTTGTTTCTAATGCAGGAAATCTATATTTAGCTATAATGGCAGATCAGCTCTGACTTAAATATCTGGCTTCTATACAGCCCTATTCCTCCTCCGGATGACTATAAAGAGTAGTTAGTAGCATCACTGCTGGCAGCAGAAAGAGAGTCAGAACCAACAATCTATTAGATAATAAATAATATATGTAATACTGGCATAATGCATAATGCTCCAAGTATCTAGGAGTAGTCTGTGATAAGCAGCAATTGTCATCTTTACAAGGAACAATGGCAATCTACCAATTTACCTCTCATAATACCTCAACAGTAGGACCACAGTCTATTGAGAAATTGCACAAGGGCAGGTGTGATCCAGGTCTAGATAGAGGGGCCAAACATCCCTGTTATCATAGCACTGGTGTGTGATGCAGGAGAATCCTCTATGCTGGCCTGGGAGGTCAAGCTCGCTATTGCAGCATATTCTTCATGCTGCCGTCATATTCGGGTATTACCTAGTTAGGAAATGAACATCAGCTCTTTAGGTATAACAATGTAACGAGGAAGTGAAGGCAAAGCTGTGCTGATAATTAACTGAACAAAGCTCTCAAACATAATCTTCTTTGACACTAGAGATGAGCTTCTCTCCCTGATTGCCTAACAAGTTAAGAAAGAGAAATCAATTATGGCAGTACAGTCCAAATACAGAATACATTTACCTCAGAACATTAATAAGACATCTTGAGGCAGCTCATAAAACAGTTTTTCACAGTACCTCATCGATTGTTAACTTTTAGAAAAGTAGCTGTATTTTAAGTAAATGAAGATAAAAATAATAACCAAGCTCAACAGCTCAAAATGAGGCCACAATGCTGCTTCTTGCAGAAGTTTCAGTTGTGTCTTCTGCTCTCTTAAAGTGTGAATTTTTGGTTTACCTGCAAGGCTGATGATCTCATTTCACCTGGATGTATTCTCAGGTGACTGAATAATCCTACCATAATTTACAGCCATACTTTCAGTGTGAATTTGAATATATCAGACAGATCCTGGGACAGTTTGAGCAGAAAGTGTTGGCAGGCCGCAGCAGCTGGAAAAATCCCACTAATGTATTTAAGCAGACTCAAAACAGTGAACTGGACTAATTGGCCTTGAAATAACAAAGCTATGAATGACACTGTTGAACGTGCTCATCCAGTGGTTACTGAGATTAATAGTACACAAAGTTGATCTGCCTCGACAGTAGTGCCATCTAGAAGGTCTTGCCTTTTAGAATGTTTCCATCTCATGTTTTTTCCACTCTTATTATTGCTGACATAGAACAAGCGTCTTCATTTTGGGTAGGCCTTTTGCTTGAATTTTTATTCAGGACACATCTGTCTACCTATAGTTTGTCACTTTAGTCCCTAGTTAAGCATTTAATTAGAGAAGGTCTAGCAGCACTCAGAATCTTCTGCTCCCATTGAAGAAGGGGTGGGTGTTTGTCTTCACTGATCACCTAGCAGAAGCAAAGGTGGTCAGTGAATAGATTACTCACTCAGAAGAGGGAAGATGAGCTTTTAGGCCCTTTCTTAGATTAACATGATGCAAACAAATGTTTCACCTCTGGTAATTTGAGATTTCCTCTGGCCAGAGAGTTGTTCATAGCCCACAGATACAGAATCATGCTTGATCCCCTTCTAACCTGTTCTGCCTCAATCTGACACTGTAGGAACAGGGAAGGTGGTCTCCATCCATGCAGCCATTTTGTGTCTTAATGGTAGCAGCAGTAGTCTGTATGAACCACAGGGCTGACTCCCCAGGGACTAACATAGTCCCTGGGTAAATGTCTAACAACCAGACAATTACATGACCGGGTTGTTGCCACCATCTCCAGGAGCACTTTATAGACTGGATTTTGTTCTGGTCCTCTGAAGGGCTGGGTTTATAGGAGGATGCTTCCAGACACAGAACGTCAGGGTATGTTGTTTCACTTTTGATCCAGACTGTGCACAGAGGGTGGACAAATGTTAACAGTTTTTCCTTCTGACTATGTTAATCCTGCCCTAGAGGTTCCCACACTCTTCTTTAAATTTGGGTCTTGCGTGTTTAATATTAGAAACCTGAACTAATGGCACTTACCAAGCACATTCTTTAGGAGGATGTTGTGGCATTTAGAAAAAAAAATACATTTTTGAGAGCGGTAAATACAATAATTTATTCTGGCAGTTTTACACAGATTTTCTTCTTAGCTTGTCTTAATTTAAGAATTACAGCAATTAACATTGTTGCATCCAGTTGTGCATGATAGTGAGTGCTCACTTTTTTCCATTCTTAGGTCAATGTGGGGATCAAAATATCCATACCATCCTGGTATCTGCTGCCCTTAAGCTTCACATTCTGCTTAACAAAACTTATGTTGTTTCTACTCATGATTAAAAATTATTATGAAAATTTGTGCTGTAAGCAGAACCAAAGCCCCTTAGATAAGGTCAGGAATTAAAGTTTTCTGCTTTCCAGATAAACACCTGGCAAAATAAGATGACAGGTTGTCACAAGCCTCATGTGACAACTTTCAGTGACTAGCTTGGGTTTGTTTTGAGGCATTCCATAGGTTAAGAAATCAAAATGTTGAAGGGTTGGACTCTTCTGAATCAAGCCTATACTGACATTTATCTTAATTTTTAATGATAAAAGCTTTTTGTGAAGACTTGCTGATGCTATGACCTTGGGGACATTTCCAGCTGTGTACAAAGGCACTCATCAGAATTGAGTCACCCAGAAATCCAAGCTTTGAATCATTTTTTTCCAGCTTCAGTGCTTCCGTGAAGCACCAGAGGTAAGAATGTAGGCTGTACTCCTGTTGGGTCTGGATTGAGACAAGAATCTCTTGAGTAAATATGCCCGCCTCTAAGTGAAAACTTTGGATGTATCTCTTCCTGTCTATTGTACATGTGAGTCTAGGCCTACCACTTTGCTTGATTGAATTAGGGAACTGTCCACTTGTAAATGGCTCAACATGAAATTTTTCTAGAGGCAGAAATTGAACACGAATGTTTTCACTTCCAAAGAAGTCACATATGACCATGCTTTCCTTAATAACAGATGGGATAGGGGGGTTGCATGTTTAGTATAAAATGTAAACATTGTGGTAGAATTCTGAGTAAAGTGCCATGGCTATAGTTTTGGAAGCAGTTTAATTCAAAAAGGGTTAAAATCTGATGCTTCTCAGTTTACCTCATTGCTTCAGATATCATTCTCTGTATATATAGTGTAATATTGTCTACTGTATAATATTTTCCTGCCTAGAAACGCAGAATCATAGTTCAGTACCACACTATGCAAGCTTTTGTTGAGGAGGACAAAAAGACATCTGTGAAGTTCTTCAGTGCTTTAAGTGCTATTATTGGTAGGGAGCAATGGAAGACTGAGGGGTGGTATAAGATAACCTGCTTAGAGTAGCCTTAAAACCTGTTGTTTTAGGTCAACTGGTTGCAACAGTGCCTCCTGGAAGAACAATGGACATATTAAAAGCTCCTTCATCATTGTAGTGCACTGCAATATAATTTGAAAAAAATAAATAACTATATCAACTATTAGATAAGTTGCAATTCAAAGTTCTAATTTATTAACATTAACGTATTTACTATTATTACTATATCCTGCAAAAAGTATTTGTACATCCTTATAGAACTGTATGGGAGCAGTGATCAAAACTACGGATCCAGAGTGCTAGCCAGGATATAAATATGCAGTCTGATTTAGCCCTGAAATGAGGATCTTACATAATCACATTTCTGTAATATCTGGTTGTTTAAAATTAAAGAAAATGATCTGCCATTCGGCCTTGTACTTCCCTGTGACAGCTCATCGGCTCTGAAATTTCCAGGGAAGGCTAAATATGTAGTGAAAGACGGTACCTTTGGCAAAAGCAGCAACTCAGTACTTAGCAACCAGCTGTAAACACCAATAGTGAAGTGCAGGCACCACAGACAACCACATCCTAAACAAGATGCTTCAACCTGGGCTGTGATAGAAATGCAACCGTTTCTGTAAACTGAGCATGAACGCACTGGCATTGTTTTGCAAGGATCATATAGCCACACTTGTCAGGAGCACAAACAGCAGAGTGTTACTGATACAGAAAGACAAAGAAGCAGAGTTAGCCTGGAATAAAGGCTGGTGATGATCTTAATTCAGCACTGGGACAGTGCTGAATCAGGTGCCCCAAAACACAAGGAGAGCACTGGAATTCCTGTGCACTGCCTTCATGAGCATTTTTCATGCAGTAGGGGTATAAATGCAAAGCCAAAAGAATCCATGAAAAGGTGAGGTCTGTTAGTGCTGAATGTCTGTACATGCATTTGGTCTATGTGGTATATTGTAGTGGAGATAGCATCCTTTCATCACTGATAGTCTAAAAGCTCAGGGGATTTGAAGAGCAGCCTAAGGGGTTAGGGACATACTGAGATTGCATGCTTTGCTCATCATAACTTCTTGTCCGAGTTTGCTGGACAGGCATCTGAAGTGGGGTGATAGGTTGCCAAGTCATTCATCATCCTCTTGAGAGTTGTGCTCCAAATCCAGCTCTCAGCTTCGGCTTTTCTATGAGGTACTACTCAAGAAAGGAATACTCAAGGCCCAAATCCTGTAAGAATCTTGAGGTAAATTTACAAAGAGTGCTGTTGAGGGTGTTCAGCCTTTTGGTTTAAAGTTTTCCACATCACCCTTAGTGGAGGCTAGGGCCCACTACAACGCTTTACTGGAGGGTAATTACAGTAAGTAATTAGAAATGATATTATGGTATTTAAAATAAATAAATAAATCAGATAAACCAAAACTACCAAGCTTCTGTGACTGCTGGATTTTACAAACATTTTATCAGTTATACTTTCCCTACTTTTCCTGTCTTCTGTCTCCTTACCTATTTCTGTCTGGCTTTTCTTATCCAAGGTTCTTAAGGAATATATAAAGCCCCTGAGCATTATGCTTCTTGGTTAAGTTCAGCTCATCCATCTAAAAGACACTTCTGTGCTCAAGATGGTGAGAACAGGGAGCTAGCAGACAGACCGATTTCATTGGTTTGAAAAGTTCATCTATAAAAGGCCTCATCTTTTTTGAATGTTTCCTGTAAATCTCTCAGACTTCGTACAGCCAATATTTAATTTTTTAGATACCAGAAGCAGATCATCTGTGAGGTCTGTTATGAAATAGAAATAATCATCATCTTAGACCAGTTAGCTATAGTAACAACACAGAGCTGGTTTTGCAGGATTTATTCTCAAAGTAAAATCCTACTTTCCACAGTCCGACCTGTCCATAACAAAGCTCACAAGGCTACAGCTGCAATTTTGACTTAGTTCAGGAAACATCCCTGCTCTTTTACAGCCTCTGCCATGGCCCTGGCCATGGTCATGGTCTGAGCCAGACATTGCTTGCAGGGAAGCTCAGTCATGGGGGAGATGGGCTGAATCTGTCTTTCCCCCTTCATTTCCTTGTCTCTGAGGACTTGAATCTAAGTGTAGACACACATGTCAGTGGTAGTTTGAACAATCAAAGCTCAGCTTCCCTGCTGTGCATGCATGCATGCATTCCTGCATGTGGATGTGTGTCTTCTGAGAAATGCATACGATGCTTAGGATTACTGTCTCTTTGACATGTTTTATAGAATGACAGAATGGTCTGGGTTGGAAGGGACCTTAAAGATCATTTACTTCCAACCCCCTTGCCATGGGCAGAGACACCTCCCACTAGACCAGGTTGACACTTCTGTGCTTTCAGCTTACCAATTCTTAACTGTTTGAGATGTGACTCCTATCAGGGTGGGAAATTAAAATATTGAGTACCTCATCTGAGTGTGTTTTGATTGTTTGTTTGTTTTTCAGAGTTTTAGCTATGATCTCACTTTTTTTTTTTTTTTAGACTGAAGTTAAGATAAAACTATTAATAAAGATCCTTCAGCTCACCATCGAGAAATTGCAGCTCTTCATATTTTGAAACAAAGAACAGAAATGTGATAGCTGTGATGTGGGAAGCTTATGGTTAAGGAACTGGACACCAGCTTTACCTGACATCTCAATTATACGAAACTTTTCAGAAGTATTAACATTTTTTTAATTTCCTTGTGCTGGGGGCCAGGCTGTGTTTCCAGAGACACTGCACTCTTCTGCCTGTATGTGAATCTCTTTGGAGCAAGGTCTTGTTCATGTGGGGTGCAGCTTGGCTAGTTGGTAGATGGGTCCCAGTGCTGCTTGGGCCAGCTGGCATGGTGACCTGTGTCCGTGTGGTTAAACTCATGCAGGCTCCAAAGCAGATGGTTGCAAGCAAACCACTTGCTGGGAGCAGACCTTGAAGCATGCTGACTCTCCAGCCATCCTTGCAAACTGTTTGGGAGAGTCCTGACTGTGTTGTGCCAGGCAGTGTCCTAGCAATGTAACAGCACAGGCAACTGAGTTCCTTTGCCGGAGGGTTTTATCTGCTCATGTGGATGTGCCCATCAAATGTGATAACAATACTAAAGACTGAAAAATAGCAACTGGCTCATTTGAGCAGCCAAAATTATTGGATACTTCATGCATCCTGCTATTCTCCCCAATAAAGTAAGGGTAATAACAGCCTGATAGTGATATTAAGATGCTAAACTCTCAAGTACCCTGGAAGCACTCAGGTAAGACAGTGAGAACTCCCTAGGGGAAATTCATCACTTTGCTTATAGTGTTAGGTTTGCATGATAAATAACATCAAAGGCCAAATTCTGAATGAGAAAGATAAAAAGAAATGGTAAATAATTACCCATTCATGTAATGCAGAACGGATTGGTGGTGGGGAAATTACACCATTAAAATCTGCATGCGTATGGTATGGAGGAAGAAACTTAACCTTCATTCTGGGTTTCTATAGGTTTTTGAGTAGTAGTCCTTGCAATTTTCACTTTTATTTAATGCAAAGAATTGACTTTGAATTGGAAGAGTTTTATTCAATATTATTGGTATTTTCCTGCAAAGTCATTTAATTTTGGCAAGAAAGGAAACTTTTTTGTTGTGTGTTGTTTTTAGTATGTATTTGTGGTTATAATTTATGTCCTTCTCTACTGATGGCTATGCAGCACTGGTAAGCAGTAGGCTGGCATCACCTGCCAAGGACTAGTAGTGTTTTTTATTTTTCCTAGGGTCGAAAAAGTGTATGGTGGATCTGTACACAACCAGAAAGTTGAGGCAATAAACTTAACCCCAAAATATTTTAAACCTTCACAGGAGAAAAATTTCAGTGTCTGAAAAATTAGTAGCAGTAGCTAAAAGCCAGAATAGCTATTTAGTGAATTGTAAAGGTAACCTTGATTACATAATTTTGTTATAATGACAGATCTGGTGTTCTTATGTGAAATTCATAAATTGGATTATAAAGTTTAATGTGTCATGTAGTTAAAGTAGAGGCTTTTGATTATATTTTCGTTAAAGACACAGTTAGAGACACTCTGTAGTCCAGGTTTGGGGAAAAAAGCTGCACAGGAAGAAATTATCCGCAGTAAATAAAATATGTGAAGAAAGAGACTTAGGAAGCAGACTAAAAGGATTTTCTTAAAAGTTATGTAGCCCAAGGCTTGTATATATCTCAATGAAAGGAGCTCTGTGGAAAGGCAATAACAGCTTTTAATTTTCAAGATTTTTAATTTGAGAATTCTTTTTTATTATTATTATTATTTTTAATTTTTTCGAAGTGCTGCATGTTGTGATTGCTAGCATATACCTTAATACGTACATAGCACCTTGGATACAATCTTCTAAACACTAACTGAATGGTGTTTCACAGCTGACTTCAGTATGACCACAGTTAACCAGGACTGGTAAAGCTTTTTAGAAAAGCCACAGTTCCTCAAGTAGGGAGATGCAGCCAATAATTATACTGTCAAATCAGAAAATGTTTTATCAGCTGTAGACCAGTATCAGTGACACTATAATTTTGCATTGTTTAACAAATGTGTGTGGTAACTATACTGCATAAAAGCTAAAACAATGCTTAGTCTTGCATATCTTTAATGTTTTTAATCAGAAAAGCAAATGAGTATGGTTAACATAAGACTAATCAGATCAACTGCTTGATTTCTACTGCTTTACTCTGTATTGTTAATATTAAAGAGCATACATTAATAAGAAAAGAGAAGAAATCCCTGAGATTCAATAGTGAATAAACGAGTGAAGCTGTGCAGAAATTGCCTGAAGACTTGACTGATTTCATGGAGAATGACAGAACTTCTCTATGAATTTCTTAAATTCTTTTGTTTTGTTATGTAAGACATCTTTTAAAGGAGAAACATCATCGTGCATTAAAGTCTGAAAAGATTTTTCTTTAAAAAAAAATAAATATTTCGTTTGTGGAGAAATATCCTCTTACAATTGCTTAGTATTTATGTGATGGTCTGTATGTTAGAAGATGTATAAATGCATCACAGACCACTAGGAGATGCTAAAGTGAAGAGACTTTGCAAAGACTTGAGTCCCCCCATCTACTGGGGTGCAGAAGGGCAGTTGCTGTGCTTTGATTCTGAGTGGGAATTGGGTTGTGGTGCTAATTCATGCTGCCCAGCTGGTATTTTGGTACAATAGCAGCAGGCCCCATGGTGCACGGTTCTTGGAGTATAGAAAGCCACCTGTGCTGCATCTCAGAAGTACCCCCCACCTCCTGCATCTTCCCCTTTCATCTAAGGCAATGAAGAGAAGGGTAATATCTAAGGAAAAATGAGCCTTAGGGGAAGACAATAAAAACAAAACAAAACAACAACATAAAAAAAAAAAAAAACCACCACACAAAAGAACGGACTATATGTTATGTAAACCTACCGATGTCAGGGCTTTGGTTTTGATATGACATTTATCTTTACAAGTGAAGTTATCAGATTATCTTTTTAATGAATGAAGGTAAATGTTAAAGGCTTAAACCCTTATGTAAATAATCAGGTGCACTGGTTGATGTGGAGATAGATTTACAGTGAAGGGCTGGAGGCAGAATGGGAAGAGGCAGAATCTTTTGGCTCTTGTCTGAAGTGGGTTCAGCTTGACACTGAAACTGAGAACAGGGAGGTGTTTGGGGCTGTCCCCAGTAGCAGTGTCTGGTAGTAGATAATTTGACTTGTTAGGATGACAATTGTATGGTTTGGTGTGTAATTTTTGGTCATGAAATAATACAGTGAGTTGATATTTGGAATGGGAGGATGAGGGAAGCAGTTTGGTTTCACAGGAGATTTTTATATGTGCTAATAGTTTCATTCAATTTCAGAATGTATCTGCCAAAACACACAAGACAGTGTGTTATGTATTCGGAAGAAATAGAAATAGAAATAGAAAAAAAAAAAAAAAAAAAAAAAGAAATAGAAAATCTATGAATGTAAATATAACATCTGATGGGTAATTTTATAGGGAACTTTCATTTTCCCTGATGTTTTTGTACATGAAAGTCTGTTAATACCTATATCATATGGGGCTGAGCCTTACTATTAGTTTATTTGATGGTGAAGAAAACCTTTTAAAGTTTATATATAATAAGGTCTAATGTTTTTAATTTTATACTAGGAACATAGTCAACCTCATCATAAGTATGTCAGATATGACATTGAAATAATTCTTTGATTTTTGCTCTGTACTTTTGGTGGAGGATTATTCTAGATTCTCGTTGCTCTAGTGAGGACCCGATCTTTGTGACCTTCTAATTCCCTTTCAGATTTCCATCTTACTTTCATGGTGAGTTTGTATCCATTTGTTCTTGTGCCATCATGGTCCTTTAGTAAAAATAGTCTTCTCCCTCCCTGGTGTTTACCCCTGATATATTTATAGGTAACAATCCCTCTCATCACAACCTTCTTGCTTACTCTGCAAAGAGGATCAAATTCTTGTTCACATCAAATGCTTTTTTAAAGCTGCAGTTTATTTCTTTTCAAAAGAAGGAACAAAGTGTCGAATTGTTGATTTGCTGAGAAGGGGAGGAGGAGACATCAACTCATGGAAATTACTGAGGACTTTCCTACTTCGTAAAAGAAGCCTATCAAAGCATTCTTAATATTATTCTTTTGGGGACATGATACTATTGATAGGTTATTACTTAAGCACTGTGTAAGATAACAAACCACAGTAGACATGGTGGGTGGGTTTTCTTCCTGTTTCATACAGATATTCCAAGTTCGGTGGTGAGCAGCTTCGCTTGAATTCATTGCAGCATTGTGCACAGTGAATGGGGATGAACTTAAATTTTACAAAAACTGAGATTGCTGATTGCTGTCATGAAGTCATGTCCCTGCAGTGGCTTAAGAGGTGGGACAAAGAGCCTTTCTGATGAGCTGGGAAATGGGATACAGTCATAGAATCATAGAATCACAGAATGGCTTGGTTTGGAAAGGACCTGAAAGACCATCTACTTCCAACCCCCCTGCCATGGGCAGGGACATCTCCCACTAGAGCAGGTCGCTCAAAGCCCCATCCAATCTGGCCTTGAATACCTCCAGTGATGGGGCAACCACAGCTTCTCTGGGTAACCTGTTCCAGTGCTTGTTTCCCCCTTGTCCTATGACACAGACTTCATGACACAGAGTCCCTCCCCAGCTTTCCTATAGGCCACCTTTAGATACTGGAAGGCCACTGTAAGGTCTCCCCAGAGATTTCTCTTTTCCAGGCTGAACAACACCAACTGTCTCAGCCTGTTTTCATAGGAGAGGTGCTCCAGCCCTCTGATCATCCTGATCATGGCCCTCCTCTGGACTTTCTATAACAAGTACATGTCCTTCTTGTGGTGGGTGCCCCAGAGTTGAATGCAGCACTCCAGGTGGGGTCTCATGAGTGCAGTGCAAAGGGGGAGAATCACCTCCCTCAGTCTGCTGGCCACACTTCTTGTGATGCAGCCCAGGATACAGTTGAACTTCCTTGCCTACATACCTCTACTACTGTTCAGTGAGTTCAAAAGAGTTAGGATTCTCTTGACTAAATTGGTCTAGAAATCAGCAGTGTCTGGTAGTAGATAATTTGACTTGTTAGGATGACAATTGTATGGTTTGGTGTGTAATTTTTGGTCATGAAATAATACAGTGAGTTGATATTTGGAATGGGAGGATGAGGGAAGCAGTTTGGTTTCACAGGAGATTTTTATATGTGCTAATAGTTTCATTCAATTTCAGAATGTAACTGCCAAATTTGACATTTTCAGTAAAGGGAAGGTAGCCCCCATTTCACTTTTTCCTTATGCATATTCCTACAATCTTTCTATTAGTTTGCCTCACAAATTAATAATTAAATAATTAGATTTAGGTGACATGGCTGTATCAGAAACTGATAAAACAAAACAAGCTCTCCTTACAAACTGTCACATTTGATTTTCATTAATGTAGAAATTCTAGTTTGTTATTGTTGTTGTTTTGTTTTGTTTTGCTTTTTTTTGTTTTTTTCTTTTGCTTAAACATAGTTCTCTTACACATACCAGTTGTTCCAGTGGTTCTTATACTACCACAAAAGATTCTCACTGCAGAAAGAGCAAATTACCATCATTATATTTTCATCTGTATATGAAACTGTGGGAGGAGAAGGAATGAGCATTTGGGGATTATATTCTGCATTGCAATATTCTATTTTTTTTGTCTTTTTCAGCTTCAGGAATGGGTCAGTCTATCTGAAAAGGACTCTATCCAAATATTTATAGTCTCCAAGCTCATCCTCCTAAAGACTCTGGCATTACAACTGCACCCTTTTTAAAATGGCTGAGAAGGCTCCACCAGGGATCAACAAAAAGTCTTCAAGGTCTACCCTTTCTCTCCCACCAGAACCAGTGGAGATCATTAGGAGCAAAGCCTGCTCGCGGAGAGTTAAAATAAATGTTGGTGGACTCAACCATGAAGTGCTGTGGAGGACTTTGGACAGACTTCCAAGGACACGATTAGGAAAGCTCAGAGACTGTAATACTCATGAATCTCTGCTGGAAGTATGTGATGACTATAACTTAAATGAAAATGAATACTTTTTTGATCGACACCCAGGGGCTTTTACTTCCATTTTGAATTTCTACAGGACAGGGAAACTACATATGATGGAAGAAATGTGTGCTCTTTCTTTCGGGCAGGAGCTTGATTACTGGGGGATTGATGAGATATATTTAGAATCTTGCTGCCAGGCAAGATACCACCAAAAGAAAGAGCAGATGAATGAAGAGCTGAGGAGAGAGGCAGAGACAATGCGAGAGAGAGAAGGGGAAGAGTTTGATAATACATGCTGCCCAGAGAAGAGGAAGAAACTCTGGGACTTGCTGGAGAAACCCAACTCATCTGTGGCAGCAAAGGTAGGATAAACAGTGTGTTTAATTCACAAGCAGGAGTTAAATGTCCAGACATGCATGAATCAATATTTTTCACTAAAATATTTAGAGAAAAGAAGAATCTAAACATCTACATATCATGAAATGAATACACCCAAATCTGTTCTAAAACCCACTGAAATCAGAAGAGGAATCCCGTTGATTTCAGTTGATTTTAGATATGTGCTACACTTTACATTTGTCGTATATAAACAGAAACGTGTGATTGTTAATGGACTTCACATTAAACTCTTTGATAAAAATGCATCTAGAGAACACTACTTACTTTTTTGTTAGAAATGCATTTGCTCATGAGAAACATGTTCTATTAAGCCCTCATTTATTTGTTACAGTTTTGATACCTGTTCTATTACAGGCATTGCACAGATGTGATATCACTGACTCATAAAGTGTGATAAGTGATAGTGAAAGAATAGTGTCAACAGCCGCTGTCTGTCATGGTTTTATATTGGGCAAGGGTTGCAGTATGTTCTCTCTTATACTGTGCTTTGTGGTCAAGAATTAGTGTTCTATATGAAAGTATTAAAGTACGTATATACACAATAAAGCACATATATACACATATATATGTATGTATGCACATCTATGTGTATATACAAATATATGTATATACAAATCTATGTATATGTATACCATATGCATGTTATATATAATATAGATATTCAGATAGAGGTAAGGAAGCATTCACGTGAAAGAAACCCTGTTCTGCTGTCTTTAAACAGACGAACTGATGAAAGTCTCAGTGATATCATGGAAAAGTTTCCCTTTGCATGAGTGCACACACTTAGGGTGAGATTTTGATGCTACAATTTAAGAAAAAAAAATTGTCTTTGCTTCTTGAGGAACTTGATTGTTCTTTTTGTGACATGAGGTATTATTTAATATGAGAAAAACTATCTCCAGTTTGGACCACTCAGAGTGAAAATGTTCAGCATGTAGATGTCCATGTTAAGCTTAACTGTGGTTTAATTTTTTTCTGTCATTAATTTGTTGTTGAACACAACCCCGTTGCACTAAGGTAAGTATTAAAATATGATGGTGGAATGTACTAAACCCCGCATCCTGTCAAGAACTTTTCATTGTAATAACAACTTCTTAAAACTGAGATGCAATATATGATTTCTTATTTTAATTTTAGTTCTTCATTGTGGACTGTGTAACTGTTTAAGCAGGGGCTGACCTTTTTCAAAATCTTATTTATGGTACCAAAATATAAGGTTTGTAACTGGACTAAAAGCTGATAGGAGAAAAAAAGGAGGGTATTAGGATATTTTACGAAACAAGAAGAATACATTTTCTGCTTTGGAGATTCATATTCTGGGCCATATGTTCCTCTCCAGGAGAAGGAGCAGAGGGGAAACAGATGGGCATAAGGTGTGCCAGAAAGGGTTCAGGGAGGCCATGTTGCACTCTGTGATCCCCTGGTACAAGTTAGCCTCCATCAGCCCCCCTCCCCAGCATTTTTGTGACACAGCTGCTACATAGCTTGCAGGAGTCAGGGACCAGCTTCTCAGTCCCTCACTGTTTAAAACACTCCCAATGTGACCTGTAATAGACCTTATCTTCTCCCAGTTGTCTGCAAGCATGAAAAATGAGGCAGCAGCAGCTGGATCTGGCTTCCTGGCATGCAGTGGTGAGCAGGAGACAGGGACTAAGATCCTGTAGGAACCATGGGGGCAGGACACATTGTGCCCAAGCTGGGACATGGCCTGCCATGGACACTGCCTCAGCTACATGTCACACTATGCCTGGCAGGCAGGCTTGGGGGAAGTGGAAATGGATTGTGTGCTTGTGGAATCTTTTCTTGATTTCTTTTTGACATAGGGAAGGCTCACAGGGCTTGCGACACTTGTTTAGTTAGTGTTTTCCTAAGAATATTTAAAGTTAGGAGTCAGCACAGCAAGATGGAACAGATGAATAGGGCAAAACTAAAACAGTGATTCTACAGTTCTTTGCCTATGATTGATTAGCACTTAAACGCTCTTTGGCTTGGTAGATAAATGCAGAAACATAAGACAGTTAAACTACTAGATTTCTCTGCAGGTTTTGCAAATGAAGGTGGCTGTTTCTTTCATTTCCCAAGATGTTTAAATGGGTATTGTTTATTTTTCATTTCCCTTTTCCCTCATCTCCTGGTTTGATTGAATGTTAACATTCTACATTTCCTTGCTACAGGGAGTTTCACATTGCACTTATGTACATGTAGCAATGGATAGCTGGTTTGCATTATTTCAATCGCCTTCTGTCTAAGTTAATGCCATTTCATGTGATTCCTGTGATTCTAGCAGCTGGAAGTCACCATATTATATGCATTCAGTTTCTCTTTTTAGTGATACTCAGTCTGTAAATATATATATAAGCCAAAATTATAGTCCGTTACACCCATGGCATCCTAAGGAAGGCTGTAGAAACTTGGCTGAATGACATGGTTGCATAGCATAAAGGAGAGCAAAACCTGTCACAGCACATTCAGACTTCTGGAACATAAGCAAACAAGCAGAGCTGCATGTAAAACAAGATATGCTGGAGTCAGTCAGATGTACTCTCAGTCTGAAGCCATCGCAGGCTGTGTGAGGCTCCATGGCAAGATTCTTATCTGAAATGTTTGGATAACGTCATTTTCAGATTTCTCATCTTTTGTTTCATTATGTGGCAAATTGCTAATTTTTCCCAAAACAGGGGGCAGAACCATCTTCTTTCCTCTGTAGGAGTAAAGCCAACCAGCCACTGTCCTAGCAATCCTGTGTCAGGCTGTGAGCCCAGGACCACAGCCCCAGGCAGGAGGAAACTGGGCATGTCACTGAGGTGCCAGCTTTTTTCCCAGGGATGAGGGGTTTATCTCCACCACTCCTGGCAGCTTTGCTGAACAGATGTGAGATCTGCTTGGCAATGAGCATCTCATCTGGAGATGATTCCTTGGAAGGGAAGTAGAGGCAAGTTGGGAACCAAAGTAGAAAATACTACCGTGAAGCTTTGAATTCAAATACTCCATCCTTTTCTAACTTCTGAAGAAGCAAATGAAAACATGGCAACGTACATAGCTATCCTACAGATACTGTTCAAGTAGTCATTCATGTACTGTGTAGCACCTAAGCAGTTGAAAGGAACAGATTGCTTTTTAATCTCTTTCACGTAAAAGATTAGGAAAGTGAGGTAAACACTCAGGTGTGGTTTTGATATGTGGGTGTGGCTTGCGGCCTCTTGATTCTGCTAAGATCCCTTCTAGGTCTGATCCAAAGCTTATTGAATCAAGGGGGAGTCCCGCTTTGGATTATGTATCACAGCACAAATCCTGCTTCTCTGGAGGTCAGTGAAGGCTTGCATTGACTTCACGTAGAGCAAGGTGAGACACAGCAAGGTCAGAGCGCATGAACAGCTGGTATTGTACAGTATCTGTGACAACAAATAGGAAAGGATGATAGATATGCATGGCAAAGAATTAAAGGTATGGTTAGATAGTAAGAAAGTAGTATTATAGATCAAATTATGTTGTGCAACACAGATACTCTTTACTATGTGGGTTTTTTATTTTGGCAAACATAGGAATGTACCTCATCTTAGTCACTGGTTTCTCCTAGGTATGTTAATTTTTGCTTAGCTCTCACTCCTGCAAAGTTCTCCATGATTTCAGTTGAGGTTTTGAATAAGGAGTGAAGGATTTGGTTCTATTTGCCTGCATTCTTGTTCAAAAACTTTTCAAGTAGGGTTAAGAGAAAGAATTTCCAGAGGTTTGGCTATTTCATGCATGCAGAGTAATATGAAATGAGAAGCAGTCCTGGGGATTAGGAAAAGCAGGAATTTTGTGTAATCTACATCCCAGAGAATTTCTAACCCTGGCCCTCAAACCCGAGAGTTTTGTGACATTCTGTCATTCTTTAATTCCAGAGTAGCACCTGAGTTTTTAGACCAGCCATTTGATTATATTTTATGTGTAACCAGTATTTTGTGAAAACTGTTTGAAGAAGTTATTTTACCAATTTATAGTGAAGAAAAACTGAAACAAAAATGTACTTTGAGTCATTATGGCACATAAATTTGAAGTGGAATCAACCTTTTCCAGAGTAGGGTCACAGTACATCCATTTTTCTCCAGAAATATCCTGTTCACCTTAGAGATTTTGTTTGGGAAATAAAATATACCATAATTTGGCTGTTTAGTTACAGTTTTTACACCTAAAACAGCTTCCTTACAGAAGCAATAACTCTGAACAAGCTATCAGTAGTCTGAAAGTCCTCAAGAGACACCAGAATGAGTATTGATTTCCATGGACGTGAATAGACTTCAGGTGGATTGCATAGGGATATTAAGGATGAACCTAGCTGAGTTGAAGCCTTTTTAATGACTTATATGTTGTACTGTTCTGTACAGAACACTTAAAATCAGAGGAGCTTTACTTTGGAACAACTGTGAATCAAGTAAATCCCTATATTTAATTTTTTTTTTTTTCCAGAGTATTAGTGCATGAGCTCTTCATGCCATTCTTGTTTATAGAATTTAAGAGCCTGATTCTTTTCTCACACTTGTTTTACATCAATGAGACTCACTTGAACTAAATCCTAAACAAATATGGAATGTTTCGAGTGCAGATGAGCTACTATAAACATAGTTAATGAGTTCAGAAATTAGTGGAATATCTAAGAGAAATACAGAGCCTATTTCTGCTTAGAGATATCTAAACTGCCTCAATCATCTTTCACTATCACTGGTATATACAAGATTATTTTAAATAACTTGCAGTAATGTTGTCAATAAATGTCAATATAATTTTCCTTTTTTGGTATTTCAGTATCTTGTATCACAGGTTGGCCCTTTGAATGTAACTGGAGAGTAATTGCTTGGGATTGACTCTACATGACTTGTACAAGTAATTCTTTCTCACATTAATATTTTCTTAAAGCTCAGTGTGAATATTAACTGATCAAATATAAAATATAATATAAATAAGTTAAGTCATTAAAAAAAATTACTAATCAGTCACATTCTATCCTTTATTTTCTCATAACCCCTGTTGATGTACATACACAGAAGGGTAAACTATTGGCCTTTGTGTCTCTGCAGCATGTGGTTTACCTTCTTTAAGGTTATGTGAAACCTGATGGGATTGAAAGTTAATTCTGTTTGTCTCACTGCATGGCTCATTTTTCCTTTTTTTATTTTGTTGATTTTTTTTTTCTTTACATTACTGGCTGTAATAAGTGTTCTTCCTTTGTGAAAAGCACAAGAATTTATCAGCTAACTAGCAGATTGTGGATTGCAGAAAGTATAATTATCCGAAGCCTGACTGGAAATCGTGAGGAGTTTGTGTCTTGCATTCAGTAACTAACCCTCTATGAAAATAAAATAACAATGAAAAAAATATTATTAAAAATAAAAGAAAGCATGATGGGGAGATTCAGGCCACTGACATTTATTTAGCTACTGAGTGCATTATGGCTCAGCTTGTCACACTGACTTGGTGAGAAAAGGCACTCCTATTATATGTTTGGGACTTTATTCTTATTTTCTATGGGTGTGTTTTACCTATAATGCACACTGACTCTTATTCCTATTCAGACTTTCTAGAGCAGCTTAAGAGTGATCATGGGATAAATATGAATTAGCAGAGTTATTATGTGTGACTTCAAAACAGAGCTGAGTGTCATATAAAACATTTCTGCATTCCTTTGCAACTCCTCATAAATTAAATCCTAGATTGTCATGCAGAGTTCATTCAGGAGCAAACCATAATTGATGGTATGCTCCTGGTTCTTTTGGGTTGACAAACACATCATAAATGCTTAGAGAACCTCAGGAAAAAATTCATGCATTGCAAAGAGTTACCACAGATAAGAAAGGATTCTGTCAACAGCTGAATGTTTACACTAAGTATTTAAGATAAACTGTTCAAGTGAAAGAAATACATTTTCTTCTGTTTGCATCCTTTGTCACATTACACGAACAAAACACTTTTCCTGCATATGTCTTTTTTTTTTTTTTTTTTTTGCTTTAGGTTTAAATGTTTTTTATCATCCTGATTTTGTTATATTTCTCCCAACAAAACTTATATTTTATGTGCTTTCTAATCTAATTTTAGACTGAGTTTGAAGATGACAGAGAATTAAGTTTGTCTTTTTTTTTAAGCACGAGGAATGACTTTTGTATTACTTTAATTCCCACAAGTATTTGCATTTAGTATACTTCAGGGCATGATAGCTTTTTTTTTTTAAGATGAGTGTTATTTTCTAGCTGATATGTAGTTTGAACTTCTATTTGACCTCTGGTTTCAATTTATTTTACGGCGAAACTGTTATGAGCCTTTATCTGAATGTACTACCAGGAATGTTATAGTTTGCTTTGTCACTCCCAATACTTTAAAGACAAACAGTTGCTGAAACTAAGGTGCGGTAAAGCACAGAGAATGGTCACTGGTAATAAACATGTATCTCCATCTCACCATTATTTCTGGCCTGGATACTTCTTACCTCTCTTTGCTTTTAAGGTGAAGTAATTTTTTTGTGCCAAACAATAAAGTCAGTCAATGTGACTGTGAGGCAAAGATTACATTTGATCCTAGTCATTCATATTTAATAACTGAAGTGTTTTAATATCTTGAAAGATAACTGAATATATTGTTTTTTCAATAGATATCATATCAAGGAACACAGTAGACTGGCAGCAGATAATTGATTTTGTTTTAAGAGCTTGGGTATGCTCACTGCTGAAATGGTCATTAAAAGATTATTTACCTTCTTTACCTCTTCTGTGCAGTATCGTGTAACACATGATTCAGCATTTTTGGTCAACCTAAGTGTCATGGGAATGGAGCTCCTGTCTGATCCATCTTGCTGCAGAGGTGTTTAATGCCTCAGTTATATCAAGGTTCCCTCCGGCTGCACGATCTTATCTCTGCTGTGCTGAAAGGTCTTGCTGCAAAGTAGAACTTATTAAAAACTGCTATTAGAGTAAAATGAGTAAAATGTCTTTTGAACTGACCTGTTTATTATTGACACTTAATTCTCAGTAAATCAGCTGCTTAAATTATGGAAGCAGTGCCAGGGGCAAAGATGCAGTGAGTCATATTCAGACAGTCTACCACTGGCTTCAAACACTGGCACCAGGGAGTATCCCTGTTAATTGCATGAACAGAGGAGCACCTTTCCTACCTGCATCTATGAGAAAGCACTTCAGTCACTCTGGTTTAATGGTTACATCAAGGAAAATTAAAGAAGGTTTATGATAAGTCTTGTTAAAGGGAGAAAAAGTCAAGAATAGTTATATTAAAACTTTGGAAAATTTATTCTCTGTATTAAGATCTAGTAATGTTTTACAAAATGATGTTTTAAAGTAATGACTAGAATGTGTCTGGATTTGTGTCACCATTCACAGAATTGCACACTGGCTCTTGCACAGAAACATGTGCCAGGATTTCAAATATACAAGGTTTCAGTGAATTATTGGGAGGTACAATCTTCATGAGAACAGCCTACTCTACAAAGTATACCCTTTCCTGTAATGGGTAGAAAGCATTATTCCAATTTACCCCAGCCCTATGTGTGCTTCTTAAGTTAATAGAGCAATTTTCTTCTACAATAATTGTTTATTTTAACCATTCATCATATCCTATTTCTGATAATTGTTACTCTACATTGAGTCTAGTCCAGCATCAACATCTTTTAGAAGATGTATTGCAATATTTCTGGTTAGGATGGTCATATTTTGCGCATTATGCCATGCCCCTCTCTAAAGTCAGAAGCATCTCATGAGCTGGCTTTTCAGCTGTGACATGCCACTTAAGCTGTGTCATGTGTGAGTGGACAAACCAGACTGTTGTGTCTTTCACTTCACTGAGAGGCAGATCATATGTCCTAAAAATGTTGTATTTCCGTTCCGTGTTTTCATAAGCCTCTGGCAGTGCATTGTCTTTTGTCACGTAAGATATTTGGAAACAGACAACAGGGTGATACATACTCATAAATTAAATGACGCAAAGGTGATGTTATTTGGAGGATTATCCAGACCAAATCTCTTGGAAGCAAAGGGATGCACCTACTGACTGGATGAACAGGCTCTGTCTTCCTTTTGTAAACCTGAGAGCATAACCAATATATAAGCTATCCTGCAAACTGCCCTGTTTGTGTGAATCTCTGATTTGTTCCACGAGGCAGAAGAGCAAAAAACAGCTCCCAGGTGACCAGAAAGCCAGAGATTACTGCATGTTACTTATTTCTGAAAAGAAAAAAAACACACATGGTGTTTATCATGACATATGGCAGAATCAGAAGTCTTCTGTTTGGTGAAGATACTTGAGTCTTTGACGCTTAGTGCTGAACCCCAAGTCCTTTGAGGGAATATTGAAAACAAGCATGTATCACTGGCACAGCTGTTTCAAAGTGACTTTGAGATCAAAAAAGTATCCCAGTAGAGTCTTTTTAGGAAGACATCACAGTCTGCTCTTTATATGCATGGATAACTCTCTCTTTGGGGAGGCATACAATAAGGGCAGGTTTTCAGCAAGAATACAAACGTATATTTCTATTTAAGTTTATTTGATTTGCACCAATTGTAACCCAGACAACAGCCCTACATTTGAAGTTGTTCTGTTAAGTGTACAGTGCCTTCTCCACATGAATGTTATGGCAGTATGAGTGCGTGAATACTCATTCATACTCATACTCCATTTACTGAGACAGGCCTTCTACTGTTTTTGAGCAGCAGTGGAAGAGAAAGTTGTCTTTGAAAAACACATTTAGACACTGAAATGTTACTCTTCATATTAACGTACTAGTCCTTATTTCCAAAAAGTGTGTTGGGTGTTGCTGGAGCTTTTAGTCATGCAATTCTTATGTGTAACTCTACATCAACATTTATGTTTTGTTACCTCTCAATACTGTACAGTGAGAAAATGTGTGAGATGGTGGAGGCAAACAGGTTTTCTACCTACAAACTGTCTGAATCATACTTGCTGAATTTTCGAGTCATCTTGTAGCTACTTGCTCTAAAAAGTTATACAAGATTTCTTTTAAAACATAGAGAAAGGCAGTAGCCGGAACATGAGATGCAAACCTGAAGCCTAAGGAAATTTGACAAGGTGAACTCTTGAAGTTGGACAAGTCTTGCCTGATCTTTGAGGCTCAGATTCATTCCTCACTGAGAATATTTTATGTCTGATGCTTGTGGGAAATGGTATTGTATTTCACTAAGCTCCTGCCTAAAAACTGGCACTTCACTGGACTAATAAAAAAACCCTTCTAGGATTATCTCAGCTTTTCTGTTCTAGCCTCTAAAAGGCAAGTTAAATAAAAGCCCAACAGGACTGAAGTTCTTCACAAAACAGCTTTTGAAGGAAGATTTTTTTTTCTTCAAGGAGTAATGATCTTCACTGCAGAACAGTTACCACACATGTTACCGAGGGATCAGTGTTTTCACTCATCTTTCATTGGGTCCCTCCTGATGCAACTTTAAGGGCTAGATACTGCTTTAAATAGCTCAGGTATGGCACACACCAGAGCTGTCCCAAGGGCAGCCAAATTGCAGTGACAGTTTCAGGTGTCACCGGCCACATGCAGAATGCCCCATAGGAAGTGTTAGATGCTGGAGTACTTTGTGACAGTCAGCCCAGCTTGCCTTGAATTATGGTACTGCTAGAAGTATTTTCAGTGAACTCCTGAGATGGTCCTACTTTATGTACTTCTTCAGTCAGTCACGTTTCTGTGACAGACTGCAATGGCATCAAGTTTTGTTCTCCAGCTCACATTCACGTAGCTTATTTCCCAAGCACTGCAATCTACTTTTGAATTGCTTACTGAAGGGTCCTCCAGTGAGCTGTCTGTTCTGCTTTACTGAAGCATGTGTTTGGCTTTTGGGGAAATTTTTTTTTCTGGAGAGCAGTGGATATTGCTAAATATCCACTGCTTTTGCAGTGGATAAGAAATGCAGGGAAAAGAATATTATTCTTTTGCAGACTGCAAGAGGTCATCTCAAAAGTGCTACAGATTTGTTCTGAGAACTGTGAACTCATTTCCATTTCTATTATTTTAACAAAACCTTTATATTGTCATATGCTATCTTTTAATTATTATTATTTTTTTTTTGTATAAATTCTCCTGTGAATTTAATGTCATTTGAAAACATTGTTTCAGAAGTACTTTGGTCTATGTATGTATGCCAATACATTTTGTCACATTATAGCTCATGGAAACTTGGCCAACGCATCTGAACTCTGTCGGAACACTGGCATTGACTTCAGAGACCTTTAAATCATTCCTACCAACATTTAGCTGGCAAAATGAAGAGTGCCAAGGTATATGGCCAGTCCTGTGTGACTGGCCTGCAGCCTTTCTTAGAATTCAAGCAGGATGAACAAATGATTTAGACATAATTTAATACTGAGGCTATTTAGTAGTTTGGGATGTAGGTAAGCAGAAATATATTCTGTACTTAGGAGCCCTTTGGGCCACCATGGTCCCTCTACTGGCGACATATAAGGTAACTTCAATAATGGCAAGTATTTGCAATATTATGGCTAGAATTATAACTATCCACTTCTGGATCTCCAACTAAAAGGTTTTTTATTTTTTTATTTTATTGTGTGTGTGTGCGTGTGTGTTATGATTCAAGATTTTCTGTGTCATTTTACAGCCTGTTATATAACTGCAGTTCTTTTCAATGTAGTTTGCTGTGTCTGATTGAGCTGAGGTCAGGAGAGTGACACCAAGTCCAAGAGAAAGATGGTTCTTCTGAAGATAAACTGTGAGGTTGAAGGTCTTGTGGATGAACTCAACAAGTACCTTGGGCATTGGGAAGAATGCAAATGTTTCTTCAGATAGGATTAGAAATCTAGATTTGTGATATTTTATTTTAACAAATAATACGTGAAGGCTTAAAGACAGAAGAAAAGTATGATGTGTGTTTTTATGCCAGAGCAAAGTTCTGTATGAAACACGTTATGTGAGAAAAATACCAGTTGTTCTTGACAAGAAATAGAATGAGAAATCCCTACATTTCTACTGTTTATTCTTTCAAAGGTCAATAAATGGTAAGGGAAACAAATCTGAACAGAGTTGGCCAATCATTTTAGAAGGTATGCAAGCTAAATCCTATGAGCTGAATGCTAAGTAGTAGATTTTATTTGGGTCTTTGAAATGCTTTCTTTCTTTCTTTCTTCTGTTTTTTTTTTTTTTTTTTTTTTTTTTTTTTTTAAAGTTGACTTAAAAGAAAAAAGTGGATTTCTCAAAATAGTAAAACAGAGAAAAAAAAAATGGGAACTTGTGGAAGGCATAGAGGGGCAAAGATACTTTGCATGGAACATGACTTCTTTAGCTAAAAAATATACAGTAGCAAATTTCAACCAGACCAAAGTCTGCTCTGATGTGGTCTTGGTCAAGTCACTTACATTTGTTACGGTTCAGATGGCCATTTTAAAGTGGGAAAATTCAACTTCATACCACAGACATACAGATAGGATTAATTTCATAACTGCTAGTTGCATGTCATTTCTTATGGTAAATATTATATTTTATCAGTGTTTTAGCCAGTATTTAACCCTCAGGTCTATCCTTACACATGCTTCAGTTTATTGTAATCAGAATTTTAGGCAGTTATATTCTGCTGCCCAATGATGAAGTTGGTGTGCATGGATTAAATTTTAAGCTACATATAGGAAATTAACCCAACATTATGTTGTTGCTACAATGATAGTTGGGGTGTGAATAATTCCTCTTAGTTTTTCAGAACCTTTTTCAGTCTTTTGATTCAGGAAGAAACAATGTGTTTTTTTACATACCTGCATGTGTACTTTCAGATACATTAAGTATGTTAAAATTTTAAGTAGTGTAGCTGATTGGAGATAAGAAGTCTTGGACGGAGGAGGATTTTCTGTGTGATGACTGTGCTATACAGAAAATAGATGAGGAGTAGATGTACTCTTTAGGAAGCTTTCTCAGTATTTGCTAACACCAGCAGGGACAGAATAGTGTGACAACTTTTACTACAATATTATGTCATTGATGTTAGTAACATCTGTGTGGAGGATAAGCTCTCTGAAATGTTTCTCTGTTATTTCTGAAAGCAAATGAGCCTCCTTTGAAGAGAGTTGGCATGTCTGACTCACAGGTCTCCTTTCCTCTTGAGCTGATTTCTGTCAGTATTTAAAAATAAAAAATTTAGTTTGAAAATGTAAGCCTAATGTTGGAAGTATCCATTATTGCACTGAGTTCTTGCTAACACGTCTGATACTTACTTTCCAAAAATTCCTCATTCACAGTAATTTAACTTCAGCATTTGTAACTCCAGCATCATCTCTTTCCTTCCTGTTTTGATTTAGAAACAAAAACTAGCCTTACCTAAGGCCAGCTTCCAGAAAAGGAGGCTGTGTGTGACAGAGAAGTGGTTGGCAGAACACAGTTGCTCACAGAGTGTTTTTGCTGCCTTTCTTTCATGGAGGTGTCATCCCTCTGGGCTGCTCCAGAGAGGGACCATGCAGCTGCCCTGGGCACTGTGCGGGCACAGATGCTTTCTGCCTGTGAAGTCAAGCTGAAAGCACACGTGCAAGCTGCAGGAGAGCCCACCTCCCTCACTGCAAGCAGAAGGCAGAACTGTAATTCTCTTTCATTCCTTCTCCCTTCTCTTTTTAAAGGGGAAGATGGGAAGAAAACCTACAAAATCTCTGAACCTTTGCTCATATTCCAGTTATCCAAAGAGGGACATAGCCTGTTGAGAGATGGACTGAGCTGAAGAGCATTCTTTTTGGGAGGAGAAACCCTTCAAAGACACACAATAATGGGGAAATCCCTGTGCAGGTCAGTGCACACACACCACCATACAGGAATCGTTGCTTGGTCTAGCTGAGGCATTGCTGATGAAAGCAGAGGTTGTCTCCTTCACTGTCCTGTCATAGGCAGATAACATGGTCACATGGTCACAGAAATGACACTGAGCCTGCACAGAGGTACCTGAATAAAACTCAAAAGAAAAATAATGTTTTTTATCTGAATTTTCCCTTTTTATCCCCTATTTCTGTATAAGTACGATTTTTTTCCCTATGCTAATTAGAAAGGAGTCAAGCAAAATGCTACAGTGTTGTATTTCTGTTTTATTAAGGTCTAAGTAGAAGACTCAAAATATTTTTACCATTTTTGCTAAAATATACATTTTTAATATTACTTTAACTGCTGTTTCAAAACTTATCTAAGGTGAAACCTCCCCTCCAGAGAGATGTTCACCTAAGTCTGCTGAAGTGCTTATACTGGCTCTGGTAGGAACTGCTGTGACAGGATACAGTACTTAAAGAAAAAAAAAAAAAAAAAAGAAAATACATTTTTAAGTGGATGAAGAAGCCTGATAAATTTATACAATGATGTTAAATACTTCATTGTTTGGTGAGTTGTCACAGATAAGGTAGATTTCCTAGGCTTAGGGGTGCTATTTTGAAACACAGTTGTTGTTATAGGAGATTTACAGTACTCTGAAAAAATGGAGTGAGATAATAGATCAAAAAGAAGTAAAGCACAGAGCCAGGTTGTGCCTGAACAGTAAAGACAGTCTTTTATTCCCTTTCCACATAAAATCTGTGGTAGCAGTTGTGCCAGTGAATACTGTTTTGTTTGCACAACAGTATATAATCTCCACTCTAGTCCTATGACCATAAAAAAAATCCCCAGGCTAGTGCCCTGAGTGATGCTGAGAGCCTCAGCTCAGCCGCTGTGCAGCAGAAGGGCACTGCACAAGCTAAGGTCTTTCTTTGGAGGCAGCCTAACTGCAGCCCATTTCAGAGATGAGCTGCCCTGGGGATGGAGCAAGGGATCAGTGCAGTGGCCGGACTGTCCTATGTTACAGAGGAGACATGTATCTGCAGCAAGATGCATATTAGTTGGAATAACTCATGTAATTTGTATAGCTATGTTTGCATCCTTTTTGGTAGCTTTATTTTTGAGCTATAGGGCTGACATTATTTCATATGGTAAGGGTTCAAGAAAAATGCAATAGGTAGTCAAAGTCATTGGATAATTTCCACAAGGCTAGAAGAGATAAGAGATCAGCAGAAAAGAAGACCAAGTATAAGATAGGGAGTAAATGAGAAATAGTGACTAATGTCTAAGTATGTTGAAGAAATGAAAATACATACTTTTTTCTTTTTTTTTTTTTTTTTGGTCTAAAAGCACTGGCTATATTATTTATTGCCAAAATCCCTAGCTAGATATCTTACATAACTTTCTGGTTCTGTTGTCAGGCCTTTTGGTTAGAAAACAAAGCTAATGTCCGTATGATTTAATGCAAAGTTTCTTCAGTTTGCCATGTCTTAATTCCTAGCACAAAATTCCAGCACAGAATCACTGAATGGTTTGGGTTGGAAGGTACCTTAAAGATCACCCAGTTACAACCCCCTTACCATGGGCAGGAACACCTCCCACCAGACCAGGTTGCTCAAGGCCCCATCCAACCTGGTCTTGAACACCTCCAGGGATGGGGCATCCACAGCTCCTCTGGACAGCTTGTGCCAGTGCCTCACCACCCTCATAATAAAGAATTTCCTTCTTATAACTAACCTAAACCTACCCTCTTTCAGTTTAAAGCCACCCCCCTTGTCCTATCTCTACACTGCTTGACAAAGAGTCCTCCTTCAGCTTTCCTGTAGGCCACCTTAAGACCACAGAGCATAGTGACAGCTATCTGGAGTTATTTAGAGCATAGTGAAAGCTATATGAGAGATGGTTTGACAACTAACCTGCTTGTGAGTAAGCTTATTCATTCTGTGAAAGCAAATCAGTGTTTTCTCCAACTGTGTAACACAGAATTTTAAACTAAGCAAGGGACAAGTGTTCCCTTATGTTTACTGACAGCTCATGTGTTAGGTATGGGCTTATAAAAAATACTGCTCAAAGTGAGGTGCTTTGCAGCTGTGTGAGGTTACCTAAGCATGTCACTGCTCCAGCCCAAAGGTACCCCAGTGAGGCACATACAGCTTGCTTGAGAAAAATTTAATTTGATCTTGTGAGCTCTTTTGTGCTCCTTGTCACTCCTTGTAAAGATTAAGTGTCACAAGCTCACCTCTATGGCGAAAAGGCATCTATTAAAGAAAGCATCAACATTTTAGAGTATTTGGGAGTAAAATTAATGAGCCTTGCTTACAAATTAAATATGGACATGTGGATGTATGCTCTCATCTGTCCCTGATGTCATTGTTTTAGTACAAAGTGCCTTGTGATATTGAGTGAATCAAGATTTACAGTAGTTTGGCAGAGCAGAGAAGTACAAAATGTACAAATGTGGAAGTGACGTACAGTACCATAACTTTAAGGTCATACAGCAAGTCCAGGACAAAGCAGGGAGCTGGACTCAAATCTCTAATGTCCTATGTCCTCAACAGTCCCCAACACACCTGGACAGCCTTTTTTTTTTTTTTTTTTTATTTTTCCCATGGAAATGGAAATCTGGTTGCACATATGTTAGCCTTGAGAAGACAGGCAGAGTTTATCCTCCTGTACCATTACAAATTAAATAATGTCCTTGTTTGATAATGTTGGCAGAGATTTTCAGGCATACAGGTCTAAGGGACTCAGATGTGTTGTTTCTATTTATTTTAATGGGAAATAAGATAATTTAGCCATTATGTTAGGAGTCTGTCTGTGTAATGACATACATACTGATTGATCCTAGAGTCTTTTGACATGCTCAGCCCACTGCTATTGTTTAAAAGAAAATTTATATATTACATTATACTTATGGAATTTGACTGCTGCTTATCATAGCAACCATTTGCCTTTGATCAGATTTCTACAGTGTAGCATGAAAAGTGGATTAATATTTAATTTAAAGTCAATATAAAAAGTCAATAAAAAAGACTTTGTAGGTGGGAAAAGAAAAAGGAATGTTAAGAGCAAAGATAAAAGGGCAAGAAAGATGCATCCAGATTTTGCTTTAGATCCATATCAATAACCACCATCATTCTGTTCTGGTCTGTTAACTTGAAAATTCTTTATGTCCAGCAAGCAGAAGTGAAACACCTTCTTTAAAAGGCTGCAACCTGCATACTTTTCCAGTGTACTTTGAATTAGCTGAACTTATAATGAGTGCTGTCAGGTTCTTTTGTATTCAGAAGAGCAGCAAGTCCCATCCTTCAAGCAGTCTCGGACCAGTTATATTATTAAGCTCTTGCAGCTCATCAGATGGGATCAGATGTTTGTTAAACTGAGAGAGTTATTTTACAGTCAGAAAGAGCCACTAGGAGAACATGAGTTTACTTGAAATTTGCACACCCTTACTTAGTTATCTTTTGCATTAAAGTAAGTACTTTGTTTTTAGCTAAAGTACTCTTTCATATATCATAGAATATCCCAATTTGGAAGAGACCCACAGGGACCATCAAGTCCAACGCCTGGATCCACACAGGACCACCCAAAAAAAGGGTGTCTGAGAGCATTGTCCAAACACTTTTTGAACTCCAGCAGGCTTGGTGCTGTGACCACTGCCCTGGGCAGCCTGTCCCAGTGCCTGACCACTTTCTGGGTGAAGAACCTTTCCTTAACACACAGCCTGACCCTCCTCTGTCCCAACTCCATGCCGTTCCCTCAGGTCCTGTCACTGTCCTCAGAAAGCAGAGCTCAGCCCCTGCCCCTCCGTTTCCCTCATGAGCTCCTCACTCCTTCTTTGCAAAAGGACACTAGTCTTTAGGAGTGTCTGGTGTTGGTCTGATCTCCATTCATGACAATTTGAGTTTCTTCTGTACAGAGACAGTGATTTTAATGGGCCCAGGCTGGGCTGTGGGTGTGTGTGGGGAGCCTGGATGCTCCTTTCCTGAAGGGGAGTTAGAGCCCATCATAATATCTCTCCAGGGTGTCATGAACTGTGTATTTTAAGCATGAAACTTGTCAGAGATGTAAGAATTTCCAGCAGGCAGGTCTCCCCATTGCTTTCCAGCCCCTGGACCATAATCTAACACTAATGGACCTGTAACGTGCCCAGAGTATTAAGGTTTGACTGCCTGACACTGCCTGTTTATGAGTGTAAAGACATACTTGTGTAGCAAAGCTGAAGCTGTGGAAATGTCATTGTGATGAGGGAGAGAAATAGTGAGATTATATCAGATTTTTCTTTCTTCCCTTGCTTACCAGATGTTTCCAGCAATGCTTCCCCTCAACTGTGGTTTCAAGTGGAAAATTAAGGTATAGTTATTGTCACAACGATGCATCAGAAAGGCCCAGAGCTGCCAGATTCTCCTTTCTCAGAGAGACAGATAGTGATAATAAAACATAAGCCATACAGGATGGTCTCTTGCCTACTGGTTTTGCAAGTGAAAATATGACCTGCTGTTAAGAGAGGAAGTTTCCAGGGTTTAGACAAGATCCATGATGCATTTTCTGCATTGCTGTGAATGTTTTTAGTAACCAAAAGACAGCTGTGAGTTGAGAAAATGTTGAAGCAATTTAAGATTCACTGTAGAGGATGATGTAGCTTCACTATGCACAGAAAGCAAGTCCTATGTAATGTCAGGTCAAGATGTGGTGCGGTAAAATAGCAATAACAAATTTGTCAAGCAGTGAGCTTGTGAGTTTTTTTTTTTTGTTTGTTTGTTTGTTTTGTTTTGTTTTGTTTTTTGCTGTTGTTTTGTTTTGTTTTTTCAAATTTTTAAATTTTAAAGTGGAATGGGTAAAAATTACTAAGCTAATGGATGACCATCAAGTAGATGGGAAGTAGAAAAAGCTCTCGCCTTAATTCAAAGGTCAATTGAATTTAAAGAAAAGCAAAAAGACAGTGTTGACAAAGTTGTTATTAATCCGGATATGTAAAAACAGATAAACCAACAGACGTTAGGGTGATATGCAAACTTATTATCTATATATATATATGAAGTGTGTAAAGTGAAATGCCTAACTATATTCAAGGATGTTACCCAAATTAGTTCTAGATACTTACCTAAAGGAAACTCATCAACCTGTAATGTCAGGCTACAAAGTATATATATGAATGGCAGATTAAGTCCCAGCATTGGAGGGAAGCTTGCACACATTAGGAGTAAAGAGCTCACTATATGAGGACTAACCCGGAATCCCAGATACAAACAGAATGAAAAACTACAGCTGTACAATGCATTGCTTTGTACAATGCATCTGGTTGTGAAAACTGAAGGAAACCAAGGAAGCTGCTCCATTGGGTTTATGTGGCAAAGTTTTTGTAGCAGGGGGGCTATAGGGGTGGCCTCTGAACTCTGAGCAGAGCCCAGCAGCTGCCCCATGTCAGACCAGAGCCAGCTCCAGTTGGCTCCAAAAGGGACCAACTGCTGACCAGAGCTGAGCCAGGGAGTGATGCTGGTTGGGCCTCTGGGAGAGCAGATTGAAGGAAGGGAAAAAAAAAAAAAAAAAAAAAGCTGCACAACAGCAGCTGGGAGAGAGAGAGGAGTGAGAAGCAGCCCTGCAGACCCCCAGGGCAGTGCAGCAGGAGGGCAGGAGGTGCTCCAGGCACTCAGCAGCAGTTCCCCTGTGGCATGTGGAGAGGCCCCTGGTGGAGCAGGCTGTCCCCCTGCAGCCCATGGGTCCCACATGGAGCAGATCTCCATGATGCAGCCTGTGGGAGAGCCCCTGGTGGAGCAGGTGGAAGTGGCCTGGAGTAGGCTGCGGCCCATGGAGAGCCCCCGCAGGAGCAGGCCCCAGGCCAGAGCTGCAGCCTGTGGGGAACCCGTGCTGGAGCAGTTTGCTCCTGGGGAATGGACCCCATGGTATGGAGCCATATGGGAGCAGTTCTGAAGAGCTGCTGCCTGTGGGCAGCCCCCACAGGCTCAGTTTGGGAAGGATGGCATCCCATGGAAGGGACCCTGCTTGGAGCTTGGCAAACAGTGACTGTGAAGGAGTGGTGGAGACAGTGTCAGGGACTGACCACAGCTCCCATTCCCCTTTCCCCTGCGCCACTCGGGGGGAGAGGGTGGGGGAGAGGGATGGGGAGGGAGAGGGGCAGGTGTTTTTGGTTTGCTTTTAGTTTCTCACTGCTCTAGTCTGCTAGTCAAAGGAAATAAATTATATAAATCTCCCTACGCTGAGTCTGTTTTGTCCATGAGGATAATTGTTGAGTGATCTCCCCATCCTTATCTCAACCCTTGAGCCGTTTCCATTATATTTTTCCCCCTTTTCCTTTTCAATAACACATAAAAATAATATTGCAAGCTAGAATGGTAAAACAGCTAATTAAGAGTTCTTTTTTTTTTTTTTTTTTTTTTTTTTAATTGAAAATAAGTAAGCCTTCAGAAAGTGAAACTCATGTCCAAGCAAGGAAAATAGAGAAGAACATAAAGGATGGATCTCTTGAATGCTGTTATGTGCAATTAGATGGATTTAACTTCCAGCTCTGGAAGTCCCTAGTCCTGGGTTTCTGGGATTGGGAGTACGTGTTGGGGGAAATCACAGAACCACAGAATGGCTGAAGTTGGAAGGGACCTCAGGAGGCCATCTGGTCCAACCCCCCTGCTCAAGCAAGGCCACCCAGAGGTGCTTGCCAACGCCTACGATGTCCAGGCAGCTTTCAAAGGTCTCCAAGGCGGGAGACTCCGCAACCTCTCTGGGCAACCTGTGTCAGTGTTCTGTTACCCGCACAATGAAGGAGTGCGTCCTGATGTGTGACAAGAAGCTCTGTGAGTGTTTGCTCTGCCCCAGTATGGACATTTTCATGCATGTTATTATGGGAATGCTCATTCACCTTTTTTGTGTCCTGGTATCTTGGTCTGCTAGGAATTTTCTGACTGAGAGGCCATTGCTGAGCATGTTTGAGATATTTCAAGGTCAAATGGCTTCTGAGATGAGTTTTGTTTGCTTGTTTCCTGTTAACAGTGCTATTTCATCTGTTCAAGTTTATTTATTGAATCCATGTCCTTGTGCTGTTCATACTCAAACAGCTGATCAAAGTGCAACTGTAGGGGCTTTTTGTCAATCCCTGGTCAGAAGGGGAAGCAGTTACTCTCCACAGCTCAGAGATGAAGTTAATTAGCAGAAACATAGTTATAAAAAGACACCCAAGGGAAATGTCAAGAAAAATATGCCGCCCCCCCCAAATCACAGTAGCTAGGTTTGTTAGGAGGCCGGTGATAAGGCACAGCTGGGGCCCATTTCTAACAATGCGGAAGACAATGCTGCTTTCCTCCCTGACAGCTGGTTAGCATCTTTGCTACATCATTGAATCTACACAAGATACCATTGCTTTTCTTTGCTAAAGCCAGGTTTTGATCTTATGAGGCTGTTGTGGTTTTGACTTTTTTTGTGCTTTGAAAACATTTAGCTACTAGGCTTTCTCGGGGTAATAAAATATTTGTAGAGAAATAGAGGAGAATGTTTTTCTTTTGAATGCTAGTGTGAATCATTGACAAATAGCAAAGAAATGATCCCTCATTAATCGTAACAGTCCTTGTGGAAAGCAAATATTGAGCAGGCGCATGTTAGGGAGTGTCTTATGTCGGACCTGCTTTCAGGAAAAGCTGATGTGGAAATCTTCCCCCTCATATCATGCAGCAGTGCTCCTTCTGTCCTACGATGCTGATTTCATTAGAGGTTAGCTAAAAAACAAGATTCATTTGGAAGGCAATTACTCCTTGCCTGCAGTTCCTCAGACAGATGTGTGACTGGATAAAATTTGACAGCCACAAAGAATAAGTTCAGACTACAGAACATGTTACAGTCCAGTGATTTCCTCCCTCACTCTGTGTTCCAAGAGGCAAAATCCACACTTTTCAAAATTCTCTTATCAATGAAACTTTTATTGTTTGTATTGGATTTAAAATAGATTAAATTCTTTAAGTACAAATATGGCAATGCTTAAAATACCATGAGTGTAGCTTGTGGTTTCTGTATATTGACTCTTGCATTTAAAACTTTCTTGCCACTGATTTCATAAAAAATTCCATTCCAGCAGTGCAGAGCTACTGAAATATGACAGGTTTTGTAGGACTTCATTATATACTCAGGTAGTGAAGCACAGGCTGTATGTGATTGGGAAATCTGCTGAAGAAAAATAATCTCTCAATTGTTTGTCCTTCAGAATCTAATGTCTTTGGAACAAATTTTAGTCTACATATAGAGATTTTTCAAAGGGTTAGTAGGGAATATTTATTACCCAGTAGACTTAAGTATTTCAGTGCAATGAAATCCAACAGAAATTGAGGTATCAATCTAAAACAGAAAAGAACAGGCTTTTTTGTATATCTTATGGCATTTAAGAAATGTCACTTGACATAATATGCGGTGGTTTGGTTTCTCTAACAATAGGAAATAAGGTGATCTGTGTGAGGGAAAATGACATGGTGTCTGGCTCTTTAGGCTAACAACTTGTGCAAATAAAAGGGAAATCAAAAGAACATTTGAAGTGTTAGCAGGTCATGTGATAGGAAGTAATTCCATTCACCAACATTTTATAATGGCACAATGCCTAAAGACATTGTACAAAGCCAAAAAGTCTGATGTATAATTTTGGTTGACAAAAGAACTGTGGAAGGCATGAAAGGTTCCCTACACAGAGCCCAGAAGCAGGGTGGCAGCACAGCCTCTGCCCTGCAGTGGTGCTGCTGAGGTAGGTGACTGGACCAGCAATCTCAGCAGCATCTCACAGGAAGCCTCCAGGTCCCCAGCCAAGGACAGAAGCCCCAGCCCTGTACCGGAACGAGATGTATGATCCCCTCAGGTCTGGCTCTGAACTCAACTACACGGAATGCATGGGCATAGCAGGTATGTACTCATCATGCCACCCTACATTCACATTGACTTTTACAGCATTGGACTGCCCTAGAGAGGTGTGAGCAGGCCCTTTCTTTAGATGACTTTTTTTTTTTTTTCTTTCTCTGAACTTCTAACTGAATCCAGAGCACTCAGGTCATAGAGCTAGGGCTTTCTGTATTTTAGAATTGATTCCCATTTGTTTCTTTGCCGTGACCTCTCCTTTTTATTTTTATGTTTGAAGAGACTTATCCTATATCCCATTGCTAGAAAAATATTCTAGAAAATTGTGTATCAGTAAGACCCTGTAAGCTTCTTCAATTATAGCTATAGTATGTCTATTCTGTTTGGAAAGATTTGGAGTGCTGTATTTTTATACATATGTGTATAAAAGTTTGTGCTTGTGTGCATAAATATGTATATATTCAGCTACAATCCTTGTCAGCAGTTTCTAGCACTTGTGGAGAAGAGAAGAAAACATAAGCAGTTCCTTAAGAAATGTTTTTGACATAAATCCCAGGGTGTCCTGTTTTGTAATATTTTTCCTTAAGTACTCAGTAGCTAAAAGTTATTCTAAACTGAACTACTGTTACTGCAGCTTCTGTTGTTGCTGAAATAACAACCTGTGGAAGGAGTGTTTCCTCCAAGGTTTGTTTTCAGACTTGCAAAAATTGTAGAGTGGAAGGGTAAAGGTGAACCATTTAAACTGGCCCCAAACTGTTTTATGTTGATTGAATTTTACTTAGGTGTCTGAATCTTGTTCTCAGCTTTAATTTTGAGATGTTTAATTTATTTCTGAAAACAGTGGCTCAGCTGGATTATTTTGCAACATTGCTGATGAAAAAATCTGCAGCAGACAGAACTCAGCCCTCCTTTATGTCAGCAGGAATCCTGTTGCTGGGAGCTGAACTGGCTCTCCAGTTCCAGCCCTGCAAAGGGAACTGCAGCAGGAGAGCTAAGGATTCATCTCATCTTCAGCACCCAAGCCAAGATGGCTGAGTCAGAAGACAGGTTTTCTCTGAGCCTATTCCACAGCCAGGCAAATAGGAGCACAGCCTTGGGTAACATGCCCCTCTCCACAGACCACAGAAAGAACTCAAGGTTCAGGTATGTGTCTTGGTTCAGCAGTATGTACCTCGTGCAGAGCACTTGCCTGGCACTGGTAAGAATTTAGGGATTTGCTAAGTTACAGTGTTGCATCACCAAATGCAGCTCACAAAAGCTTAACAGCATCAGGCCTGGCTTTAACAGATGTGTGAGAAATGGAGGACAAAGCAGTCTTTGGTGTCCTGCTCCACATTAACTGTGTTCAGGAGACCATTCTGTTTTCTTGTCCTTAGGCAACAGGGTCAATTGTCTGCATAGCTTCTCCCATCCTCTTCTGTCTGGATGAAAGCTGCAGCTTTTCCAAAATACTGATAGGAAAGAACTGGATTTGGCACAAAGCTTTGAGGATCCTTTGGAAAGAGCATCTTCGATTTGTGCTGAAATAAATGAGTTACATTTGTCTCAGTGAATATCCATCATCTAATGGGCTATGATGCCTTGCTTAAGTGCACAGCAGTAAACAAAGTGCATTCCAGAGAAACTTAGCCAGATATTGGGAGACAGCAAAAGTTATACTTATGCCTTTTTTGTTTTCTTTTCTTTTTAAACTGTCCTTAGCTTCTGAAGAACATGGTTGCAACTAGTCACACAAAGGCGTGCTCCTTCCCAAGAGCTGCTCCACTGCAGTATATCAACAAAACAGTATGTTTGGTGACATGCATACAACATACCACATTTCTCAGAAATTGTCATAGCTGGTCTCTGAATCTGTGAGAGTTAACATTAAAAATAAATAAATAAATAAATAAGTTAAGATATTTTCTACAGAAGGAAGAGGGAATATCTTATTCTTTTCATCATGTTCCTTTTGGCTTTTTGTGTGTATTTTTGTACATATTATTTGGTGTGAACTTTAGCATGTACCTAACTGCAATTCCTCTATTAAAATTCATCATCTAAGTACAAGTGATTGGTTTAGTGAGACAGAGATGTGCTGAGATAGAAGTGCTGAGATACAGCACTTTTTTGGTCTCATGATCCACCTGTGAAATGAGCAAACAGCGCTCATCAAAACCTTTTTTTTTTTTTTTTTTTTCTAAGTCCTTGAAACATCACTCAGGTAAGACTCAGTTCAGTTGATAGTTTCATGGAGAAGTGATTGACTTTATAATTCATCTGGCATCAAGTTTCAAATTCAGTCAACTAATTTCAAAACATGCTGAATTATTTTAAACTATTCACTGTTAAATGGAATTCCATATAGTCACAGGTACAGAAATGCAAAATACATCAAAAAATTTTACTACATTTTGGGGAAAATTAGAATGGATTCATAGAGATTGTGACAATGTGATAATGCAAGGGGGGGAAAAAAAAAAAAAAAACAAACAACAAAAAACGCTGTGATGCACCCTCATTTATATGAATGATCTGGATCCTCTGTAAGACTGGTTACATTATCCTCTGGTCATTTTCCAGGTTCTTGATTTCCATCAGGGGTATAATATCCAAGCTTTATATTGTGGGATATGCTGTTAAGAAATGAATCAGCCTTACACAGAAATAACTAGTATATTTATATAGATCAAAGCATGGTCTGGCAATGGAAGTAACAAAAATACTATTTTCTTTGCCTCTTTTATTACTCAAGAGTTGCTTCTCACATACAGCATGCAAGCATCACACCTGCACAGCGCTATTTTTGATTATGACTGTTCACAAAGCTACTTGTCACACTTTAAATACTCCAAGACTACAGCCAGGTCCTCCATCCCCTCAGATGTTTGGCTTTGATTCAGTGATGCAGAATCTGAAATTAAACTTCTCCTTTTTTTTTTTTCTTTTTTTTTTTTTTTCTGGTCAGTTTTGTGTAGCCTGAGTATCACACTAGCTGTTGCCACAGCGTTGAGAAAGGAGCAGAAGCTTTTGGCATTGACCGTCTGAGAGTTTGCTGACAGGAATAATAAGGTAGCTCAGAGCCTGTTGAAATGCTGGTGGGATAGTCAGCAAATCACTTTGACTGCTTCGAGCTCGAGCCAAGTGTTTCATATTTACATCATATTCATCTGTGGAGAATTAATCTGGTACTCCAGAAGGGTGGAAACTGCTTAAGAATCTGTTACACTGGGTCCCAAACTGCCAATACTGTGGATGTCACGCTTCCAGGAATAAAAGCATATGTGCTCATTTTTAATTCAGAGTCTCTAAATATGTCTTCTGCTGTGAGAATAATTTGCTAGTCTGCATAAACTTTTCTATTACTGTTTCTGTTGAGCAACATAGAAACAGACAGTGTTCTATATTTTTCACAAATGAATCACATTGCAGTAACTTTATTTTATTAGCCATGGGATAGTTCAGATCAGATGTATTCTCAGCACTTAAAACATGCCATATATTGAACTAACAACATAAGGCATATGGAAGAAACAGTTCTACTCCAACTAGAAAGCCTTGGTCTGCTTCTCATGTTCAGACCTAACCTGAGAAAAAGTATTATTTTAAAGGAAGCAGCAAAACAATTAGCAAGATCAAAGGGCATCTGACATAAGGAAAGAATGGAAAATGGTTTAACATCAGAAGAAGCCCAGAAATTATATATTTTCTACTTATTTATTAATAAGTAGAATATATTAATATATATTTTAGTTAATATATTTATTAATGTATATTAATATATATATAATATATATATGTGTGTGTGTATTATTAAAACATATTTTTCTACTTCTACTTTTTCTACTTTTCTACTGGATAAAACTTAGAAATCACTGCATATTACAAGTTCTCTTATTCACAGCTGTTCTGACAAGATAAAGGCCACTAAACTCAAGTCCTTTGTTCTAATCTTGCACTAAGCTCACAGTCAAAGATGGGTCTGAATAAGAAAAACACTCTTCATTGTGGACTAACATTCCTATTATGGCTGAAAACAATTAAGCTAGATTTTGACTTTTGCAGAAATGGAGCACATTCGATTCCAAGCTGTTAAATGGGAGGAAATTAGAACTTTTTGCCAAGGTTTTGTGCAGTAAAAATTAATTAGGCCTGCAGGGCTTGCCCTGTTAATTTTACTGAAAAGCCATTGTCATAAGCATACACACTTGTACTCACCCATGAACAAACAAGTACACAATCTACACGCAAGATTGTAGATGTGTACAGAGAGATGCACAATTGTTGTCTTGACTATTTAGTTAATAATTTCATGGAGAAACAGAGGAACATCTGTACCTGTTCTACATATACCTGCTCTTGACTTTAAGATAATAGAGAAATGACATAGCCTTGGGAGAAACTAGGGCTTTCCTAATACAAAATTGGTCTCGTAATGGAGCTTTGCTGTATTCTGGCTTTTAGATGAATGGTTTCTGTTTATATGCTCTCTGGGTCACAGTTGCTTTTCCTTTTGTGAGATGTGATCCAGTCTGTTAGGAATTTCTGAAAACTTTCTCATATCCATTAAATCCATTTCCCCCCTATACTCTGCTCTGGTGAAGCTGCACCTCAAGTACTGTGTTCAGCTTTGGGTCCCTCATTACAGAAATGACATTGAGCATGCCCAGAGAAATGCTATGAAACTGATGAAGGGCCTGGAACAGAAGTCCTATGAGGAGCAGCTGAGGGAACTGGGATTGTTTAGGTTGGGGAAGAGGAGGCTCAGGGGAGACCTTATTGCTCTCTACAACTGCCTGAAAGGAAGCTGGGGGTCAGCCTCTTCTCACAAGAAGCGAGAAGATAGTGATAGGACAAGATAGTGATAGGACAAGCTTAAGTTCTTCCAGGGGAGGTTCATGTTGGAAATTGGGAAAAAATTCTTCTCAGAAAGAGTGGTTAGGCATTGGAACGGGTTGCCCATATAAATCACCATCCCTGGAGATGTTTAAGGAAAGGGGTGATGTGGTACTTAGGGACATAGTTTAGTTGGCGATATTGGTGGTAGGTGGACAGTTGGACTAGATGATCCTGAAGGTCTTTTCCAACCTTAAAGATTCTATGATTCTGTTCTATGATAAATACTCTCTTATGAGTTTAGTACAGAATTTGAGGCAAATCAAAAGAGCAGATAACTTTCAGTAGGCTCCTAAGAGTCATTATGACTCTTATGGCCATTCAAGGGATATCAACATCACGGATTTGTGTCGTGATTAAAAACTGCATGCCTATGATAGACCTGGAACATAGAATATCAAGTTTACAGATAGACAGACATGTCAGGTAGGTGAGGAAGCACCTTAATTTTTCAGGCTGATGGGAAATAGACATCTGAAGGAAACTGAGATATTTTTCATCACATTTTAATATTGCCTTGTACCCATTTTTATAACATGAGCTCATGGTAAGAGCTCGCTTCTGGAAAGACACAGGGCAACTGGCTGCAGTGAGGTGAGATCCAAACAAAATGACATTGACCCTGGTTTGGATTAGCTAGTTACTTCCTGCCTCTCTGAGTTTACTGTCTATCATAGGAAGGAGAGACAGCATGCAATATTCTGCAACATGTAAAGCTACCATGGAAATACTGGTCTGAGGGCTAGAAATTGAAATTGTCACTGACAGATCCACACAAACCTGTTGAGAACTGGTGTTATTTACTAGAAACAGAGCTCCTGTTTCTTCCCCCAATTAAGTTTGCCAGTGGCATACTACAAAGGCTCTGGGCTCTGAGCTCACTTTGAAGAATACTGAAGGAACACAGTGAAGCATTCAGATGTTCAGGAAAATCAGAAAATCTATCAAACCACCTAGCAGTGTTTCGTTATCTATGAAATAGCTGGCCATCTGATAGTATGACTAGCAAGAGCTAAATCAGCACTCAGCAGCAGTGTGCGATGAAAACTGGAGTGCTGGGGCTTACCAGCACAGTGTGTCTCTTAGCCCGTCAGTGACGTCTGATAACCATGTGCACGCGTCTGTTTCAGCTAATAGTATTACAAGACTCCAGAGTGGTTAAACAGCAGGTTGGCAGATACATTAAATACCCATATGGTACATACACTTGGTTACTTTTCCTTCCTCTCCCCCCAAGGCTTTTACTTTCCAGCACCTATGTTTTGAGTTCATTAAAAAAAGAGTCAAATGCTAAGACCTGAATTTCTGAAGCTGTTGCATTTATTAGGAATAGTCTTCATCCTTTCTCTGTGTATGCAGAGATTATAGGTTTAAACTCCCACACCCTTCCCAAGATAATGACATGAAGCAGAAATGTTGCCTAATTTTAGTCAGGTGCCAGTAAATTCTCCTGCAAAAATGCAGCATGTCATCTCTCTTTGAGGAGAAAACAAAACAACTAAATATATTACTTATGTTAACCTCCTTGCTAATGCAAAACACTAACAGATGCTTTAAAAAAAAAAAAAAAAAAAAAAAAGTTTTCTTTTTCTTTAGCTCAGCATTTTTTCACAAGGTTTGATTGGTGGTTACAGACAATACATCCAGAGCAAAGATATGTCTAAGCAAAAGGGTCGAACAAAATTATTTTTGTGCCTGTGCTGTTCAGCACTAGTCACATACTCTGAAACAATACTTGGGCAATGGTAGAGCATTGACTTTGCTACAACAGTAATGTATATATTTATTCCTATTATTTTTTCTTCACCTGAGAAGAGGGGCAAAAACAGAGAATGGGGATGCAACAGCTCTCAGAAAATCTTCTGTAATCACCCTCTCAGTGGAGAAGAAAAAAGAAAAAAAAGTGACTGTCTAAAGCAAGACAAACACAACTGTATTAATCACAGCAAATGTCATGCATATAAACATGCAAAACCATGAAGAATTATGTCTATCAGAGAAATATGAATGCCAGTATTGCCTGGGCTTGTTTTCTGTACGTTAATAATGTCATATTGGTTTGGAGTAACTACAAATGTGTGGCCCTGAAATATATAGCTAAAAGTGCTATTCTGCCACCTGTGTTCATATCTGACTGCATTGACAGTGGTGAGTTGAATGACAGAATAGAATTAAAAAATAAAATATATCCCATTATGTAAAAACAAAAACAAAAAGTTTAAAACACCTTGTGTAATTATCTTTGAAAGTGGATCCTTTCTTAGACCAACTGAAGGATTATGATGTATTTTAGAGAGATTTTGGGGTACAGTGAATATCTGACAGATAAGGTGATTTCCTTGCTGAATTAAGCAGAGCAGAGGACTCAGAAGACATGCACACTATAAGTGGCTGTAATCTGCTTTGATGGGTTTAGAAAGTCAACAGCCAAAAATAATACAAGAGGTCATTAAACAGCAGTGTGCAAGGTTTGGTGTCATCAAGATGTCTGATGCCATGTGCTGGATGTCCTGAAGTATTCACTGTACCTAGGTCATGAAACCCAAGGGAGGATATTGACAACCAAGTAAAGCTTGTAAGATCTATGTGGAGAGGCTTAGATACACCATGAGATTATGTTTGTCAGTTGAAAGAGCAATGTCAAAGCCCTCACAAGCACAGTCAAACATTTTTGAAGCAATATAGTTATTTCACAGACTTTCAAAAATAAGATTGAATACTGGGTTTGCTTATTCAATAGAGAAGTTTTAAAACCATTCTAGAATACCTTGAAACTGGGTACTTTAAATCAATCTGGTAACTTCCGTGGTGCTCCTGCAGATCTTTATCCTATCTATGCTTTCAAATGCAGGACACAAACACAAATGGAGTATCACAAAGAACATCAAATTTTGGTGATGATTACATTTTCTCCTGTGGATAGATATCTCAAGAGAAATGGTAAATGATTTCATTCTGAATATGCCTAAGATTTCTAGGCAGGTGATTCTGACATGCATTTTGAAGAATGTACCAAAAGTATAGCCTTCCTTCACATTGGATGAAGGATGTTTAGAAAGAGACCTCCCATGAACCAGCATCTGCCTGTGGCATAGGGCAAATAACCATCCACCTGAGGATCTTCAGAAAGTTGCCATCTCAAGAGAAGTTTTACATTTATACTGCAAGGTCCTGTATTTGTTAAACAGGACATGAGTATTTATAAATTGTTGAGATCACAAGCAAATGCAGTTCTTCACTCTTTCTTGTGATACAGAAGAGTGTAAATAATGGAAAGACAAAGGACTGTTATGACGTGAAGGCCCAGGACTAAAATCAGTTCTGTCATAGATTGTCTCTCCATGTCAAGGTCAGATCCAGATGGGTGGAACTTTTCTGTAAAAGCTACTCAGCATTTACAAGGATATCAGGGTGATAGAAGCCATGTAAGTAGATAATAAGCAGATAAACCACACCATGTTACAAGGAGAATGAGAAGACAACTGAATTGTTGTGTTTTACTTCCTTGGGTCTCGATCAGAGTTAGTATTGCTTTGTGGAAAAGAACTTGTACAAAAGGTGAACATGTGATTAATCTAGGATCTGTTTGTGATCTATTAAATTTGTTCACATATCAAATACATTTTGATAGGACTGAGGCACTGCTTTTCTCTAGCAGGTGTAAACTGCTCCAGGAAAATATTTGCCTGCATATTTTTGTCTCTAAGAAATATGGAAACTGCAAATGAAAAATAGCTCCCTTCAGTGTTCCTAACTGTATGATCCAAATTTGCCATCAGGAAATAGAAGTCTGAGTACCTAAATGTTATTCTTGACATTAATACATTTCAGGTATAAATTCTGTCTGCAAAGAGATATCTGTCTTCTCTAAATTAAGCACCATTTCAGGCTTCTAGAGCTCTCGCTCACAAGTACCACAGATTTTATGCGTGTTAGTTTTTGTTTACCCGCTGTAAATGACAGATTAGCATTTAAATGCTTTTGTCGCAGTTATATCTGTTTTGGATGTCAAACCAAACAAGCCATTATGTCTCCCTCAAAATAACACTCTCTGTTGTTCACAATGATTTCCTGCCATTTTCCCCACTCTACAGGAACGGCTGAGCAGGGAACATTTCACAGTATGTATTGAAAAGTGAAGTTCTTCTCCAATCTATCATTCATGGCAAATTAAGTCTATCACGCACTGAAAAAGCAGTTGCCTTCACTGAGGAGTCACGGAGTCACTCTGAGTAACAGGGATTTGTCTTCCCCCTTTCTTTTCTTATTTCCCATCTTCGCCTGTCTCCTGATGCTTCCTTCCTTCTCTTTCTTCAGCTTGACTGTCCTTCACCAGCCTAGTCTCTTGTCTTTTCTCCAGCATTGCAAATCGCCTTCTCTTTGCCTGTCTCCAAGAGTTTCCATGACTTTTTTTTTTCCTAATCATTTGCTCAGTTGGATTTATTCTTTCCATGGTTTTGTGGGTGTTTATATCTTGTACCCTCTCTCTGTCTAGTTTCCTTTCCTCCTGTCTGCACAGCATCTCTATTGCATCAGTAAGTAAAGCCAGAGACTATCCAGTGTTTCTGTCTTTGGATTGCCATGGTGCAGGGGAAGTATTTGGCTGGATGTATGAGTATGACAGGAGTCCTTCACAGGATCCCTTTGTGACCAGTTCTCATCATACAGATATATGAGCAGCCTGACTCTGCTGGTTGTCTTTATATGCAGAGCACGATCTCTCAAATTTCAGGGAGTACTGAAATTATCCAGTGATTCTTGATAATTTTTACTTTAATATGAAGGAAGTTACTGCCTTATCATGCAGCCATTCCTCTGGCAACATCATACAATTCTGAAACAACTCCATGACATTTTTAATCAGTTGACAGCACTCCAGCAGGAATTTAAAAAATACTTGCCTAGAAAGAGTGCGTGGAGGAGAGGTGTATTTAAAATTGGGAACAGCAGCACTGCAGTGAAGTCTGCAGTACCTCCTCACAAGGACCTGTGGAAGATCTGCCTGTGGTTCTGATCTTTGAGAGTGTGTCAGCCCTCCAACATCTTCTGGGTTTGAAGGAACCATAAAAATATCAAAGTGATGTCAAAGTTGAAGCCACTTCATTTGACACCAAAAAAGGGAGTGCTGTGCATTTCTCATAGTGTTTAATTGTCTTCAGAAAGAGCTTTCAGAATCAGAAACAGAAAAAGACTTTATAAATGGGCTTATTATTATTAGATAATATTATATATTATTAGATATAAATATCAGATTTTCTTTTCACAGATTAAAGATTCAAATACCATCCAAAAGCCATTTTTTAAATGCAGTTGTCCTCACTCATTAGCATGTGATTTTTTTCAGTCTATTTTATTTCAAATCTTTCCCAAACCTGGCCCAAGTCTGATGGAACAAATGGACTTGTACAGCACAGAAGTGCACAATGGCTGATCTCTGTGTCATGTCTCATCATTGCATCCTCCAAGTGAAGGCTTTGCCCGTGCTGTGGGTTCAACCTCAGTGCTCTGACCACCTCCCCTTGACCCCAGTGCTGTTGGTCCCATACGAGTGAGCAGCTTTTGCAGTGCTCCTGTACAGGCACACAGCTGACAAGAGTGCACAGGGAGGAAGGAAGATGCCACATAAAAGAATAATGACAACACCAACCCAATTGTGGCACAACACATTAGATCCTTCAACTTGACAGCCTAAAAGTGCTTCTGATGACTGTGCCATCCCTCTGAAAGAGCGGTGCACACACGTGTCCCTCTGTTGTGGGATTTCCCCTCTCTGGCTTCCCCTTGTCTCACAGGCTAAAAGTGTATTCTTGTTGAAACCTGTGATATTTTTTCAGTGAAATGTTGGGTGGGGTGGAGATGGAGTGTCAACACATCCGTTTTAAGCATGACTCTGACCCCACCTCTTAGAACCAGGCTACCCAGGAGCTGTGAACATGCAGTAGTCCCACAAACTCCCCAAAATGAGCCCTGCTTTTAAAAAATGAAGCAACAAGACACTGAGACCTAGTTCTGCTACACCATATATGCGTCTGTAGAACCAACAAAAAGTGGTGTGTTTGGGATTCTGATCATAACCATGAAAGATTCTTATCTGAATTCAAGCCTGCAAACTGAAATGCCAACTTCTGCCTCTGTAATAAGTCACCATCGTTATCACAACAAAGTACTGTCTGTTACTATTTCAAGGATTATATACTCACAACACCTGAAACTTTTTCTGACCCTTTCTTTGACTCATTGTTTGGCCTTAGCAGATTTTTCACTCTCCCGTGACTCAGTTTTCTGGTTTGTAAGTATTTGCTGCAAAACAGCATATTTCAGTTCCAGATGCTTGGTATCTGCAATTTTCTCCCAGGCTCTCACTCTCACAATTTAGTAACAGGCTGCTCACAGTAAATGCAGAGAAGAGGTATCAGCTGTGGTTTTATTTCCAGGTGCCGAGTGGTTGATAATAATAGGAGTGCTGTAAGTGCCTGAGTCTGAGAACCTGAGATAAAAGATGCTGAAAAGGTGCAGAATATCATTTTGCTTGTTTCAGGGCCAGACAGTGTAACCCTGTTGTCACACATGAGTCCTTGATCACACCAGTAATGCTACTGAAGTCACTGCACTATTTATGCAGGTAGATGCTTGCCAGCATCAGCTGTGAGCAATCTGACCCTTAGAGCTTTCTAATGTTTCCCAGCCACTTCTGGGATGGAGATTTCCTGCTGATGAGTTCTTCCCTGACCTGCTCTGCCCTGGGTTTCCAAGCACCTCACATTCCCAAACATGCTTAATTTGTGTCTATTGGTGAAGGCAGTTGAGTTTCTGCTTTGGTTTCATCAATCATAGGGTACTCCGTTGTCTCTGTGCTTTACAAAAGGTTTTTGCCCTGTTTCAAAACAGTTCAGTCTGTTTAAGTCTGTTTAAGCATGATCAAAATTATGTAAATGCATGTTCTGAACATGACAGCTTTTGAGCTGTGACCCATGCACAGATTTCAGGAAGAAAGCTATGCTGCTTTTTGGCATTTAAGGAACAGTGATGGGTTCTTGCTCTTAAGCAGATGCGTTACTGTCTGTTTTATATGTAAATAAATGCTTGATATGACAGGTCACAATCTGAAGTAATTAGACTTGAAAATATTGTAAATTAGAAGCTTTCAGGAAAAAAAATGCTGAGGAGAAATCTTAGTCAAAATAAGAAAAATAATAGCATCATTCCTTGCATGAAGCCAGCTCTTACCCAACTTCATAATCCTTGCATTTGTGTGATGCCTAAAGCACTTCAGAGTCTTCAAAGGTTGTAGTTCAGTTAGAATACAGTAGTTCTGCCAGGAATTTATTAGAGATTAGAAAAATCCTGGCAAAATATTCAATACCTTTTCTCTTGAGAGGAAATCAGTGTGAAAAAAAAATCTATATATCCATACAAATGTGTATATATAGATGTATGTATTTAATTTATAAATCCTTATATTACATATTTTAAAATATTTATAAATTTTAAATGTTTAAATTTAAATATTTAACATAAAAATATATTTTTGGCTTTACTCAGGAAACTACATATCCAACATGCAGACATACAGAAATGCTCATCATTTCTTCTTTGGGACTCATGAAGTAATCCCTGTGGCAGACACAGCACTCTCCTTGCCAGTCTGGCTATTGGTGCCCTCGGAGCCAGAGGCAGGCTGCACATGGCTCATGGCATGGGTTTTTCATCTTTCCAGCCTGCTTCAGGGCTGGGAGGGAGAGGACCTCAGTCCAGGATATCTTTATTTCTTTGCTGTATGTAGGGCATGCTCTTCAGGGAGCAGAGCTGAGGGTTTGCACCTCCTTGAGCTTGATAGGGAGCTGAAACCCATTTTTGTCAGGAAGATGGATACCAGTACTGCTCCTGGGAGTTTTGCTTAGTTCAGCAGTTCCTTTTGTAAGATGACTTACATTATGCTATAAACCTAACAGAATAATTAATTGACCACTGCCTGCAACACCAGTGCAGATAAACATGAATGCTGTTGGCCATCTGTGGGTGCCTTCTTCTCCACCTGCCTTTTGGGGGGGTTCCCATCTCACCAGGACAGGGATTTGAACTTCTGCACTGTCAGTCCCCCTCCTGAGGCAAGAAAACTGGATTTCAGGCACCTCAGTACCCAGCTGGAGGCACTTCAGTGCACACCAAAGCCATCCAGCTCCAAAGGGCAGTAAGAAAGATTTTCCAAATAGGGGTGTAGCTCCATCTGCATCACTAGTAAAGTGACTTACAAATTAAGTTTGTAAGTTTTAAATACAATCAACATGAAAAGATGTTTCAGAATTTACAACCAGCCTAGTAAACAATGCAGTAAAAATGAAAGATGTGTTTTAGGACAGTAATTACATAATGCCCATATAAAAATAGCAATTTACAGCATTTCTAAGTACTACATACACCTTCAGTCATAACTAAAATGTCTCTTCAGTAACTATCAACTAAACTCTCTTGCTAAACTAAAGCTATATGAAATCATCATCAGTCTTCTCCATCTCTCTTAGTCTTCCTCCAACGTGTTTTAAATATGTGCTCATTTTCTCTTTATATGCAACAGAGTACTGGAATCCAATTTGGAAGGATATTTTCTGTTAGGGAAAAATAATCAAATATACATTTTAAAAGGTCTGCAACCTGAGCAGGTCTTTTTAAATCTCATTAAACCAAATATACAAATGTATTTGTTATTTCCCAACTTCCACTCAAAGTATATGTGACCACTATAAAACACCATGTAAAACTGGTTTTGCTGTAGATTCAAAAAAAACAAAACAAAACACAAACAAACAAACAAACAAACAAAAAACCCATACATTTAGAAGCCAAGTTAAAACAGAAGATATAAAGAAATGTACTGTACCACACTATTGTTTCGAAATTTATTTGCAATAAAAGTCTGAATTACAACATGCAGCTGCCATTTTGTCATTATTCTAGGTTCATAACATCAGAATCCAGAGGCACTGAGACATTAGGACATCAAATTTAAATTTATTTGGGCTCTATTTAGGCATATTTTAAGGCAGGCATGGAAGCTATTAATGTTGTAAAAGAAGCGAGTTATCAGGAACAAGTAATTTAACCAGCCAGCAAAAAGGTGGTGGTATCAAGGCTGATACTAGACAGCCCATATCAGAGGAGCAGAGAACATTTCTTCCCCCACTGCAGCCCATAATGGGGATATGAGAGACAGTCTTGCCCCAAAGATTCGAGTGATGGTCTACCCCATGTTTCCCTGTGCCTTGAGGAGGTGTGATATAGATGACATCAGCCAGAAGGACAGGTGGGTCCCTTGCCAGGTGGACTTCCCAGCACAAGGAGAAGAGCAACACTACATGCACCCACGCCACCACGTGCTGACCTTGCTGCAGTGCCAAAGCAGAGGCTTGTGGCGGTGTGCACTGAACACGTGCTCCCACTCAGACCAGGACACTGAAGACTGGTGCATGCATGTAGTGATAATTAATCCAAAGCTTCCTCAAGCCCAGGTGCAATGTTTCCCTCAGCTCTGGCAGAAGTTGAATCAAATCTATGGCCTCCTATGAGCTTATGCTAATGTTATATTTCAGTCTCTAATAACTTAGCACTAATATGACTCAATCTGCCTTGAAGCTCCGTTCTTTGTTACTACTGTGTTTCCCCAAATATATGTTAAAGGCACTCCTTCAGGTATATACAAAGAGCTTAATTATCTTCTAAATATACACTTTCATTTTTTTTTCTTGAAATTGATTGTGGCAGGCAAGAATATTTCAAGTCATTTTGCCTTGTCTTAGTGTAAACAACAGCATCAGGTGTTGTAAAAGAAAGGCACAGTCCCTAGACTGTTGTCATGAGGGGTAAACTTCTGGTTTTCACATAGTTTGCTTTGAAATACAAAACTGTAGAGCTAAGTTTTCAGCTACACCTAGAGCCAACAGCAAGGCTAGTTACTGTGATTATGTTCCAGTCATAATTACTCCAAATGCAAATGACCAGTTATACGTATAGCTGATCATTTGATAGTCCAGCTACTATTACTATGTATGAAATCGCAGCCATTATATAAAATTACCTACATGTTTCTCATAGTTGAGCTTTTAACCCTTCACATGCTCTCAGCTAATATGAGTAACATGTATGAAATATTTCCTATGAAGTTTTTGATTTGAAACATTTAACTGGATCTCTGAATGATGTACCTCAGCAAATTGGCATTGTTTTCTGAAGTTATGCTTTGAAAATACACATTGTATTGTGCGGTGCCAAGCTGGAGGTGTGGATGGATCTCTCTTCCCAATCTGTGATTGCATTGGTCTGTGCACTTAGGTGAAACTTAAAAATGAAAGTGTGCATTTTGGGAAGTGTAGGTAACTGGCTGTAGCTCACACACACAGCCAGGAGCTCCTGCATATGGTATGCTCAAGGAATTAACCGAAACATCTATAGACTCCTCGAGGGCAGCTCAAGGAAGTCCAGAAGTTGTGCTGCATGTAGAGATGCCACATCTTCACAGTTCATTGCAGACCCTGTGATACTCAATGTAAAAAGCTCAGAAACAAGTGATTGTTAGAATCTCTGATGTAATTTTTAAATGTTTTTCTGGCTGTCATGTTTGTGGGAAGAAACTCAAATGCATTGGTTCAAATGCTCAGAAGTCAGAAGGCTAATTAATTTTATTTAAACTATGATATTTACATTTAAAACCCATCTTACATTTTCTGGAAGGGTTTGAAGCTGACTTCCATGTTGATTTAATTATCTGGAGAACAGTGTCTCTTCTAATCCCAGATCTGAGCAGGAAAATGTGATACAGATGATGCCAGATGTGTTTAAATCATGGTGTGTGTCCTGCATCCCTGTATTATGAGGGGAGGATATCTGTCCCTTTAGGTAGATTCCTTTTCTACTAAAATGAGCTTGGACCTGAAATTATAACCACTAGTATATACAGTTCTTACTGTACAGTGTTTTTCAGTTTTCTTCTGAGCTACACTCAACAAATGGAAAGTCTCAGGGTGAAGAGGTGGAGCTGTTTACAATTTCCCAAACAGGACCTGAGGGACATCAGTTAAAGTTTCTTGTGGGAATAATGTGAAGTGAACACAGAAGTAAATAAACCAAATGTGATTTAAGATCCACTTAATTTCTTTGAGTCATTCTTCTCCAGTTAGTCATTTTAGAAGAAGCTTGAGGGGTTTTTCTGGATGTTGGTTTCCCCTCCAATATTAGCCTCACTTTTCACTTTTTCCAAGTTGAAGCTGCCTTTGGTGAGCTAAGATAATTGCTTACCTTCTTGTTTTCTATTTGGGAAGTGATGACAATATTTGGGTTTAAAGGTCCTAGCTCATTTATTCATTGTAAACCTTTCAGCCTAGGATCCAGTGGTAGTACAGTGGCTTATGTTTAGTGACACACAGCAAGACTGACATAAGCCTGCAGTAGAGAAAAGGAGGTGTCCTTCCCCTGCTCTTGGGTCTTGCTGAGTTGCCTGCTCTTCTGGACTGGAGAAGTACTGCCTCCTTCAGCTGTTTGGCTGAAGGACACTCCTTGGCATCGTTTGAAACTCCTTCTGAGTTTCTCACCTCTTCTTTATGTTCTGTCTTAGGTTTAAGACACTTGACTTGGGTTATATATTTTGTGTTCATATAAATGTGTATCAGTGTTAGGCATCAAATGTGAGTCCTGTGAGGTATTTTTATCAGTAGATACTGGAAGCTGACTTTTCTCAAGATGCATTCCCTCCTCCCACCATCCAAGCCTGACATATGCTCTACCAATTTTACCTCCATTTTCTTCTTTGGAACAGAAATTTTCATAAGCACCATACTAGGACATCCATTTTCTTCTTTCCTTGTCATTAAGTGGATCTTACCAGGAATTTGCAACCATGGGAAAGAGATTTGCATTTACATCCAGGCTGTTTTACCTGGCATCTGTGTGGAAAGGCTGCCTCATAGTGCCTGAGAATGCAGTTTGTAGTAATGCTAAGGAATTCATAATGCTAGCATAGTGGCAAAAAGTGATGAGAATTAGATCCATTTTGTGCAGATTGTGATCTTGTTGAACTGAAGTTTTTCTGTGAATTTTTTCTCTTTTCAGTGGTTACCAGGCTTGGAAAATCCATTTCTGATATAAACCACTTAAAGCTTATTACTGTTTTGGAAAGTACTTGCAGTCTTTCGTGAATAAATTTATATAATATTCGTTCAGAGTGATTTGCATGACAAAAAATACGTTTACTGAATAAATTGTTTGTAGAAAAGCCACAGTGAAAAAAGCTGATTGGTGCCCTTAAATTAAATAGCAGTAACCTACTCTTCCTTCCCTGTTTTTCTCCAATAATAAGCTCCATCTTATTGGCATATTTATTAATTAAAATGTAAATATTCTCTCACTCCTCCTATTAAGAGTATTTTGGATATAAGATACAGCAAGCATAAAACTGCTAACATAATGGGAAACAAAATCATGGATTCAGTATAATGCTAACATTTTACTTTTTAAAACTATTAGTCTTATGATCAAGGGTATACATATAGTTGAAAGAACCACTGCTTCACAGATATGCAATATGAATATATATGATTCTTCTCACACATAATATTATCTAAGACTTTTTGGCTGTGCCTGGCTAATAGCAAAACATCTCCAGTTGAAAGGTAACTTTGGGGGAAACTGTTATCTACAATACTGCACTCAAGTACCATAAATATCAGAAAAAGTTTTTTTTTTTGATCTTGCTTGCTGCATAAGGGAACCATAAAAGGTAGATTACTTTATGGAGCTTAAACCAGCATAGTATTAAAATGTGTTAATTGCAAGCCTTGACTAACTTGGAATTAACTAGTTCAGGAACTGTAAGGAGTGAAGATGCAGTAAGTCAGTGATCATATTCTCAGTACCCAAGTTTTATCCACATTCTTGAATAAGTTTTGCCCATTTTGTGCCCAGTGCCAGGACAATAAGCAATGCACACAACCTGGAACAGAGGAAGCTCCCTCTGAACATCAGGAAGCTCTTCTTCACTGTGTGGGTGATGGAGCACTGGCACAGGTTGCCCAGAGAGGTTGTGGAGTCTCCCTCCTTGGGGATCTTCAAAAGCTGTCTGGACAAGGTCCTGGACCTTGACCATGGTCCACAGACAGGTCCCATGGACCTGGATCATGGTCTTGGACCACCCCAGCTGTAGGTGGTTCTGCCTGATCTAGACCAGACCAAGTGATCTCCAGAGGTCCCTTCCAGCTTCAGACAGTCTGTGATCCTGTGATCTGAAGGACTAAAGGGGACTATGTGTTTCCTCAGTCACAGAGCAAGAGGAAAGAGAGGAAAGAGAATGGTGGGCTCGTTGGTTTTGGTACTCCTTTTCTGATAGTTTATAAGGTCAGAAAGGATTTTTCCTGAGGGGAAAAAAAAAAAAAAAAAAAAAAAAAAAAAAAAAAAAGGATCATCAGGGTCTAGAAACTGTTGAATGTTTTTAAAATGGCTATGGATCCAGCTGATAGAACAGGAAAGGCAAATGCGTCTTTAGGGTTGAGACAGCATTTTCAACACTCAGGGTGGAGAAAGGGGCAGAAGAGATGGAATTATCATCTGCTTTTACTGTTGTTTTTCCCTTTTAATGAACAATCTCTCTCCATTTCTTTCTTTTGGTATTTCTTTTGTAGGTATCCTTTTGCAGTTCCCCATCCACCAGACAACCAGTTAGAGCCTGCTGACCAGGCTTTCACCCACACAGTCCACATTTCAAAGGACTCTTTTTTTTTTTTTTTTTTTTTTTTTCTCATTTTTGTCATAGTTTCAGAGAAAAGAAAGATTCTGAGACTTCTTACAGTTATCATCATTCACTTTTGCTGAGTGGGTTTTTATTTTATTTTTCTCTTTCTGTAATGCTGTGAGTAGTCTCACAGTCAGAGACAAGCTGGAATGGTTGCCAATAGTGTAAGAGAAACTCCTCCAGAGATAATGAGGCACCAGAAATATGAAAGGCCTGTAATGAAAGTTCCCAAACACCATCCAGATGGGAATTCTGAATTATCTGACCTAGGATTTAGTGGAATATAACAATTAATAATATATTTTGTTGTTGTTAAAGATGAGTTAACACATGCTCTGAAGGAAGAAAGGACACTTTGACCTATCTTTCATATTTTGATCCCTGTACAATAGGGACAATTTGTGGATCAATTTGGTTTGGTTCCATACTTGTGCCAAATGATTTTTACTCCCCTCATTTTGTCCAGACGGGCAGTTGTTCAGGACATAATCATACATGATAGAAGTAGAGCTGCATGTAGGAACCTGTTGCAGTACAAAGTCTGCTGGTACTGCATTTATTGCTCTAGCCAGCTGTGTTGCTGCCAGTCATTTTGCACCAAAACCTTCTGTGTTCAAAGCCAAGTGGCTTTTCAATGGTCTTTCCTTGCATAAAGACTGGCACTATAGTTAGGGATGATCTACTTAGCATTTTTTTGATTTTTTTTCCATGCTTGAGTATGCAGACAGTTAAAATAAGTAACAACTCCAGCAACTTAGGAAGATATGTGAATTATATGCTATTATTTCAGGAGTTTGCACTTTAAATCATTCATTTGACTGTTAAATATATTCACTTTTTGGTTAATTTTGTCAGATTATGAGTGCTGTACTTGTATTTGTCAGGGACTGCTTCTTGGGACCAGCCTCCCTCAACTGCTTTTTAAATGTGTAGCAATCGGTAGCTAGAGCTCAGTAAAAGCGAGTTCCATTCTTGCAGTAAAACTAAAAATAAAACCTTGGAGTTATTTATCATTTTCTTTCAGACATATCTCATGTAATCTGTCTGTCTAGTTGTTTCTTAAAGAGTGAATTCTGTTTTGCCTAAGATTCTCTAAATACAAACTGGCAGAATCTTACATCAAATACTATTTTCTATTATTATTCAAATCAGTGTTCACAAAGTAGAAAACCTCACTTTAAAGTAAATGACATTTTTCAAGCATGATATGGCCTTTATTTCCATTTTCAGTCCAGCTATTTAAATCACTTTTTGTCTGACTGGTGATAAATATGTCTGGCTTGATCCCGTAGAAAGGCAGAGGTGTTCTGCAATGGTGCTGCTTGGGAAGCGTAGAAATCAGCCACACTGCACAGGAGTCTCAGTGTAAACCATTTTAACACCCCACCCTTTCAGGGCTTTTTCTACAACACCCACGCATTTTGCACAGATGGAGGGATGTGACAGAGCATAGAATTAAGAAACCCAAAGCTTTTTTGTTAAATTTTTAATCCACTCCTCCCACACTTCCATAGTTCCTTGATTTACAGTTTAATTCAACATGAATGAACTACCAGTCTTTACTAGCAAGCATCTGTTCATAGCATGTGTTAGCTTCCAGCCACATGTTGGACCCTCTAATATTTCTTTTATTATTCCTAAAACAAACAGGCCTACAGCAAGCAGCATTTATCACCAGATCATCACATCTTCTGGGCATTACTGCGGAGGCAGGCTTTGTCCAATGATACTCATCTTTCTTTAAATCACTAATAGCACCATTTTTACTTGTAATAATCACTGTTTCCTAATAAACAAGGAATGCTTCCTGTGAGAATGCCTTTTCTCATTTTGTGAAATGCCTGGAATAATAAACACAACAATAATAAATAGGATAAAGCAGATAATAAATAGAAAAATATGCTCAGACATTTATAAGTGGTAGACGATTATAAACAGTATGGAATTCTCGCAGTCTTCATCTCCTCTTTGCCTATATCTGCCTTTCCCTACACAGAAAAGGTGTAGAAACATCCCTAGCTACTTATCTCACACTAAAACAAGTTTAATTTGATCACTTCTGACAGAAAGTAGCATTCTGACTACACAGAAAATTTCCATCAAATAAAGTAGGGGAGCATGAGGGATTCAGAGGAAAAACAAGTAAAAGGGTTCATGTAGTGCTTAAAAAAAAAAAAAAAAAAAAAAAAAAAAATCTTTCCTGCCAGTTTTGTCACCTCTCCTTAACGTTTTGCAGAATTCTCTTTGGGCTTTTAGTTTTTCCTGCTGTGGAGGAGCTGTGGAGCTGGGGCAGGATAAGCCTAACGATGCTGCTTTGATGGTCTCTCAAAAGCATCATTAGCTGTGGGGTTTTGTTTTTCTTTTGTCATGGTGTATTTTTTCTTTTGTTTTGTTTTCAGGGAAGAACCCTTATAGTTGATTTCTGGACACTGAATTCTAACCAATGTAACTTGCATATTAATGCATTTTTCAGTATAGATACCTGATTTCTAGAATTTGCCAACTTATCATTTAAAAGCATACAAGATGCATTCGTTTTGCAAAACAAACCAAAATTATCTTATTGTTTGGGTTTTCTTTTCTTGTTTACGTTTCTCAGTGGTAGGGATTTGAAACACATACTTGAACTATTGAGATAATACTTCTGTTTTGGGGATGCTGTTTTCTGAAATACAAAATGCAATTTAACACTTACTGAGTCTCTCTGTCTCATACACCTTTCATTTCACTTAAAACTGTTTACTACTTGGTTCTGAGCCCAGTTTCAGCTGTGTAGATTCAGAATAACAGCTCTGAAGTAAAAATATTACTACTTCACCTTTATATGGGTATATTGTGAGATTATAAACTAGTAAGGAAATATTTGAGTTTTGCAGGATTTAAACCTAAAGACAAGATGATTCTTCTTTGTAGAAGTGCCTGTAAAGATATTCTGTGAGAATTTCAAAAGATGCACCTTTCTGATCTCTGCCCCAAGAGTAGGGACTTCAGTCGTATAAGAATACAGATCTACTGAAAGGGCCATATAAAGCTTTAGTTCTCTGCTTTTCTGTTTTTTTTTTTTTTTTTTTTTTTTTTTTTTTTTTTTTTTTTTTTTCCTGGGAATTTTCCTAGTGGTCCCCATTGCATAACTTCTGGTAACACAACAGCTAGTTCCTTTGGAAGGCTGGTTTCTAGGCTTTTCCTTCCTTCACAGTGCCACAAATCCTTATCTTTCACTGTATTTTCCTCCTTTTTCTTGGGAGGGAACTGAACTATGATGTGGCACAGCAATTTAACAAACATGAGATGAATGCTGACAGGCAGGGCAGGATGTGCCTGCGACAGCTAGAGGAATAAGGATTTGGAGGTGCCAGCCTGGAAGAGCAGTTCTAATGTGTGTCTAATCCAAGCAGACTGCTCCTTTATTGGTAATTCCCTGAATTTCTGCAGGACAGCTGGTATCTCCTCATCCAACTCATTGTAGTGAATGTGACGGCACAGCTAAGAGGTATTAGATAAATTATCAGCAAGTAAAGTAGCTTGGTTGCATTTAATCTCTCCAGAAATTAGAAACCTATTTTGAGAACAGTTTCCGTGCTGCAGTGTAGAATATTAGCCAGACAAATTGAGCGAAGTGCCACCTTATCATCCAGGTGGGTGTAATCCCCTAGTTTTGCGTCTGTCATAGCCAAGGGCTGCCCTCCCCACCCCCCATGTGTCTGTCATATGTTAAGGCTGAGGAGCAGCAGAAGGATTTTGTGCTCACAGTTTATCTCGTGGCAGTGGTAATGCTGTCTCAAGGGTCAGCAGGGCTTTTCAGTTAAGAAATAGCAGCTAGTGCCAAAACTTTGATAATTTTCAATTGAAGCATTATAGAATTGCTCTAGGTATTAAACATTAAATAGGCATTCATATGATGGTCGTGTGATGGTGCTTTTTCCCAGGACAGTTCCCTCAGGGCTCCCTGTGCTAGGTGACTGCCAGATAAGTATGGCCCTTCTGGGGAAGCAATTCTTCAGGCTGTGTCTGCATTGCCCTCTGAGGCTAAAGGTAAAGGATTAAAACCTTAGCTTTCCTTTTTGCTTTCTGTGGATACATAACCAATTATGTAAATACTTTCCTCTAATTTGGGCACTTCCTAGTTTTGCCATCTTTCAATACCTCTCTTCTGTTTTCTCTGCTCCATTTTCTGTTGAGAGCCATTTTATGGCTCACCTTCTTGACCTCTTCATAGTAAGAGTCAAATATTATGTGCTTCTGCTTTCCACTTGGTGTGACTCCTGCTGTGAATTCACCTTTCCTTCAAGCCAGGAAAATCAGATTACATGGTCTCCCACATATTAAGTGAGTTTTCATCCCTTCCTCTTCCCTTTGGGGTTGCCAAGGCTAATGTTGTTCCTTGTCAGGAAGTTTTATCTGGCTCTTACTCTAAATGTTTCCTTTCTTAGCTGCGTGCTATGATTTCTAGTGTCACTCCAAGAAAATTCATCTCCAGAGTCATGTATTTATAAAGTACTACAGGGTTCCCCACTCAGCCTGCTTTTAGCCAGCTCCATGTTTAACTCTTCAGGCCTCTCCTCGTGAGTCAGCTATTTCTACTGCTTCTTTTCAAATGACCCTCTGGTGCACTGAGTGTTTCTGGCAGCAAACAAAGCTCGGTGCCTCCTTCCTGGGACAGCCACATAAGGGGGCTGCATAAAAGGACCACCATGGGGAGCACCAGGCCACCTCCCTTGCACCCATCCTGATTCCCCTGTACCCCCAACACAATTTTGAATCATAAAATCATGTCTGACCTACCACCGAGAGAGTTTGCAGGCCCCTCAGCATTCCTGAATTTCTCTCTGGCTGGGTTTTAGGGGCTTTCCAAACAGAGGTGCTCTGCCACAGCAGAGCTGTTGTCTCACCTGCTCACCGGCTCCAGCACACATCAGATCTGCATCCAGTTACTCTGGCATAATTTCCCTTGGGAACATGCTTTTCTGGAATAAAAGTGGAACGGCTGCACAGGGGATATATCCTGGTAGTCTTACTAATGTGATTATTCTGTACAGCTGCACGGCTAACTTTTTATATGTAGACAAGCCTTAAAATACATTCCTTTTCATGTAAGACTCTGCATTTTACCAGAGCAAATCATTCTTCACTATTATTTTGTTAGTGTTTCTAATTTGAAGACCCCTTTTTTTTTTTTTTTTTTTTTTTTTACTTTATCATCAACACTTGGATATTCCTCACTATTCTGCATTATGTACAAATTTCATTTCTATAACTATTTCCTTCCTCTAATGGAGATACTCGGCAATAACCATGCCTTGCTCTGACTTCTGTGATCTTCAGTAAGCACATTCTCACGGCTTGAAGAGTTGTCATTCATCATCTTTTGTTTATGTTTTCAGCCAGTTTTCAATCCTCCTGATAGTGTTTATTTCCAGGGTAATTTGTATCAATTAGGAAAGTAAAACTTGTTTTGAGAGACTCTAGAATGCATCACTAAAATTGAAATGGCATCTTCCTTCATACATTACTTTTATTAATCTACCTGATAAAGTAATAAGGTCTGTAAAAGACTTTTTCTTCATAATCACATACTACGTCTTTCTTAAGGTTCTATCAACCTCTAAATAAAGACTTTTTTTTCCTTCTTCTCCTAATGTACAATCAGTTGATCTAGACTTAAGTAGCATAAGGAGTCATTTCTCAGGTAACGCTTGCTTCAACCAGCGTAATCATCCAGTATAATCCCAGATGACAGCCAACATGCCTTAAAGGAGTCTGCTATAGCATAACGAGTCCAAATTCCATTTCAGTCTCAGGTGCTTTTAGTGTTTAAGATGGAAAGGAGTGTCTTAAATCTGCACCTCCTCCAAACAGGGCTGCCTTTGCCATCATGTTTCCTATAGACTCTCAGTTGCATGCCCCCATTAAGTGGAATGAATGCTGTGAAGATGAATTGAATAGAGTTCTTATCTGTGTGAAGATAATTAGGAATGCAAGTCATTTAAGAGAGATTGTTAATGGAATTTGTGTATCTAATTAATTCTTCGGGGTGCACACTATACAAAATTGACTAAATTGTGTCATGGATTGCCATGTCGGTCAGGTGTTTGGCACTGTGGGTAATGCTGTTTTTTAATGTATCGGTCTGTCATCAGAACTGGTTATTGAACATAAATTTACAGGGGCAATAACTGCCTTTGCAGAGGACCCTGCTTGGAAAGAGACATTTTGCAGCCACAGGCACTATAAAACAGAACATCCACAATCAAGTCTGGCTCCAGGTGCCTTCTGACTCCATCGTACCCTGCAGGAGTGAGGACATTGTTTGTCTTGAAGGACAGATAGAAGCAATTCATTGTATTGTAGTTGATGTTGTATCTCCTCTCATTTTTACATTCAGTGCTTGAAATAAGCTGCTGAACATCACTCTGTTAATGAAAACAGAGCAGCAGAGGCTGAATAGGTTATTTTCTTTATTGAAGTCTCCCAGCTCTCATTTCACTTTCCAAAATGCCAGTAGTTTACCACAGCATGAAATTATTGATAGATGCATGATAAGAAAAGTCTCATAGGAATGTCATTAACACTCTCCAGGACAAGACATAGCTTCCACGCTCTGGTGTATGGGATATCTTACTGTCCTCCTGCTAGTGACGACCACTCTCTTAAGTTCATAGGGCACTGGTCCATGGCCTGTTATGTCCTTGGGTGCCTTTTAGTTGTGTTGGGTAGCAGTTGCCAAAGTGTCCCAGAGAGCATCTCCTGACATCCATTTCCAGGCCACAGGTAATGACTACATGCTCCATAACATTTTTTTTTATTTTTTTATTTTCCAAAAGCCCTTACTTTATACTCACACTATTCCCACATTAGACAGAGTGGGGCCAGCTTTCAGGAGTTCTGGAAGCAGCTCAGGTCTGTTTTGTAGGTGGGTTCCTCCTAACCCTAGCTGCATATATCTGATCTATGAAAGAGCAGATTTGAACAATGCTCTGTCAGATTTAAACTGATGTTTTCATCCTGATATGTATTTAATATTGATAATGTATTTCCTTTATTTCAAGTTGGGCACGTGATTCCTCCGAGAGTAGTCTTCTTAATACTCTATAATACAGAGGTTCCTACCTGTCTGTAGTTACATGAGGGGCAGAGTGGTAACAAAAGCAGTGTTTTATTGCCCCCAAAAGAATAGCAACACATAAGGTTTTTTGTCTGGTTTGTGTGTGAAGTTAAAATTTTAGAGTCAAATATTCCACCACCTCTGAGTTAGACATGCATCCCTAGCAATCTTATGGTGCCTGGAAATCACAGCAAAGGGGATTCAGTGTAAGACCTACCTTGACATCATCACTGACAAAGAAATTAAGTGTGTTGCCATTTTTGCAGTTCCTAGAAATTCACCAAATCTAATACCTACCTGATTGATACACTGTGGTCTACACAGGTTATTAGCAGAAGGATTCTCTTCACCCTTCCCAGAGGTTAAAAGAGGCTTCCCAAAATCTGGTATCAAACAAGATTTATACTGGAATACACACACACGCACACGTGCGCACACACACACACACACAAAAAAAGCCAAAACAAAGCAGCATGAGAGATCCAGGTTTTCTCCAGGATGCTGTTTCACAAGGGTATTTATTTACCTACCAGATAATCCCATGAAAAAAGATTTTCAGTATGCAACAGTGGATGCACGGGCCAAGCACCATTACTTCCAGCCACTGACACTGCTGTTATCACTGCAGATCACAGGCAGTGGTTCTGGTGGGCTCAAGTGTAGTCAGCACGTGCTACTGGCATCATTGTCAGAAGGATACCCCAACCTAGGTAGCAATGGGAAGTATTGTTATTGATGGATTGTGCAGGCCATGGAGTTGGGTAACAGGCACAAGAATGAACTCAACAGTAAACGTAGGCCTGCTCATCTTTGTTGGGAAGGCTTTCTGATTATGCTAATGACTTACTCAGACAAGCAAAAGCACATTTTTTTTGTGTGTGTGTGTGAATTTTGTTAACCTCATTACATAATTAAATACACTAAAGAAATGCATTCATTTTCCCTTTCTCTGAAGGAAAAAAAAATTGTGTCAGTATTTTCAACTGTGAGAATCTTCATTAAAGAGTTACTCTGCATGTACACGTCTTAGTTTAATTGCATCCGATACAACTCTAACTCAGATACTGAAACAGATAAATACTTCACAGAGGGAAGATGAAATGGTACAAGTTACTGAATCATCTGAAGTGCAATAGATCACATTTTACAGTATAAAAGGACATTTTTTTGTGTATGGTACTGACAAAAATTGAATTTTTAAAACATTCTAATTCTCGTTACATCTTCCTCAAGGATTTATGGGCATGGTACATGCTCTTGTAGGTTATTTTTTGACTGTTTCCATTATATGTGCACAAGAAAGCAGTGAAAAATCAGAGAGATCAAATGCAATGTTTAAAGTTAATTTGATTCTTTTAAACAGTTCTGCTGTGGGAAGGAAATGATCTTAAATTAATCAAAGAACACAAAAGCTATCATGAAATCTTGTTTTTCCATTTTCTTTCTCTTTGTCCTTGTTTTTTTTGTTGTTGTTGTTTTGTTTCGTTTTTGTTGTTTTGTTTTGTTGTTATTGTTCTTTTGTTTGTTTTTTCTTAGTTTTGTTTTCTTTTGCTTTGTTTGGTTGGGTGCGTTTGTTTGTTTATGTTTTTTTTTTTGTTTGTTTGTTTGTTAACAAACCTCCCATTCCCATCCAACATGAAGTTTTCAATACCTGGATTAGAATGCATGTAGGCTTTTTCCTAGCTGTAAGACAAGAGCCAGTGGCCACCTTGCCTAGTAGGTGTGTGCCTGCGTCAGCAAGGGCATCACATGCTGGGGCTGTTTCACAAATGACTTAGGCACAGAAATAGCAGGCAGGTCACCGAAGGACTTCACCAACAGCGGATCACTTAATCAGACTTTATGAGTCGGCTGTCGAACCAATCCCTTCTTCCTCTGCAGCCCCAGCAGTGCCTCTGCAGGCGGCAGTCCTGGGCTCACTCTTGGGGCTGACTGATCCAAGGATTGAGCAACTCAGCCAGCACATAACAAAGATTACTGACGGGGAGGAGAATCCATCTAGATTATGAGGCTTTGGGGTTTGCACAGCTGTGATGTGTATGTCTTTCCGTCATCCCTGTCTCCTCTTAGTGTTCTTTTTTTTTTTTTTTCTTTTTTTTCCCCTATGCAATCCAGAAATGCTCCAAGATTACTCCTCCGAAATGCCTATGCAGAAAGAAACGTGTTTCTTGTTTACTACATTGGGGAAGCTTATTACAGCAGGAAAATGGACTGGATGCTTGAATTCAAGGTTAACCATATCAAGGTTAACCATAGTTTGATTGTGACCTTCTGTATTGACCCCACCAGAGGCTTAAGGAGTCTTGTTCTCATAAAATACAGTTGAGAATAAGACAGACTGAGTCTGTTTACTGAGATTTTGCACTTCAAAATGCAACGTGGAAATGTACAGTTGTAGGAGCTGGTGGTGTGATGTTTTGTTCAGTTAAGTGGACACATGGATTTCTGCAGCAGTGTGTTGGAAAATATTCACGTGGATTTGAAGATGCTCTGCATATAATAAAACCAATAAAATTGGCAGTGCTCCTATCTCAGTCGGGCCAATAAAACATAGTAAGTACAGGAGAAGGAACAATTGGATTCACATGGATTCACATGTTTATTTGCAGTGCATTATTATTTTATGCAATAAAGTTCTATTATCTGCATTACCTTTCTCATGCATAATTCATATTTTTGCACAGTGAATGCATTTCATTCCTGGATGAGCTCCCACTTTCCTGATGTCTGCTATCCTTGCTAACAGTCGGACTCAAGACTCCAGAGCTATTAGTCTTAGTCTTTACAGCCACCCACAAAAGAGACAGCCTTTGTGTCTGAGGCTCAATATGTGCATTTCCAGGGCTACAGCAAACTCAAATCCACAGTGTGTCAGAGCACAGAAGGATTGCATGCTCCTGGTGAAGGCTGGTGATGAATGGGCCACATATAGAACTCCTGCTGCATGTGGAGCAGTTCCGCAGCCAGATATTTTCATCAAGTCTCTTAAAAGTCCAAGCTTGGTTCTCCACTTGGTAAATTGGAAATAATTCCACTGCCCATACAGCCAGCTGAGACAATCAGATGAACCAAGTGTAATTTCTCAAGTTCTGAACCAGAATGAAAGGCCAACAGAAATATTTTCTTTCTGAACAAAACTTTAAAACAATGAAATGTGTGAAAACAGCAATATAAAATGACTTTATGATAGTCCCAAAGCAAAATAATACTGATGATTTATCATTACCAAAATGTATTCAGTACTAAATTTCTATAATTGTATATGTTACAATTTATCCATCATTTATCATTGATACATTATTTGTTTATATTTTTGGTAGAATTAGAAAATCCTCATAAAATAATTGGAATTTCCTTTATTTGGAATGAAATAGTTTTAACACATCTGTATTTTTTGAATCCTCTTAAGGATGAAAAATAGGAATGAGGCACAATGACCCACATTTTGAGGTAAACATGCAAATTCATTAGGAAAGGTGAATTTTATTATAAGAACTGTGTCTATTTGGACATGTCCTTGTATTCCCTATCAATCAATAAATAATGTTACCATTTATTTTGCAAATGATGACAACTAGGCATGTAGAATATTGAAAACACACTTTCAAAATTCCTTCAGAAAATAAATAAATAAATAAATAAAAATTAAAAGCAGGCAACCACCTTGTTTTCTTCAGTAGCATTAATAGTCTCTTTATTTACTTTTTTACTAGAGATGTTTACTTGTCAAAGAATGCTCATGGAATAATACTTAAAAAATGTGGATATATTGGTATTTTAAATGTAATTTGCTAAATTTGCCTTCATCTTGCACAGATATGTTTAATTGCTCGATTCAGGAGGAGAAGCAGTCTCTCATGACAGATGACTGACTATATCTTAGCCCCTGCCAAGAGTCCCTTTGATGTTCAAGGGTGTTTGTCCTCGAACATTGTGGACACACAAGTAAAGAACACAAGAACACCTAACAGATAATGGACAAACTAGTAAGAAAAACAAAACAAAACAAAACAAAACAAAACAAAAAAAAACAACAACAACAACCAACCAACCAAACAAAAAAAACAGCTAGGAGATAAGGAGCTAAAGTCTCCAAAAACATCCTTCCACCATTGTAAATTGACAAAAACATCCTTCCACCAGTGTAAATTGACTCTATATTATAAATGCAACTAATGTTATGACACTGAAGCACTTCTGTGGATAGGAGCAGTCATACTGGCTGAACAGCTAACATCAGCTACAAAATATTTGGACCACATACTTTGCAAGCTATCCCTCATCCAGCTCCATAATATTAATCTGAGCAGTTTGCTGGGTAATCTCAAGAGTCTTTAACTTAGCAGCCATTTTCAAATGCCAGCTTCTTCCAAAATACCAAAGGGAGGCATATCACGGTAGGAATGGTACACTAAATTCTCATTAATAAGGGCATCCGTCAGCCATTTGTTGTCCCTCATTAAGCTGTCCTGATTTGAAGCAGCCATAAAAGAAGTAGTCTGAAGGATGTTAAGTCATATAAATATTATGTTAGCTAGCATGAAAAGCTCCATTACGGTTTCCTTGAGATCACGGTTTATGAGGCAGAGCGTTGCATCAGTACCCCATACCACAGCATTCATTGCTTTTTTCCAACTTTCTCCCCATTCTGCGGATGACCTGGCTTAAAGGCATGCTCAGGAACTGGCTTTATATGAGGGCAATGATAACCAGCACCCAGGCATGATGAGAACTGAAGGAGCCACAAGTCCTTGTTCTGCAGGGCATGCAGGGAGGGGGGAAGGCATGCACTAGATCTGCTCTCCCTGCTATTGAGCTTAAACATTACCTTGGTCATGAGCTAGCAATGACCCCTCAGCTATCAGAAGCAGTTTCCTGTGAAATGCCACTGAACTGTAAAATACAATGCCTCTTGCCTGCCAGTGCAGCTTTGCTTATTTCTTGTCATGAAATTTTTTGGCAAATGGATTAGCTGAAGAACATTCACTGAACTTTAAATTTTAAGCCAATCTTGGAAAGCATCATCAGACAATGAATTCTAAATTCAGGTCTTGGCTTTCCTCATTGTTAACCCCAGTCTACACTATGTCTGTCCATCCTAAGACCAGCAACTTACCACATGGTCTCTTTATCTAGGTAAAACAGTTCACATGGGGAAGAGATAACCTTTGCAACAAGCTGCCTCAGGTTAACCTCAGCTAAAAAGTTATTTTGAAAAATTGTTTATCAATTGCTTCAAATAATGAGAGCAGCTGGACAATAGCAGTCTGTTCAGGAAGAAAAAAAGTTGTTTTTCTGAAGTGCATTTTTTGTGGACCTGGCGCTAGCACTCTATTGCTGTCTGTAAAGAGAAGGCTACAAATTTTATTCATTACAGTTCATTTAATTTTTTTTTTTCTTTTAATTATTGTGCATCAATTTATTTATTAAAGGACGTGGTCTTGGAATTTCACACTTAGTTAAAAACCACTTAACCCCTCTGACACAATTTGCATGTATCCCATTAAGTGAAATTTTTGCTAATACTATCCTGGTAAAGCAGTTGTCATTACCATTCACTATCATTAAGCTAAACAGGTTCTCGGGGATGTATCCTAATAAGGCACCATCCTGATTACGCACATCCTGATTAAGAGAAGCATGTTCTATTACACTTATTTGTCTCTCCTGGGAGGAAAGGATCTTATGTTTCAGAGTATGTTTATACTTAATGCTACATTTGAGGCATTCATGGATTTGGTGAAACTTTGCTTTGTGGCAGCCCTTTTTTTTTTTTTTTTTTTTTTTTTTTTTTGTGTGTGTGTGTGTGTTTCATTATGTGAACTTGTTTCTGGATTTATCTTTCCCTAAAAAAAAAAAAAAATTTGCTTCTTTTTGAGTTTGGACCCCAGCTGTACTACTAGAATTATCCTCTTGGTGAAAATCACGCTTTCATGCTTTAAAATGTCACCCACATCTTTAACCAATTAATTTTGATCTAAATATTGTTACTCGGTTGTAGCTAATTGAAGTGATTAATCCCCTCATTGTTAATGGACAAATCAATGGGAATTACCCTGTTCAATGGATGTTGTATCAGGCCTCTGTTAGATCTTTCCAGTCCAAAATATGTGTCCGTATTTATGCCTAATAGTGTTTGCGATATGTAGCAAAGTATTCACTTCTTGATTGCACCTTTCAAATTAAACTGTGAAATGAAAAACAGTGGAGTTATCTTTTCAAATTGAGTATCTGTTCTTTTCCTAATATGAGATGATAAAATGGATTCCTTTGTAAACTAAGGATTATACTCAATTAGTCTCAGCGCAGACCTTATTTGACAAAATGTCAGTTATGAACACTCCATCCTGAACACCTCACAGTGCAAAAAAATGGATGTATCTGGCATCCTAATAAAAAGTGCAAGGGTCCTGAGAAATAATGAAAGTCAATGGCATTTGTTTCACTACCTGAAGGCAGGTAGATGACACAGGTTATTCCTCTAAATGGCAGGTTCTTCCAAAGCTCTGTTTTTTCATCCATCTCTGGCATAAACCTCTGACATAGCTCATACAGTTTCCCTGGCCCCATAAAGCAAATGAATGAATCGGTTGTGCTTCAAGTCATTTTTACAACGCTTTATCACTGTGTGCATGGCTTGGCTGTGAATTGCTTATTTCAAACAAGTCATGAAATAAAAAGTGGCTGTACTGACAGAGTTGAGTGCCAGAGCTTAGTTTGCCTCTTTGCCTCAGAGACATATGTGTTTGAGTGAGCAATATACAGCACATTTCCCAAACTTGAACCTCTTTTGGTGCATATGTGCTGGTTGATATTCAAGGATCACCTCCTCCAAACTCAGGAATGATGCATCCCAACAAAGAGGAAGTCAGGAAAAATGCCAGGATGACAGCATGGATGAACAAGGAGCTCCTAGATAAACACAAACAGGAAAAGAAGGTCTATAGAGGGTGGAAGCAAGGACAGGTGGCCTGGGAGCAAAAACAGAAATTGTCAGAGCAGCCAGAGATCAGGTTAGGAAAGGCAAAGCCCTGATAGAACTGAATTTGTCAAGGGCAACCAGAAAAGGTTCTGTAAGTACATCAGTGATAAAAGGAAGACCAGGAAAACTGTGGGTCCTCCCTGGAAGGAAACAGGAGACTTGGTTACCCAGAGTATGAAGAAGGCTGAAGTATTCAGTGACTTTTATGTCTCAGTCTTCACTCGTAAGAGCTCCAAACACATAGCCGGACCCCAGAAGGCAAAGGTGGGGACTGGAAGAATGAAAAACTGCACACTGTAGGAGAAGGTCAGGTTCAAGACCATCAAAGGAACCTGGAGGTGCATAAGTCCATGGGACCTGCTGTAATGCATCCACAGGTCCCAAGGGAATTCATAGATAAAGCTTCTAAATCACTTTCCCTTATATCTGAGAAGTTGCAGCAGTCCAGTGAAGTTCCCACTGACTGGAACTACTTGTTTGAAATAAGCAATTCACAGCCAAGTTATGCCCCATTTCTGGAGGTGTTCAAGGCCAGGTTGCATGGGGCTTTGAACAGCCTGGTCTGGTGGGAGGTGTCCCTGCCCATGGCAGGGGGGCTGGAAATAGATAGTCTTTCAGGTCCCTTCCAACCCAAACCAATCTATGATTCTATGTGTAACCACCTGAGACAGCAGTGTTTTAAACCCCACCAGAATGGGGCCGTGAATGCCACCTGCAACTACTGTCTCAAATATTTGCATGCAGTCCCATGTCCCGGAATTACTGGTACTTGAACTACTGCCAGCAATTAGAGATAGTTAGCAGTCCCCTGGCCAGTGTGAATACTTGAAGCCAGTAATTGCTGCAGGTTTTTAGTGTTGCTGCACTGCAGGAACAGAGCTGTTGGCTGCAGAGAAGCTGAATGTGTAGTTAGATGCTTGTTTGTGCCAGACCTGCTGGCTCACTGCTACTGAAAGGGGCAATCTCATTTCTCTGACCCTCATCCCCTGCTTTTCCTATCCCTACTCTCAGCCACACTGTCCTGCTCTTTCTGTTCTGTCCCTCATCAGTTCTTAGAGAGAGCTGTTTCAAACATCTAGCTTGGAGGAAAACTATTAATTTTCTTTTGCCCCATTACTTTAGTTTCCTCTAAAAATAATGAATGAAATCAGCATGCAGTGAGGTCTGGTATAAGAGCAGTAGTAGGAGCTTGCAATCAGGAGCAGAAGAGGTGGGAAAAGAGTGCACTGGGACTCCACTTTGGTGACAGAAAGTTCTTAGATCAGCTTATCTGGCACATCTCTGAATGGAGAAAAAAATACAAAATTAAAAAGAACAAAAACATACAGATTGACAGTATCTATCTCCTTGTCTTGGGTAGTATCATATTCAATATGAAAAAGAATATTTTGCTATCCCCTGCTGCAAAGATAGGTTGAATATAATGCTTTGCAAGAATAATCAGTTGTTTTGGAAAAGAGTGAGTAGAAACAATATTCCATCTTTTGTCACTGGTGAACTGTTTACTCCTGCTTTGCAGAAACTTGTGAATTAACTATCACTTTCAGAAACAACTAGGTCATCTTTGGTCACTCTCCCCCAAAAATTCATGTTGCCTGGTTATAAGCTTGCTTTTGGTGGCTAATTTTCTTCAGCTTCTAATTGGAACAGTCACTTAATTGGTGGGATTTTGTCCTCATCAACACACACTAATTGAAATGGGTCTGTTCCTGTACAGTAGTCAGATGGATTTGTGTTAATTAAACTCCCATAATGATATGGTTTACTAAGTATTTCACGAGACTGGCTACTGTAGTTTCTAATTTATGCACAGTACAGTGAGACATATTTAGCTCTGCAACTTACTGTCAATGGATTTTCTTCTGAAAATCTGGCTTTATCTGTAGGAAGAATCCATATATGTAAAAAGTGAAAATGGTGAAATGAGTATTTCAAGCTGGCTGGATATTCTGCATGTGTTTTCAGATATATATCAGAAGGGGGTAAACCTGCATGAGTTCCCTTGGAAGAGGTGAGTGAAGAGGAGACACAGAGGACATGAGGTGGAGATACCCATGCATTTGTAGCAGATGCTGTGACTCCATTTTTAGGAGGCAGGACTTCCCAATGTCCCAGTGTCATGCATCAGGGAACAAGTCAGAGGAGCTGGTGCTGCTGAACATGGAGCCCCTGTACAATGGGCAGGTGTCCTGGTGGTGGTGCAAGAATCTCTTCCCCCAGACCAGTATTTCAGTTGGGCCGGTCAGCTCTGCTTGCCTGTGAGATGCCTCCAGGAGAAGGGAGATATTGATGATCCACTGCAAACATGACAGTTGCAGATGTTGCAATGTTGCTTAATCTGGGACCAAATGAGTGTTTCTCACCCATGCAACTTGACCAGTGTGTTAAAAATCCTCCTGATGGTGTTACATACAGCCTCCTTTCCTGTAGCACTGATTTCTTGCTCCAGCCATTTCATCCTACCCTCAGGCTGCAACAACATCCCGAATTTTCAAGTGCTCCGCATCCTAATGCTGTGTGGCAAACTGATACATTTCCATTCCTGAACTTAATAAAAACAGCAGTTGTCATGGTTTACTAGCAAAACTTTAGTGCTAACTCAGAATCATGGCAAAGCGCCCAAATAGCCTACGCTCTGCATTCTGTACAGTCTCAGAGTAGTTATCAGTAATTGCATCTCCACCCCCTCCCTATTACATATACTCCATGTACCATCCAATTCTTCACATTTATTATTCAGGACTCTTTTTGTTTGAGCTTATTGCAGCTAACTTACCAAGAAAAAGGGACAGTCAATGGTTTTAAAATACAGTGTTCTCTCTTGGTTATGTTACCTTTATGCAAGCATACTTTGCATTTCCTGAAATTCATTTCAATTTCCCCATTCTATGGAGGCCTCCAAAAGGTGAGCTGGTGTGAGCTGATGTCATATAGTGACTTCAACAGTCTGATCCCATTCCCAAATATGTCTTGGACAGAGAACATTCAACTTCATATGTACCTGAGCTTTTGTTATGTGACAGGGAAAAAAAAAAAAAAAAAAAAAAAAGCAATTCTGTTTATATAAAAATCAGATTATTTTGTCTTGCAGTCAGGAACTATATGGGAAACTACACATGACCTCTAATACTGTCTGTGCAAGCAGGAACATCTGCTTCTATCAGCTTAAAACATTTATGACATGAAACTAACAGAAGCAGTGGGGAAGCAGGATGTCACGGTTCACAGTGGTAATTACGAAGTTCAAAGCAAAAATTATAGACCAGTCTTTACCTCAGAGTCAAGATATTCCTCTCTCTGATTTAAAATGTTTCTTTTCATTCTCCTATAATTCATGTCTGAGATAGTTTAGGACTAGATCTTTTGTTTAATTCTCATTCAGTCTCTGAGAGGATCGTAACTGCAATAACTAGAAAACATTCCTACTTAGGTGCAACGTAGTGAAAGAAGGGGAAAGTATTTTCCTTTTGGGAAGTCCTCCAAAATTTACATTTAACTTCCTGGGAAGTCAAAACTCTAAATCTGTAATGTGATGTAAAATTATGGATTGAGATATTTGCCATCCGATGCTAAAATTTCTCATTTATCCCCCACTGTTACAGATTACTTAACATTACAATCAGTAGCACCTTTGTGCCTGCTGAATTTGATGAAGACAGCTCTGAGCTACACAAGCCAATGGTATAAAAACTGCAGCTGCTTAGTGATTTGACAGTTGTATTAAAACTGCAACTGTATAGTGATTTGGCAGAAGGCCCAAATCTTATAAACATATAAATTTGACAGGATACTCTCATCTTCAGCTTGAAATACCTGTTAGAGTGCATCCAGTCAACCAAAGATCTGCATCTCCGCAGAACTGCTCTGTTAATCTAATCCAACGAACTAAATTAATAAAATGACCCTATAGAAAGTGACTTTGAGTATCGTCTGTTCCTGCTAAACTATCAAGTGCTGGTCACATACATAGATGGGGCATAAATAGAGTGACTGGGGTAACAAACACAAAGGGTTTGTTAGTGTTTTGACAAGAGGAACTGAACTTGTTAAAATCAGGTGTTTATTTTGTTAAATACCATTGAAACACATAAGAACAGACTCACTCAGTTCAGAGAGCTGGTAGACTGTAAGTAACCCTTCATCACATTGATGAGGAGTTTGATTGGGAGTTTCTGTACAGTCAGTGGTAACCAAAGTACCGCAATTCACTCCTCTGGACAAAAGTGTAACAGTGTGGCACAAAATTGATGAAACAGACAACAAGAAGGAGAAAAATAATTCCGACCTCTTACCAAAGGTGAGAAAATGAGACACAGAACAATTGCACAATTTCTGACACTGACCCACAAACTCCAAAGCCTCTTGAATCCTCCAAGGAGATGGCCTCCGTAGCAAATACTGTGACTCTTCATTTTTAGGAGATCCGATTTTTAGCTTAGTCCAATAAGTAGTAGTACAGTAGTCCAATGATCATAAATCTTTGTTTCATTCTAAAGCTCCTAAATTCCAAAAGAATTTAGATCTCAATGTCCATACAAAGCTGGTGGAGGGAGAGAGATATCTGAATCCAAAATCTGGAGCACAGCAGTAGTAAATCTTGGACACTGGCATCATTGTGGTCCTCTCCAGAGCTTCAGTGTCAGAGACAGGGATGCTTCTCTGTAGATAGGCTGGGCTCCAAGGTCTGGCTCCTCTCCTGGCCTGAGGAGAGGGGTCTGTGCCTGCTCTTCGAAGAAAATAAAAATAAAAATAAAAATAAATAAACATAAATAAAAATAAAAATAAAAATAAAAATAAAAATAAAAATAAAAATAAAAATAAAAATGGAATTTTTTCCTTACAATAAAAATAAAAATAAAAAAAACACCTTAAGAGATGGATCTTTGAACTGTAGCCCAGCCTAGTCAACAGTCATGTAGTCAGAGACATGTCTCATTTTCTCTTTTGAAAGAGCAAAGAGCAATACACCCACAACAGCCCTTCAGCAGGATGTCAAACCCAGAGTTGGGTTGTTCTGTGGTGTAGGACACACAGATCTGAGCACTTTTCACATGAGAAAGGTGTCAAACTCAGTTCTTCCCCTTGCTGGGCAAGTTTTCTACCTGTGATTCATCAGTACAGGAGGGAGAGCAACCTACCCTTCTGGTTGTACTTCAGCACAAGCCAGCCACACCTGGGCTGAGGAAAACCAAGTGCTATCAGTGATGGGTGATCTGCTTTCCTCAGGGAAGCCCAGAGGTGCTGGTTTGTTGTTTCTGTGTCACCTTGTGTCTGCATCACTCCAGCCATTGCTCAGAATGACGGAGTACTGGACATGTGTGAGAATGGAAGGTGCCCAGAAAGTGCCATTACTTGTAACATCCATGAAATGGAAGTTCTTGAATTGCAGTTTTGGATTTTGATAACTGAAACCTGTACAAATCCTACTTAAGGCACTTGCATTCTTCTCAAGACCTGGCTCCTGAGTTTCTAGGGCTATGACAGCTATACAGGATGTGAGTTGGCACTAAATTGAATCCTTCCTCTGATAAATGCCAATATGAACTTCCACAAAAAATGGGCCAATGATCCACGTTTCAAATTTTCCTTTATTTTAATTTTCCATGTAACATTGGAAAAATAAAATAAGATAAATATTAATTTTATTCTGTACTATATTTCTGTGGAAAGAATAAGTGACTGGCAAGATGCAAACAATATGTCTCTGGATTTTCTTTCCTTTCATTGCATTTGCCATTAGCTTTATAACCATGTCTTTACTGTGGTGACATTTTATATTAAAGGAAGCTTTTGGATTATAAATTAGATTTAGCTAGTAAAAGCCATGTCATGTCTTTTATTGCATTTTTCATTTGTTGTTATTATTTTATGAGAACTCAGTCTGTGTACAAGCTTCCAGCAACTGTAGATCTCTCCCTCACACTCACACACCCAGTGTTGTTAGGAAAACGAGTAAGAATAGAACTGAATTATCATCTGTGGAAGCTACAGAAAAGTTCATCAGGTCTTAGATCTTATAATTAAATTAAAAACCCTGGACAGAAAATCAGGCTGGGGCTGCTTTTTATGCTAATTCCAAAACAAAATTGCAGTCACAGAAGTGAGATTATCCCACTTTTTGCAAATTATTTCATATACTTTCTGTTAAAAGCAACCACTGAATTGAATAAACACAAAACAGTTGCTTCTGCCTCTATGGTGGCTCTTTACCTCTCAGACAGAGAGCCCCAAACTTAAACCCCTGTTGGAAGCAATCTTCTAATTTGAATTTGAGAGGATCCAGAATCTAAGCTCATCATCACTTCTTCCTGCAACCCATTTGTTTCAGATAGGCAGGTACATAATAACACACAGTAACAATAGATACTGAACTCATTAATTTGTAATTCTAATTTTCTTGGTGCAGAGTAAACCCTATCAAAAACAAATGCAAAATAGTAGAGAAAAACATTTCTGTAACAGCCCCTCCAAGTGTTAGGGTACAACAAGCAGGGCTTTTATCATAAAGGACTTCATGACACTTCCAAACAGCCATACCTGTTGCATAAAGGAGCAGACTCTTCTAAGACACTGTCACACTCTTCTAAGCTCCTGCATAAACTCTGGAAGGGTTTCTAACTGAGAGGGAGGGAAAAAAAAAAAAAAAAAAAAAAAAACTTACAACGGCAGAGTAGATAAATATGTGTAGAGAACTTCAGCCAAGCAACTACTAAGAAATCCAGAATTAAACGATACATTCAGTGCACAATTGTAGAACAAAGTTGCACATAAGTATGCATTGTGTATGAATTACTAACATATATTTATTTGTTCCAGTCTGATACTCACACTTCTTAGGGCAAATAGCATGAGTTTATCATGTCTCTATAGTATATAGAGAACCAGGATAACTGTTGTGCTGTGATCCTTAGAATAAATGTGCTCTGTGCAGTATAGCAGCTTGAGGAAGGTCCATTTATGGCAGAAAATTGGCAGAATTATTCTTCTGAGTCTTCCTCCACCCAATAAAGCTATACACTGAGAACAGGGAGGTGATGTCAAGGCAGAATGCATGTGGCTGTATACGTTAGCTTTGATCATACCTAAATGGCAGATGTGAGTGTGAAAGAAGACAAACAAGACTTCTCTAATTTCTACTTGGGTGAGCAAATACTGCAGAGCGACCTATACAGCAGAAATGTCCAAAGATAGTGTGAGCACAGACATCAATACCTGAGGTATTTTAAAATAGAATTTTCCTTTTATTCTATTTCCTGTAGATACAATCCAGAGTAGCACTTACTTCTAATGGATGACTCCAAATATCTTTCTCTTTTTAATTTGATTTTCTTGCTAAAATGGCTTGAGGCCAGATTATTTATTTTTGTGAACTATTTCTGATCAACAGCAATTAAATAGAAAACAAGACACTATTGCATGTACTGCCAGAGCTTGATAGATCATGGCTATATTGCCAATATATTAAGACAGTGTCTGTTGTGCCGTTTTGTTGGCCAGAAGTCTGTAGGCCTTACACAGTTTAATCTTGAAAGTTTTTTCATGCCTAAAAATGTAGCAAGGGGTAGCAAAAGAGCAAGCACCAAATGTCACTGTCACCTTGCTGAGGTCTATCTTCACCATTTCTAGACTTGGTTCTTTCTGTATATATTAGAAATAAATAGCTCTGAAGCTCAAAGTGCAGAAGGAAAGATAAAAGACACAAGTTTACACTTGAGATTGTAGTGGAGATTCTTTGTCTCTTTCAAGCAATTATAAATGGCAGATGTCATCTTGGCATAAAATATAAAGCTTCCAAGCTACCAGGGAGAACCTGATTGTTAATGCTGCAATAATTCAAGCTGACAGTTTTCCTTAATAATGCTCACAGTAACCCTTTGGAGAGTAAGTATGTAGCATAGATGTCAACATGTATTTTCCAAAGCAGTGATTTTGCTGGCACCCTGAGAGTTCCTGTGCTCAAAGGGTTAAATAACCTTTTAATTAGTTTTTATTTTCCTTGAGATAACCATTTCATAAATTAATGATTGTTTTTAACCTCTTCAGAATCAAAAATTTCAAAGGCCACATCAGTTTCTCTCAGACAGTACAAGTGCACCAGCCTACCACTGTCCATAATAGAACAGTCATAGTATTATTGTTTATGTTCCTGTAAGAAGAAAGCTTTTGCAAGGCTATTTTTAGGACTTAATGAAGTCAACACTGATGCAGGAATAGGCTTTATGAATAAAGCTTTATGTATGTATGTAGGTGCTATTTACATACATACAGACTATTTCTGTACATGCATTAGAAACTCTCAGTTTAGCCTGCTCGGTTGGTATATTCTGCCTCCGTTGGGATCATAATTTTCTGCAGTCAAAAATAGGAGGTCAAACAAAAGGCATTATGTAGGCTTCAAAACTTCCATATACATTGTTCTGGCATGAACAGAATTTAGCTTTTGTTCTTTTTTTGTTTTTTCCACTTTAGGCAAAAGTATTACCATTTATTATTAAGTAGACATTAGAAGAAGAAGAGTAACAAAAGCTTATTGCTTAAAAACTGCTTTCTTTTCAAAAAGAGTTTGTTCATGGCAGAATTATGCTATTTCAGTCTCTAAACATAGAGGTTCACATAGCATCAGTCAAATGTCATAGATGCTCATATTTTTTTCAACATAAATATTTTAAGCAGTTCCTTGGTATTAACCCTCAGATTCTACAATCTAAAATAAATTCTCATTCATTTCATCAAGTTGGGCTTCTTTGAACTTCATGCAATTTGTAAAAACAGTCATCTTTATTCTTATATTGCCATTAAAATTCCAGTCTTACTGACTGACATAGCACTGAATTGTTACATTGCTTTTAAAGGCACAAACAGCAGAAGAAAACCTCATGGCTGTTGGTAAAATTGATGTGCTATATAATTTAGAATCATGTAAGGGAAATGAGCACACTGCTCCCCTTAATTTTGGTGAAACTTCATCCCAACTTACATGTTTGTTTGTTCTATTGCATAGAAAATATGATTCACGGTCTGTAGTCATGAGCTCTTAAAATCCTCTTCCACACTGTTGTTCACAAAGCCATCAGTATTTGTTTGCTGTTATCAATTTTCCCCCTAAGGAATACATTTGTGAAGACTCACGACTCACGTACCAGGAAGTAGTTCTACTGATTATATTGTGAATACTTGTTTAAAAATCTGAAGGATCAGATCCTGACATCCAAACCTGCAAGCATATGCGCACATACATCACAAAATCATGAAAGCAGACCCATTAAATATTTTTCTCCTATGAAAGTGGTTGCAAGTGGAAATAACTGAGTCTGTATAAGGCCAAGTGAGCCCTATTTACTCTTTTAAAATTTATTGTTATAAACAATACCTACAGTTCTTTGAATTGTTTTGTAATTTAAATTCACAATAATTTTGTAAAGGCCTTCAGAGGGGACTATATTGAGAAATGGTTTTGCTTTATAGCTGTGGCTAGATTTATTCTCTAATTTAACAAGAATCAAAGGAGTTGTTCAAGTAATATTTGTGGTGCAGAAAATACTTATTCAGAGATAGAAACCAGTGTAACAATACGTGAAGAACTCTTTTGATTCACTAGTTCCCAAATCGATAGAATCCAAATAAAAGATGTCCGAGGACTTCAGGGACTTTTTGGTCAGATCAATACATGTGTTTTAATGTCAGTGTAGTCACTAGATGTGATTTCTCTCTCTCTCTTTCTCTCTCTTTTTTTTTTTTTTCTTTTTTTTTTTTTTTTTTTAAATACATAAAATTAAGTTGTTTGTGGGCATTCTGTACCCAGCTGAAATATTTCTTCTTAAATACCAGATGAATAAGACTACCTGGTGCCTAAATACAGACAGTAAAAGTTAACTTCACCCTTGAATATTTTGATTCATTGAGAAATTTGATCCAAATTTCCATTTGAAATCTTGTCTTTAATATAGAAATGTTATGTCTAAACTGTAAAGTATATACTCAAGTCTATGATTAAATAAGAGGAATTTAAGAAGAAGATGACTCCTTAGGGTAGTTTGGGGGATGGATTGTAGAGCTCTGCAAGTTAAGCACGCAACAATAAAAGTGCTTATATAACAACTCAGTCTAACAAGCCCATATTTCAAAATCATGAGAATGTATCTGTTTGTCATGCCACTAGCTCCCTTGCTGAAGCACTCAGAGATCTCAGGGTCAGAATCTCAGCCACCCAGTCTTCTCTGGACCTCCCCTGACAAATCTAGTTCTCAGGGAGCTGATACATGCGTGTCACTAGATATCAAATAAGGAAATTAAAAACAAACAAACAACAACAAGTCACCAGAAAGCTAAAGAATTATAGGTAGGAAGGCTAAAAATAACAGTTGCAAAAGAGTTGTTATAGACCAGAGATATTCAAAACCCAAATGGACATGATCCAAGCTACCTGATGTAGCTTACCCTGCTTTGAGCAGGACAAAAAGATCTCAGGAAGCCCCTTCCAACCTCAGTGGTTTTGTGATTCTGTGGAAAGAAATAAAATACGTGTTCAACCCATCTAAACTTTGGATATATTTCTAAGGCAAATATAAAAGGCTGTAGTCTAATTCTAGAAACTTCTAGATTTTTGAAACTCATAAGAGTATATTAATTGTAAGAAAAAGTAAGGGGGCTTAAAATGAGAATCATGTAAGGATTAGTCAAGAAGACCTAGATTTGTCTTCTTCACATAGTATATTCAATCCTTTCTGCTTAAAAGTATTACTTCTTAGGAGACACAATGGTATATTTGAATTTCCCTAATGTTGTAAGAAAACTAGACCATACTTCAGTTTTAGAAAGACAGTTAACTCTGATATCTGGTATTTTCTGGGCATGTCACAGTAGCCTGATTTTTATTTACCTTTGTGCTGCTCTTGCTGGCATTGGCTGTATAAAATAAACAGTATGGAATATTGAAAAATACAAAATTGAACCTGGAATTCAAATTCCAGCTGAACTTAACTGATTCTGACACTACACAATCATTTGTTTGGGAAAATAAATAAATAAATAAATAAAACAAAATATAGTGGATCTCAATATCTCACACCTACTGTAAGCTAGAAAAAGCTACAACTTTTCTCAGCCTTCCCTTAACACTGAGGTTTGGTGTTCAGTTGTTTCTAATTAGGAAGCTTTTTTAATGTTGCAGCTGTTGTTTTTGTACATCTTTATTTGCTTATTAGCTCTTTTGTTCCCTGTGGTCAAAGCAGCACAACTCATCAACCTTACCAACGCCCTCTACTCTTCATTCCTATTCTGCTCTCTGTTTTTTGATTTTCACCTTCTCAGCACTTGATCTGAAACACCCTTTAACAGTTTTTCTATGGATAATGTTAATCCAATCTTTATATTTTCTAGGCTGTACATAATGACAGCAAGCTCAAAGCCATTATCTTCCAGTTAGTACTCCTGCCTCAGATCTAAACATTCAACATTTTAATGAAGTAGTCAATAGATGAGGTTATTCCATGCAGCTAGGTCTTCTGATGTTGTTGTTTTACAATGACATCTTCATCTTCCAGAGGAACTCATGTGGGTCTGCTGATGTGGAGAAGAGTTAACCGCAGGGAGCAGATCAGTGCCCTGCAGCCAGCCTGGCTGGGTCCCCTCTGGCCAGCTGGAGCTCAGGCACGGAAGCCAAGTGCATAATTGTGCCCAGATGTGATGCATTTCAGGACCAAAATTACCCTCTTTATTGTGGCCTTCCTTCAAGTGACCAGCTCCCATTTTTAATGCCAAAGTAAACCACTATAACGACATACTTAAACGCTAGCTTTTAAGTAAAATGAGTGGTGAAAAAACTTCACTTAAGCACAAGTGTGCAAAGTATGTTCATAAGCCATAACAAATGAATTAACATCAAGATGGTATTAACAGTGTTTGAAGAAATTTGTTTCATGTAACCCAATTGTATCAGATGCATTAGTGCCAAACCAGCTGTCTTCTTGTTCTGTCTAGTTTTCACAAAGAAGAATCTGAACTGCTTATTTTATCTACCCTGTAAAATTGTCACTTGAACATTTCCAGTTTTCACTCATCCAAGGTGCTGTGTCAGAGATGATGGACAGACAGAAAAAAGAAAACGAGGACATCTGAAGGAAAGCTCTCCCCTGTAAATATGTATTGGCTATTATGGAGATGAGATGAACCACTTTTCATCCCAGTTTGCACTGGTGGTTGGCAGACTTAGCCACCCTTCTTCCACATCTTTTCTTATAATTACAAAAGAGGGCTGGGGCAGAAGAAATAATAATGACACCAGGAGGCTGGTTATTATCTGGAGAATATTAGATGAGACAGGGAGACGTGGCTGAGCCACAAGAGGAGGTAGAGGAAGACAAACTCCATACTAGGTCTGTGATCAGAGAACTTCTGGTGAGAGGGGCAATGCCAGAGGGTCCTGGCCACCTCCCTGCCACCAGCAAGCATCTCAGTGACTGCAGGAGCCTACTGCATTGCTAAAGGAATGTGGCGTCCTCTGGCATGCACACAGAAAAGGCAGCTGAGGGATGATTTATTTCCCTGTATCCGTGTATCCCACCTGGCAGCCTTCACTGGAGCTTTGTCAAGCAAAAAAAGCCTTGGTTGTTCCTGAAACCCAACATAGGAGTCCTGGAGCTATTAGTGTTGTAAGAATGTCATTAAAGATCATTACTTGTCAGTGGTTCATTTTGTTTTGTCTATATCAATATGAAAAATGTCCTAAAGTGTCAGTGTCCAGCATATTCTCAGTGGTAAAATACTTTCAGTGAATTATAATATTTTTTCCCTTTGACTCCATTTTTGGTGCAGTATTTTGGTTACATGTTTGAAAACTAAAATACATTTTTTTTTAGAAACAGGCAGAAATTCCAGGGAGACATAACATCTTGCATCAGACTAGATGATGGTAGTTGGAAAAACTGGACAGACTTGAGGGTACAGAAGTCCTTCACTGATCCAGCACTATTACTACTGTGTTTTCAAGGGGAAAATAAAATAAATAAATAAATAAATAAAGAGATAAATATAAAACACGTAATTACTCTTTCCTGAACTTCCCCCAGATGTCTCATAGAGAAAAAAAAAATAGCCCAGCAACAGAATTTGAACACAGACATCATGTTAAGTCTGTATTTTTTTCTCTAATGTGTCATTCCGAGACTACAAAAAATGTCTTTCCTGCCATGATTCATGCCTGCCTGCAGGACAGCAAGCATTCTGAGAGCATTTGAGGGGTGGGTTGGAACTGATTTACTGCTTCCACATACACTGTAAATTCTAACTTTGACTGGCTTCAAGGTGAATTACCATCCCATTCATGGATGTCTTTCTTGAATGCTCTTTGTACTGTAGCGTGTAGGCCTGGGAATATATACTTATTAATGTGGTCAGAATAGTCAGTGAACTAACAAGAGAAAGACGATCCTATTGCTATGGGTTAATATGCCTGAATGGATAGAAGTGAGCATAACTTATCTGGGATAATTTTATTCAATGTAATAAGCACTAGGACTTTTTTTTTTTTTTCCTTGATTATGATGAATGAGGTTTGTATAGTGAGATTTCAAGAAGCACAATGAAGTTACTTAGCAGGTGTTTATCTTTGAGCCATATTGTAATAAAGCAGAAGAGACACAAAGAGTGCTTAGCACATCCCCTGGGCCTAGAATCAAATACACCTGCTTTGCTTCTGACAGACTTCTGATCTTTTCTTAAACACCTTCAGTGATGGCACCTTCACAGACCTCCTGGACAATCTGTTCTGATTTTCCTCTGAGCTTCTTGCTAAAATGGAAGGCTGCTAAATCTTGTCATCTCAACAGTAGATGTCGAGAGCTGATGGCAGCAGTCCTTTTTCATTTATCTGACATAAATTGTATTGTGTCATCCTTATCTCAAATCAAGCAACTAATACTTATTTCCTCATAGATCATGTTTTTGGACACTTGATCATATGCTTTGCTGTCTCCTGGGTTCTCTCAAATTGTTTGTGGTGGAATCCAGAACTGGGTGTCATAAGAGCACTGACCAAGGGTGCAGGAAATTGTAGCCTCTGCAGAACTGAGTGTAATGGAAAGATTTTGAAAAGTTCACAACAAAGATGCAACATTAAGGTGCCTCTTTGAAAACAGACTAAATGTGTCAGGTATCACTGGCTCTTCATACATTAACTTTTGTATCATATATAGGAAAAGATCAGTAGCGGATGGGGAAGGGCCACAAAACTGAACAAGTTATGTTTCATGTGTTGGAGAATGCAGAGTGAGGAAATGGCTGTTAAAATCAGATTAGTCATACTCCAAGTGTTAAGAAAAGCATGTGTTTTTTTTCCAGTAGAGTTTGTGATGTCTACCAGGAAAGGAAAGATTTGCAAGGTCAAAAAAGCCAAACAAATATATGTACTACAGATACATAAGCTGATGAAAACATAAAGGAGAGATTTCTTCATTTTGATGAAGTATCAAAGAATGCAGAGCTAAAGTAAAGACTAGCTTGGAAAATTTTAATCATATACTTTTTGTATGTGTTGTCTAAACAAGGCTCAGTTAGCCTATTTGTCTTTCTCTGCATCTTTCCCTCTGTCAGTCCAATTATCCTCCCTCTCACTGTAAAGAAATTCTGAACAAATACACCAGGGAAATAGGAGCTCATAGAACTTCATAAGAATCAATGTCTAGATAAAGGAGATCAAGATACTGGCCACAGGGTGATGTACCTCAATGTCAGACTTTGTTGTTTATAGCAGCTGGGTAGCTGTGGAACAGGAGGGTGGTAGAACTGTAACTGTTGCGGGTGGGAGTTGCCTTCAATATGAGAGTTGGAATAGATCCATCTTTTAGGATGGAATGTCCCATGCTCTGGAAATGCCTGTTTCCCACATTGCTTGCAGAGAATGTGTGAAGGACTTGCTTGGGTCAGATGCCTATCTCTCAGCAGAGGCCAGGTGAGATGAAGCAGCTGGGGCTCCCACAAAGATGAGAGAGCAGAGCAGGAGCAGGGGGAGCAGACGGTGATAAGGCAGACAGGTATCCTTGTGGTGGAAAAAGGGATCAAAAAGGCTGGAACTGGAGGAAAGCAGGGAATAAAAACAGGGAGAGAAAGTGAAGAAAGAATGGAGGACAGCTGAAAAAAAACCTGTTAATTCTGGCAAACTGGAAATCATCGGGGGGTTGGTGCAAGAGCAAGAGGAGTTGCAGGTTGAAAGGGAAAGCACATTCGCAGAGAAGAAGCCCTCAGAAAGTTGGGATTTTATCTCCCCAGGCCTTCTCACTGGTGACCAATTTCCCAGAGCAATCTCCTCAGGCTTGCTGGAGCAGTCAGTCCAGTGGCACACACCCAGTCCAAACTTTCTACCTGTTGAGGCTTGTTTACAAACAACTTGGCACAGTATTTACAGTGCCTCTGAATTACATTTAACTGATGTTTCTTCCATACCACTGCATGTTAGTAGCAGCACTGCCAAGTTCTGTAAAAGACTTGCTAGTTAGCACAATCGAGCTGCCACCCACACTGGAAAGCCTCCAAGCATTTCAGTAAACATGGGAAGGTGTTGGCAGTCCCCTTTTAAAAGAAGCCTCAAAATGATCTCCTGCTTCTCTAAGGAGACCATGTACCCAGTATGTACACAAGTATATATTTTATATGAAAGAAGTCCAAGCAGGGTGACCATTTCTGACTGTTGGACTTAGAATGACATTTCTGATTTCAGAAAAAGGATCTTTTCATTCTTTAACTAAACTGTTGGGAGCTCTGAGCAGAAAGGCTTCATACTAGGATTTGGAAGACGAGCGTGGAAGAAGTAAGGGTTAGACTGGATGGAAGCTAATTTTGAACTCTGCTCTGTATTTATAAGGGCCTGCTTCCCATTTCCTGACTACTTATTAATGTTTTGCCTGTATTGACATCCATCAAATGGCAATGTGTTGGACCGCTGTTGGAACTAACACAAGCTCCAAGGTATGCGAGCAGGAGTATATGTGAGCTAAAGGATCTAGGGCAAGTCTTTCACACAGACCTCATGATACAGAACTTTCTAGGGATGAAGGTATAAGGAAAGTTTGAAGCCCCATTAGACACTGTCAGGGGTCAAAAATAGAAACAGAAATCCACAGCACCAAAGAATCAGTAGTTGGAGCCTTGTTGCAAATTAGCACTTTGACAATAACAAGTGAATTATGTGAATTATTTTATGTTTCAAATGTACAGACCTACAGCCTCAGTAAGCCAAAACCACCTCATAGATATGTTGGAAGGCAAAATATGAGAAGGTCCAATGGAGACAGGGAGTGCTGGATGCTGTCACAGATTTTCTGAGCATTGCAGTCCAGGTTCTGATCTAACATTCACTTTGCCATGTTAGTTACTTTCATATCAACGGAATCCCTCCTAAACAGCAAAAAGATCAGAATCTGGCCCTGCACATTTTGTTCCTGTGCTTCTAATCCTCCATCTTCAATAATTTTTAAATAAATCACATTAAAATAAATAAATAAATAAATAAATAAATAAATAAAGAGAGACTTCAGAGATTTCCTGATTTTTTATTTATTTTTTTTTTAACTGGGCTAAGGACAAGTCAGAACCTACAGGAAATGATTAAGTAATGTTAAGTCACTATAGAACCCTGGTGGAATAATTGTGGCATTAAGCTTTGAGAGACTTAGAATATATATTCTTTGAAAACAGCAGGATCTTTGCATTTTAAAGAAGAAAATGTCTGCATTTATAAAATTCAGTTCATGTTTAGAGAAGGAAATTGTTCTCGAAAAGCAGCCACCCTGGAATTGTTAGCATAATGTGTTATTACTTGTAACATCTTTTAATGTTTTTCTAGGAGAGGATGACAAATCTCTCAAAGTACTAGGTTAATAACTCATAAACAGAAGGAATGTTGCAGAATGCAGTATGCATAAATAATCGGTCTATTCCTCAAACATCTAGCTTGCTCCTCATAGAAGAACTTAATCTGTTATTGTGATAATTTATTTGCATAGCCAATAGAAGTTGTTTAACAAAAAAAAAAAAAAAAAAAAAAAAAAAAACAACTCCAAACTGCAAACCCACCTCAGATTCAGATTGTGCTTATTTAACAAGCTCCCCATCTGGATTTCTCTCAATTTGTGGAAGTTGAGCTTATTTCAGAATTCTCAGCTTCATGTGGGAGGTTAGCTGAAACCCTCTGTAAAAGCCCTTTAATTTTACTTGAAGTGCATGAGGAACATTCCTGTGCCTGACAGCATCAGTCACACACGAGGCAGTAAAAGGCACACGGAGGAAGCTGCCCTGCTGCATTGCTCATCAGGGCAAATGAGTACTGTTCAGCTGAGTTGGAAGAGTCGTGGCTATTTCAGCTGCCTAAAGATCATGTGGGCTATCAAAACATTATGATGAAGAGGCTAAAAATAGGTTTGAAAGGCTTTATAACCCTTGGTGGAAATTAATTATCAATGTCTGTTTCAAATTGGATGAGTGCAACGATGCAGATCTGAGCATCTCTGGTGACAATTCAGAACAGCGTAGGAAGGTTCAACCATGAAGGCTGGTTGAAAGGAAACCTTCCCTTACACATCCCTCAGCATTTTGGTGGCAGGTTGTCATGACAGTACCAGAGCCACAGAGTGCAGGAGGGTTTCTTCCAAGGTAGATCACTGGGGACCACTTAATGCTCTAATGCTGGTACTAACCCTGCAAAAAATGTAATAGAAAGCAGACCATCCCAACATACATTTTTATTCCCCCCTTTTTTTTTTCTTTTTTTTTTTTTTTCTGTACTGCTATATTTAGAACAGTTTCAAGCTTGACCTGCCATTTCCTCCAAGGAAGCATTGAAAAAGCTGTCAGAAGAAAGTTGTTGTTTGTCACTGTGAAATAAAGCCCATCTGCACCTTTGGGATACAGGTGGCATATCTGCTTATATAAACTGTTACAGGACAGCAGCCCAGCAGTTGTCACTTGGGTTCTACTTCTGGTCAGACCATGCTGTTGGTTTTTAAAGTATTGACAATTCACTGAAATTTAACCTTACAAAATGTACAATTAAGTGATTCCATGCTCTATTTTTCAGTTGCCCATCAACATTTCAGGACTGGTCTACATTAAATTTTGTACCTGATTTTGCTAAATCATGTCATCTAATGTTGACAAAGTTATTACTTATGTTTTATGTCACTAGCAGTCTGGTCATTGAGTTGGATCTGCATCTTAAATTTTGATCTGTATGGACAACATGAAATTACTGCAGTATATGTCATTACCTGAAACCCATGCTTATTATGTGGGTAATCACCAAAACTAGTGTACAGTTTTAGAAACTATGCAACTTTATAAGAACTCCTTTACCTCTCCCTTTCCTTCCTACATCGATTTTCTCTACTGCTCTGATGGGGTGTAACTATTTTGATTTCTTTAATATAAACTTACACAGAGATAATAATGCAAACATGATGTCTGAAACCTCTCTAAGCTCCCCCTAAGCTCCCTACTGTGTTCCATTTTCTTTCTTTTTGTTGAAAAAGCTCTCTGTATGCAGGGAACAAATTTGTTCTCTGCAAGTACATTGTCTCTACTTGTCAGCAAACAATGGCCCTGCACCAACACATCCCAACTCAGACAATTTGTAATCAGCTCAAAACTCCCAGAGCTCAGACTTCCCCAATTGTGTTATTTTAAGTCCTTTTCCATTTTGTTCATTTCTAAGCATTTTACTGTGCATATGCATGGAAGGTGCCTGATACACAGTCTTACGCTGTTGAGTCCTGTATGCATGGCACATTTTCATCAGGGCTGTCAGCCCTAGTAATAGCCTCAACACCATGCAGTGTGGCTTAGGGGTAAGAAACAGTGGTCTTCAGAGGTCATTTTGTATATGGAAGCTGACCAAATTGGGGTGGATTCGGGGAAGGAAACATCCATCCAGGAAGAAACAGGTTCCTCTTTCTTGATGCTCATCTTATATTGGGTGTTTTCCAGATGAGCCATGCGGTGCTGAGAGAGGTCTGAGGTGGAAGCCTGACTTTTGTTGGCAGTCCTGCTGACTGTCCCATATGTGCCACTTAGCTGTTAATGTTAGTGATAAAGAAGCACCCTGAGTGAAATCTAAGCTCCCCACACAAAGCATGCAGGATAGCTTTTTAGAAAGCAAAATTGAATGAGAGGGTTTTGTCTCGAAACACTTGTCATTTGCCTTGGCAAACAGTGATGCAGCTGCATCTGACTTCTGACCATCACCATCTAAGTCCAAAGCAGCACCTCACATTGGGGTTTGTATGCAAAACTCAACAGTACCTCAGTGCATGATGCACAGCAAGTTCTGCCTGTGCCGCCCCTGAACGGCACCACTGCCAGCTGGAGTAGTCATAGACTTGGCAGGGCTTTCCTGCCCTGATACAACAGTAGGTACGCCTCCAAATCCCATGATTAATTATGGTGGTTGTTCAGAAATAACTCCAGTTATTGTCCCTAGCTGATAACCTGGTACTTGTTTTTCAAAGCAGCAGGCAGTGCTGTATATGGAAGCAACGTGAACTCCTTAGGCACGCTCTAGGATGTAAGAAATGAATTTTTGGCTGTGAAACCTTCTCCTGGCATTGTTAGAAATAAAAGCTTAGATTGCTCTTAATGTATCTTTTCTAGAGCTTGGAAAAAAAAAAAAAAAAAAAAAAAAAAAAAAAAAAAAAAGCTGTCTTGCTGGAAAACATCACATTAATCCTCTTTTCAGCTCCTAGCTTGCACTGTGGCCAGTAATCTCTTTTGTTATTTACTCACAACCAGACAGAAGTTGCCCATCCCCTATTTTATTTGTAGCTGAATAACAAGGCCTTTTTTGCAGCTGCCCACATTATTAACTAGTCTCTGACTGCTGTGAATCTGCCTTAGCATGAAAAAGCCTCTCTTTCAAGTCTGTTTAAAAGAACATCTATTTTTTTCTGGAAAGAGAAGTGTGTTTAATTCCGTATAACTTGTAGTCATGCTTTTCTGTGTGTTGACAAAAGTCAACCTACAGCACAGATATACTCACATAAGCCTATGCCTTTCCTGAATCAGATCACTACACATACTGCATCACTGGGAAAAATGGGCTTTTCAACATGAAATAGGTGTCTCTCATACTTTTCATTGGGATGCTGGCCCATATCGTCCCATCATGATCCCATATTTTCTCTTCTCACTCAAAAAACAAGTTCTGGTCTTGGATTCAAACTTAGGAGTTCTGACTCAGGCAAAATTTCTTGTTGTTGTTATTATTTATTAATGATAATTAAATAATAATGCATCATTATTTATGTGTTGGCAGATTTGTATTTAGAGCATGACTGTGAATTTGCAAGTTTCTTAAATGCAAAATAAGAAAAGGTGTAGATTTTGCTAAGTTTTGGAATGTGAATTAAATGTGTCTAGTTCATTAGTTCATTCCAAAAGAATATAGGATTCAATTTTATCTTAGTATTGAAAGTCCCTAAAGCTTGCTAATTTGAGAAATGCTAAAAAATAATCCAATTAAAAGTTTCCTTTATTTCATAATAATAAAAAAAAAAAAAAAAAAAAAAAAGAGAGAGAGAGAGAAAGAGAGAGGAATAAAAGAATAACAACTTGGTTTTGTTATAATATAAATTTGAGGAAAAGGTTGTTTTGTCTTATACCTCTGTCAGTAATTTATGCAAGGTTAGAGGGCAAGAAGGCTAATTAACAGTACCAGATTCAGGGTCACCTGGATCATCTTACTGACATTTGTCTAGTATTTCTGTGTTTACATTGGGATGGTCCATATCTGCCATCCTCAGAGGATATAAATAATAGTGATAGTGTATAATTTATTTGATCTTCTCTGTTGAATGTTTTTCATACATTTTTCATTTAGAGAAAGTTGCATTCTTTGATCCACACCTCTTCATATTTTTCCTGTTTACTGCCATTAGTGACAGCCTGGTCTACACCCTTGGTTTCAAGCAAGCTCCAAAAAGATTGCAGCCCTCTTTGTGAACATCTGTTTGCAGATAAAAATTAAACTTCAATCTCTATCTCTTGGTAGACACCCCAGTAAAGGGGGCCTTTTAGAATTTCATCTGATTCACTGTGTGTCTTGCAATAGCTATTTGTGAGTCTTCAGAAAGAAGATGAAAACTTTAGTTGCCGTATTTCCCTATTTGAATTTTTTCCATCATCATGCACTGTTATTAGCTCAACTTTTATTAGCTCTTTTTTCTGAACCTGCAGAATCGCTTATCTTAATGTTTTTAAGAAAACACTAACTTTCAGTAAATAGCTTCTTCAGAATAAAGCATTTGAGCAATCAGCTGCATGATGTGTTACACAAATCTCATATGAACTTTGTCTAGACCTCACTGACCTGAAAAGTAACTGTCCCAGTGAAGACTGAGACTGAACATGAGTTTCTGTCTCATCGATATTGTTTGTCTTCCATTCTCTGGACGACTTGGTATTTCTGGTTACTTCTTTCTAGCAACCATGTACCAGATGTCCTCTTTCTGCCATGACATTAAGCAACTGACGTGCTCTCCTTCATACCTGTGCAGTAGATCCCATCAATACCAAGTACAGGTTTCTTAACCTTTATGCTCTACTTTTCTGGATTATTAAAATAAAAACATGTTTTTATTTGAAAAAAAATAACATGGTCAAATGTAGAAAACTAGCCTCATTCTGGGTATTCACCCAATGGGATTAGTAGAAGTATACTAGCCAAAAATTTATTGCAGTGAGTCATGTATGTTTTCCTAAAGTCACCACTTAAATCTGCTACCAGCAAGTGACAACCTAGAAAACTATCTTCAGTGCTGGACTTAATGCCAAAGATGCTCTTCTTTGGGAGGAGCCAGGTTATGCTTTTCGTGATCTCTTCAGTCTATAAGGTTAAGGGCAAGGCTGAGTAGAGTCCCGCCGGCAAATCCTGAGTATCATTGCTCATTTATCTCATTTGAGGAGAGGAACTTTAGAGCTCTGCACTGCCACCCACATATGTCATCCCTTTGAGAGGAAAATAATTATGCGGAGAAATTAGACCAAAATAAGATTCCTTTAAGTATAATTTAACCCCAAGTTTTTGCCAGCAATGTGACAAGGAAATGGTACATACTTTTAATTCTGTTTAGGATTTCTTCTAATCATATGAAGAAAATGACTATTCGTTGTTTGCTCCTGCTTTCTGATACTCAGGGATTAGTCTTCAATCATAGCACCCTTTCTTTGCAGTAGCAGCACTCTCTAATCAAGGTGCAGTTGCCAGGACTGATGCATCTACATGTAGCCTCCCTATCTCACCTCTCCAGCTTGCGGTGAACTCCAGCTCCCAAAAACATCAATGCACAAGCATGAGCCCAGTCTCTGTTAGCATGTGGCCTTATTGTGGATTTATTATCTTTAAGCATGGGTTTAAACTCCTTTGAAACCAACAAGATGCAAACACATTCTGAAATGCTTTGCTAAATCAGAACAGCCTGCTGAACTGGGTCCTGTTTACAGGCTGTTGGAACAGACTGTGTCTGGCTATTGAGCATCACAGAAGAGGATACGCACAGACGTAAATCCATCTGCAAAATTTGGAGGATGATTAAACATTGTCTCCCCATAATGAGCCAGCTTTGTACTTAATGATGATGGTGGTGAAAACAAACCTAACGGACCATTTCATCTGTTAATTTTGTATGGCTCATTGGAATTGATTTTATGACCCTGTCATGTCTCACAAGAAATGATGTCCAAAATGCAAATTTACAAGTAAAAGTGTGTGATTATGACTGATGCAAAGCAGTCATGGGTGTAAAAAAAGCTTTAAGAGGATATGGGTTCAACAATGGATTCAGAGAGGAAAGATAGCAATGACACCTGAAATATATTTTATATCACAGCTTGCTCAAAGGCACATATGTTTACTCTTTGTGGAGAGGAAGCTGGCTGGTGTCTCTTCTGAAATTCAAGGCTTTTATTATTATTCTTAATTATGCTATTTTTCTGATGACCTAATCAAAGAGAAAAAGTAAATCATACCTCTGACTTTTAGCAAAGTCATAAAATGCCTTACTGTGTCCTTGAATGTAATTTTTCCTAATTGCTAGTTGTTCCCCCAAATAATTATACTGCAGATTTATTTTTATAGCCTGAAGTTCTGTTCTAGGTCAATTTCACCTCTTGAATTTGTTGTAGGTGCTTTAGGGAAAAATTTAAGAAGGATGGTAACCATTGAATTATAGAAGATTTCATTGATTACAGTGGACCATTTCATTCTCTGATGAAACACCAAGAGGTCAGTGAAGTTACAGAACAGACTAATTTTATTTAGAATATTTGAATACTAACATACTGGAATTTCTAGGTTTACTTTATTTCTGTGAATAATGACTAAAAAATAAAAATTGTTAAAAATAACATTAACAACATGTAATGAATAGCTGCCCTTCTTCAACAATAAAGTAACTTTTATTGTTGTTGGTGGTGGTGGTTTTTGTTGTTGTTGTTTGATTTTTTTGTTGTTTGTTTGTTTTTATTTTGTTTGTTTGATTTTTCTGTTTTGTTTTGTTTTGTTGTGTTATGTGAGACCTGTTGATCTGTCTTCAGGTAGTAAAATGTTTTCTCTGCTCAACTCAGAAGAAACAGTTGCCTCCTTTTCCCAAGCCTGGGGCTTGGATAATAATTAATAACTCATAAAATTATATGACTTAAAAACTTTAATCAACTATGTAGGTTAGATTTGTGTAGTGAAGCACCACCTCATACAACAGACTAGCATAAGCATTGGCTGGAGAGGACATATTCCTGCTGAGTATGAATAGCCTTTTCCTTGAGTTTTCCAGTTCTTCTAATGTGGCCTGTGTAGTTTTATGTGTGACAGAGTTTTATCCAAAAGATGTGCCAAAAGCAACACAGCAAATGTTGCATGGTCTCATGTGTCAGCAAGGCACCATCCCAAAATTATAACAGCACAACAAAAGGCAGTTAGGGTACTCATGTGGTTATCACCTTCCAACAGCATATAACACATTTTGGGAAAATTTTCATGAAAAATGAACTTTTTTACTCATTTTAACAGTAAGTGCACCAAAACCAAAAAACTATGCTCTTACTTGTGATGCTTCAAAAGAGTCTCGGCTGGCAATTCTACCTCCAAAAGAGTCTAAGAAAGTGACTGTCCCCACCTCCATGCAATGATTAAGCAGACCAGGATATGTTGCTCTCACTCAGAAGAGAACAAGGTGACATTACCTCAGGGTATCTACTTGCACAGAAGGAAACTGGATTTATTTTTCTGATAGTCCTTTGGGGCACACCAGGACAATTTCTAAGGGAAATTGCTGAGACTAGCTTTGACCACTGTGGCCAGTAACATTATATAATATTCAAATAAAACAACAACAAAACAAACAAACAAAAGGCAAGCAAAAGCCCTCTGCAACTGACAGTGCGAAATGATCACTGCTGAATTATTTAACATGGTGCATTTACTACTGTACTACACAACAAATGAGCAACTGTAGGAGATGCCCAGATCTTGACTGGAAAAACATTAAGTCCAAGATAATAAAATATAACAGGGCACCCCTTTAAAGCAATAGCAAGTACCATGTACTGCTGATATATCAAGTCTTAATAATATTTATACCATTAATCTCAAATGACCTCTGCCAATTTGCTTAGGTTTATAGTGATCTAAACTGCAGCTGTTTCATGTATAATTAAATGCAAGAATAATGGTAACTTCGAGACTGTATAAAAAATATTGAATACACTGCTTAATTTGGGGTATTTCTGTATTCTTACAGAGTCCATCTGCATCTTTCCTTCTATCTACCTAAGCAAATATTGCTTACTGATCACACTGATTTCTTTTTAGATAATGTTGGAAAGAGTTTATGGGTTATCTATAACAAAGACAGCACTAATCTGAGGCATAGAATCTGCAACAAAACTGTATGCCCCTAGCATCACTAGTGTACATAGTCAGGATCCAGGTCTGTAGTACTTTACAAGAAAATATAAATGCAAACCCAAGAGGTGGAAAAAAAAAAAAAAAAAAAGTGCTACGTGCAGGATTGCTATGTATAATTGTTTAACTGTGTAATTCAAAAAAGCACAGACACAAAGGCACATATAACATGAATAAGAGTAAGAATAAATTTGTATAACTCTTACATTCAGATTTGACTTGGAATTTTTCAGAAGTGCAGTTCAAGTGTCATGTTTCTTAGTTCTGGCTAATTACTGCTCTTGAAGTCTCCTTTTAATTTCAAAGTGGAAAACAAAAGGATTTAGGATTCAAGTTTGAACAAAAGACCTGTGATACATATGTTTCTGCAAAGATCTAGTAACTTAGGGTGGAATTGTTCAGGTATATTGAGACTTTAAGACTTCACCCAAAGTTACCTATTATTTCTTGGTTTTCTTTCAGATATTTTTGTTCCTTAATTTCTGTTCCAATGTTTGAGAAAATGTTGACAGTCTTCATCTTGCAGCTGATATCAGTGGTACCCTTGATTAGCTCCTGCATCCATAGCTGTTCTGGGTATTCTGACATATCCTTATTCAGAAATAAATGTGAGCAACTGGTAATCTGCTAGAATAGTCTGTGTGTACTGCAAGATAGACATTCATTTCATTCTCACACCGAAGTACCTGCTACGCAACCCTGTGACCAGGTGATCCCAAGAATTTCATTTATTTTTCAGCACATATAAACATATATTCATTTATTTTTCAGCACATATATCCCTGCATATTAAATTATAGGATGACAAGAACAGCAGCATGCAGCAGGATGTAATGGCAGTCACTATTAACATAATGTCACAAGTGGAGGAGACGCAGTAAAGCCCTGGCATGAGGTCTAGACTCCCACATGGATTGGATCAGGCCATTCAGTATGCCATTCTGTCTCTTTATCATCTCAATATTTTTCAGTTAATGGTACAAAAACAAAGCAGTGCTACTATTCCTTGTTGTCCTTATGAATAGCTGGTGTATGGATGTAGGCAGACTATGAAGCTAAAAGAAAAACCAGAGATATTACAGGTGTATTCAGCAGTAATTTATATTGTGAAAGACTTCTTGTATTCAGCAGTCCTGTTTTCTTATGATACGGTCATACCTGGTGTCTCAAGATGTAATTTGGTATTGCACTTTGCTGCATAGTAAACACCTATGGTGAACTGAGACAAAAATGATACACTGGGACTTACCTCATGATAGAGGTTCATCCCACGACAAGACTGTGGCTGAAATTTGACTCATTTCTATCTTAATCTTGGACTGAGACTGCATCTTGGACTGAGACTGAAGTGACCTTCATTGAAGTTCTGATTTGTCACGGCCCACCTGAAGTGACTTTCAGCAAATCTTTTCATTTTGTGGTCCCACATATGCTCTTTGAAACATGAGCCGTGATGTTGACATGCTTTGTAAAACAGTTGAAAATCCACTGGCAAGAGTTCTCTAAATTGTATAACACCACTTCTACAATTGAAGTGTTTCTACAGCACAAAGCTGCTTCTCAAGTGCAGAAGACAGGTAGGTTACACCTGTCTTTCCTTTTTTTTATATCCTTTAAAAAAAAAAAAACTCAAACCAGATTTTTTTGGTTTTAAAATCAAATATCTTATTAGGGTCTCTCATCAGTGCATATTCATGTTCATATAGTATGTTAATTCTAATCCTTAATGTTATATAAGAATAAATGGCATTCCTTCCACGTTAGTTCCAACCATCTGTTTTCTGTTCCCTGTCTTCTTTTCAAGACTCAGATGCTGTTTTGCATGGAATTCATTTTAGAGCTCCACATACTCCCTTGGTCCCTTCCACACACACCAAATAGATGAGAGCAGTGTTGATAACTACTGAGAGAGATCATTTCCTCAATGTGGTCTCATCAGAGATCTCTTCCTTAGGTTTACAGCTCAGAGCTCTAAAATGTCAGAATGATGGCAGGAGAAAGGAAAGGCCCTTGAAGTTGGGATCTGAACAGACAAAGGCTCATTTAGCCTTAGAATTGGGCTGGAGACTGTTCCCAATAGGATTTCAAAATTTGGGTTCCTTCTTGCTGAAGAATACACAACGTGGGATTCTAAGGTCCCTTCCTCATTTAATTTTAATTGAAATATGTCTAGAGGCAGATGCTGAAATAACAGCTTAGCTAAGACACACAGAGAGCAGTGAAGGGACCTGGTCAGTAAAGCCTGACCAGCTTACTCTCCACCTGATCATGCTCCCAGGATAAACAGAGTTTTCCATAATATCCTCCTTTATTAGAAGCTAACATGGGCCCAACCATGTGCAGGCAGAGAAGAGTGGGCATAAGAATGCATGACTGTACCAGGACCACTAGAGTCCACCTGATTTTATGCAGACAGAACATTAAAGTCAAACCTTCCGCACAGAAATCCAAGGGTTTGGTTATCATATTATTTTAGTCTCTGCAATGTGAAAGAGCAAATAAAAAAGCAACTAAAGGGATTACAAATAAATCACACTGGCCTCTTTACTCTAAAGCCGGTTTGGCTGGCTACGTATTAGTATCCAAAATTGCAGTAACAATTCCTGTATTTATCTGGCAAACTATTTCACTTGACTAGAACAGTGAATAAAGTTGATTAATTGCCAGAACTGCTAAGTTTAGCACAAGTCACATCTTACTTCCTCTTTTTTGAGTATATCCTATGGCTAAAAGCAGATTTTGTAAATCCTACATAGAGATTAACCATGTGTTGTGTTCAAGACAAAACAGAGCCCCAAAATTACAGATTTGGGAAAAAAAAAAAAAATGTATCCTGGTATCTTATGGTACCATGCATGCAAAATAATCCACAACTGAACAAGGCCTACTTTCATCAAAATAAGGCTTGCTTTTATCACTTTTTTTTTTTTTTTTTTTTTTTTTTTTTTTTTTTTTTATGAAAAGTTTACACCCAGTATTTATATCTCCAGGAAGATGTGCCTGAATCAAAAACAAGCTCCATCTAATAAACCATGTTGACTGAGCTTTCAGGGATCTGAACAGAAAAGTGTACCAAGCCTAGAGATGAAATCCCTCATGAAAACTCAAATAATCTTGGACAAATAGTACACATATGATATTTACACATAGAACTGTTTAGGGTGGCTATTTTAGAGCGACAGCTTTTTTTGTTATTTTCTGCCAAGGCCTTTTTCATCTTATTTTCTTTTCTCTTTATTCTCCGGGAGCTATCTCTGATTTCAGTGAACTCTTCTTCTTACAGAGAAACACAAAAGATCCTGAGAAAGAGAGATTCTTTTTCTGTTCATGTTATCCTCCCCTCAGTCTTTCCTGTTTCATATTCTAACTGTTCTATCCATATGGTCCTTCTCTCAGTCGTTCCATGCCTCCACAGCAGTATTAGATACTTTTTCAGATTAAAATAACTGTAAAGTAAATGCAATTTTTCCACCCTGTGTCATGACCATTCTTCACTGCTCAATAAGCAGTTATAAAACACAATGGAAATGATCGGTGAAAGACAAGATTTGGTGCAAGTACTGTCTTTTTGAAATAGTTCTATCTTTCATTTCTATTTGTGAACACATTATATACTGTGTAACATTCAAATATAAATATGTTCAATTGTATGCATAGTTGCACATATACCTATTTATCTCTTTATATAGAATGATTAGAGATCACTTCTGTATATAAACCTACATGGATATACAGAGCTACAAATACATATATGCAAAATCAATTTCAATCTTCATAAGGCTGTAAATAGTACGAGCAAAATGATTTTCCAATACAGTGCCAGATATGTTCAAGCAAACAATATTACCAGTGTTATCGTGTAGTTTTGGAATGCAGTACAACACAAGAACAAAAACATTCATGTCATTGAATGCAGTATAAAGAGACTTGGCCTGGTTTTGATGTGTGCCCCTCAGAGGACACAAAGTTAGCACCTTCAAGAATACCCAGCTTTCTGTACCCCAGACTACACTGCAACATGGCTGCCCCTCCTCAGGACATGCCAGCCACACCAGCAGCCCAGAGAAGCTGGTAGACAAGAGTCTAAATCCTCTTCTCCCTTCAGCACATCCTTAGATCGATGCTACCCTGGTGTTCTCCCAGACACAGGTTGTCTTGGTTATTGAGATCCTTCTCAGGGGTAAACAACAGAAGAGATGATTAGAGCAGGGAGCTGAGGCTCTCATTGTTATTCTCTCTTCTCTCCACCAGGAACAAGTTATATGAAAAATCCAGCCAATAGTTTCTGTCCCATCATCCACTTTTGATACGAAAGTTCTAATTAAACATAACTGTTGGTATGACAGCTGCAGAGAGCCCATCAGAACGAAGCTAACATATAGAAGAAGAAATATATTTCTGTCCTAAACATTTGCAAAATCTAAAAAGGTGGCAAATAAGTAGTAAAATAAAAGGATTAAAAGCAATGAGATTAATGGCATTTGGTGTGCTTATTCCTGGTGCCTGTTATTTATTGATGGAGAAAACCACACATGATAGGCTAACTAAATTAATTGTCCTATTTTTTTTGTAGTCTTAGAACCATAAAACAGAGCAAAGCAAAACTAAACTAAAATATTTCCAAAGCAAGGAACAAGAATTATTTGCATTTAAAAGCCGTTAGCCAAAACAGTCCTTTTAGGAAAGGTTGATACATCTCAAAACTAGAAATATTCTTGTCTCTTTCTGAGCAGAAATAAAAACAACAAGAGCAACTCATTTTGTCTGTAATAGCTCTCCTTGGTGCATAAATTCCTGAAAAACTATGTTGCTTTTCCTCGCATCCTGTTCCTTATATATGAGTATAATTATCCTTCAAGAGCATGTTGGGCTTGTTTATTTTCCTTTTTCCTCCTTTTGCTTCAGCTTTATATTACAAACCTGTCTTGGCATGATGGTAAGATTACAAACTTTCAGGTGAAGATCTTTGCAAGTTTTGTTTTAATTTCATATAAATAGTTAAATTAAATAGGGGGACAAGAAAAAGGGTTAAAACTCAATCTCCAAGTATATTAATGACTCTGTAGGAGTTACACAAAGCTCGTACTGAAGCCTACAGAAGATTTGTCTCAGAAAAGACTTTAAGATTGAATATTTGTTTAATATATGGTAGCTCATGGCTGGAGATAAATAACAGAAAATATAGCCTTTGTTTGAAATGTTTGAAGGTGCCTGAACAGGGCCGGCGCCCTTTCCCTAATAGCTCCCGGTGCCCATGGGGGCCTATGGAGACCCCAGGTGCCCTTCCCTGGGATGAGCCATGTGTCCCTGAAGACTGACACCAGGCAGCCCAACAGAGGAGCCAAGCTGGGATGCTTGCTCCTCTTGTTGTTGGAGCCATATAGTTTGCTTTGTTAGCCTTGCAGCAATTAGCATCTTCTGCTTGACAACACTGCAGTCCTGCTCATGTTTTAAATTCTTCAGGGCAGATTTTCCTTGGGGTGTGGAGGTGTCAGGTGAGAATTCCTGCCTGTTGCCCACTGTGTGGCACTCCTCAGCATCCCACCTGATGAAGGGTGGGGAGTTCAAGTCACCCAGCAGAGGAACCATCCCATGGCACCACGCTGCCATTTGAACGCACAAGAGATGTAAGTCCATGCGTGGGAAGCCTGCTTGGGCTGGGTGTTATATGCATCCTGCAGCACACTTTTGTGCTAACTGGCAGCAGCTTTGACAACAGCAAAATGGAAATGCTCTCCACAGAACACATTCAATATTTGTGCGAAATTGACCCTGGCCTTTTGTTCTGGGTTTCTTTCATGGAATTCAAAACAATAGAATAAAAGAGAAAGAGCAAGTGCTGTACACCAAAAGCCAATGCACATATAAGCAAGTTCAGTATGAAATATGCTTGATAGAAATTTGGAGGTGTTATATGTCTCAATGACACATCACTACAAAACCACTCTTTGGTGCAGAGAGATGGTTCATATCATTAAAATTTGCAGACTTATTACAGAAGATCCTTATTCCTGTGCCACTCTGCATCATAGATGTTGGTATAGGAGATGTTTGCTTGCTTCATAATTAAAGCAAACAACAAGTTTTGCATTCATAGCCTGTTGCATAATCTTTTTATGTATATGTCTTTATAAGTGTAGATAGATGCATGCCTACTGACATATAATATATGACATAGGTAATACTTTGTAAAGTAGATGAAATATTTACATTCTAATACTATTATATACATTTATAGGCATGTTGTTTATGTATTAACAATTCTTCCCAATTACAGCAAAGTGAAACACTGCAATGCTAAAAACATGTACAAAATATAATCGGGTTGGTTGCGCAGCCCAGTGACCAGGTGTTATTTGTACAGAGCTGTACAGGAGAGCCATTTCGAGGAACAATAGTAGTAAATGTGGTTCAGAAAGGTGAATAAAAACTGTCATTGTAAGAGCAACTGGCAGTCAGTGGTGAGAAGAAAGCTTTATGGTCACCTGGCTGGGCACCCTCGTGCTGTCTGAGGCAGAAGATGACCAAGAGCAGAAAAAAAAGAGAGGTTTTGCTGGGTCCTTGTAGACACCAGGCTGCAAGCACACAGTGGGCACTGGCCACCAGCTGCTGAGCTGAGATCTGTGCTCTGGCTGCAGAAGGAGCTCACCACCACCAGGGTCCTGCATCTCCCACCTTTGATCCAATTTGAAAGTAGATTCACCAGCTGGAGAAGACATTGGCTCCCCCTCCTTTTAGCACTGCAGAGCACCATGTAGCTATACCCTGCAGCTCTGCTGAGCATCCTCTTTCCCTTCCCTCTGTGCTGTAGCTCATCCCGGGGAATGTGCAGCAAATAGTCTGTGGAGATGGAAAAAAAACATAAGCCATGGGGCTAGATTCTTTCCCCATGTAGTGACACTTAAACACAAAGAGAGAATTTCTATATTAAATGTTCGTCTTTGACATAGTGCCACGGGAGTCAGGGGGAAGATATCTTTAAACTCATCTATGCCTGCTGGAGCTAGCTGAAATTGCCCCCCTTTTGGAGAGGCCAAGAATTACCATGGAAACTCTTGCAGCAAACTCTTGTGTCAAAGCAAATATCTCCATGTTAGTTAACAGAGATTTAATAAGATGCTGATTGAAAGAGCAGCACACTTTGTTCCCTTTCTGAGGTCACTTAGCTAATCTGCCCACTAAATCTGTGTGCTGCACGTGTTGCTCTTTGCTGACCTTAAAAGTTCTTGAAAAAGATGGATCAGAGAGGAATTTAGAAATGACACAAAATATTCTCAATGGTGGCCCCTGCCTGCGTGATAGGTATGAAGAACAGGTGACCCCAGCAATGCTTTCGCTCTTGAAGTTAATGAAAATACACATCTGAGAGCAGTTCCTGAGCAGGAAGCTCCTGACTATATCATGCCATCTACAAGAGTCTGTTTGCTCTGTAATAGCAGTGTGAGCTGAGCACCAGAAAAGGCTCTTCTGAACAGGGTCTGTCTCTGTGCATTTGTCTAGATCATGCCCAGAAGCGCTGGGCTCCATTTACAACACAAACAAAAAGCCAGGGTATTTCAGACCGAGGTGTTACAACTGACAGATAATTTAGGTTGTGTTGCTTATCACACACAAAACCACAGAAACTTTGTGTTTTGCTGAGGGGTGGGAGGAAGTCACTCTGTAAAGTGATTGTTTTGTGGCTGCCTGGCTCACTGCCTCCAGTACGGCCCATACCCACAAGCTCCTTCTGAGACAAATTCAGAGAGGAATTAAGCATTGTGGATTGAGTAAGTAGCTGTCATTTGGCTTTAAGCCCAGATCCATGTACCTGCCCCTTTTTTATTTGGCAGTACAAACAACCAGTATACACAACCCTTCTCTTTACCATTTTGCTTTGTCCCTGTTTTTATAACTATACTCGTTTCTTTGTTCCTGTGTGATGTTTTGGTCCTTACCCAGTGGACATCACGTCCTATTTTGGTGCAATCATCAGCTTTCATTAGCACGCTACTATGTCTTGTGCAGAATTTATTAATGACAATTTTACAAGCTTTTTTTTTTTTTTTTTTAAATTTGGGGATCATCCTTCTCTCATCCCTTGTTATTTTTCTTTCCAGACATATTGCTTATAAACACTTTGGCAGTGTTAGTGCAACATATGTTTTTGCATGAATAATTTAGTAGTTGTACTAAATCACTATCATCCTGTATATGTCAGCCTGAATATGCTGAATATAGCGGGTACTGATTAGTATGGAGAAACTTGGGTAGAAAACACTGTGAGAATGTGTTTAACACAGGAAATATTTCACATGCAAAATGTGCTCAGTTTTCGCATTCAAAAGTATGAATAAATATACTGTTTATTTTTGAATGACTCCATGTTAGTTATTGCACAACAGTAGAGCAGAAGAGGATTTAAATTTACAAGTAGTATAGAAGGGAAAATTTGCCAAAACATAGTTTCAATGCAGCTCAATGCAGCTCAAAATATACATGGACTTGAATCAAATTTGCCAAGTAGTTTCAGCTGCAAACATGTTTAGGCTGTCGAGGAGCAAACATATCTTGACAGAGGGACAGATAATGTCCTTTCTGCTGTTTAAGAGTCCCATGATTAATGTAGTCAAGGAAGATGTGGGAAAGCTGCATTCAGATTCTTTTGCTGCCTGTGCTGATTTAGACTATAATTCACCTCAGCAGAGTGCCTTAACCATCAGGGTAAAATAAAAATCCTAGTGTGTGCTTCCCTCAATATTTACAGCTCTGAAACTGATTTTTATAAATACTGAAACACCAGCTGTCAAGTGAGAGAATGGCATTGTGCAGTGGCTAGCTCATTTTGCAGGAGATGCAAATTCAAAGCCCTTCAGGCAGAGCTGGGACCTGAACTTGGAGTTCGGCTCCCAGGAGCGTCCTGGTCAGTGGCTCTTCTGCAAAAAGGATGCATAGATAGAGGTGCAGCTATTTCTTCATTCCCTCTTGTTTCTTGTAAGCCTGACACAAAACAAAATGTTTTGTGGCAGATTAAAGAGATGTTCTGACACAAAAATAGTCTGATAAGCAAATCTTCTTGTTTTACTTTGGCAGAACAAAGTGGGGGGGGGGGGGGAAGGGAAAGAAAAAAAGAAAAAAAAAAAAAAAGATATTTTTCAGTTTGTTCTAACTGGAAGAAAGCAAAAACATACTTTTTTTCTCAGCACTCATATCATCACTTTTAATAGGACCACTGAGCCTGCCTCTGTGCTGCTGCTGCTTAGCATGGAGCAGAGCATCTCTTCTTTCAGTCACTGAATATCCTGAGAAGGAAAACAATAGAAAGACTGCCACCACCAACAAGCTGATGCTGTCTCCAGAAATGGAGCCAAACCATGCGTATAAGAGGTAAAGAACAGACTGAGCACCTGGAGGAACAGCTCGTGAGAGGTCAGGGCTAACTGAGGCCACTTGTTCCCATGCAAAGCAGGGCTGGGACACCATGACGCTGTGTGGGACACCATGTCTGTGCTGCTCAAAGCCACTATCCCTGGCTCCAGCACTGCATGGTGTGACACGAGTTACAGCTTTTGACTTCGCATGGCTTCCTAAAGACTGGTTTACCAGACAGATCGACAGGCAGGACTTGAGCTATTCATCCAACTGTCACTGTGTGGCATTTATTAAGAGGCCAAGTTGACAAGAGGTTTACTTGTGTGATCAATCTTTTCAGCTCCGGTGGAACTACCTATCCAGCACGTACACTTTCCTAACAGTACGAGCAGATCGACCTTGGCCCTAGAGACTACACAAAGAAAAATATGCTAATTAAAGGTATACTGGAGGCCACATTTTATGTAAATGTTGAAGGGAATGTATTTATTATAAGGGTACTGTTTTGATTGCCTTGTTATAAAATGCCAACAGTCTAGCATTGTTTGGCCTAGAAAAATTATCTTTTCTTTTTCTGTGCAGTCTGTCTGGAATTAAAATTATGCCTACTTCTGTTTAATAATAGTGGTTTGCTGAGAAGAAATCAAAAGAGATATTGTGCCTTTCATGAAAACTGAAACAAGTAAAATGAGAAAAACTGCACAGACTCATCAAAAGTGAATTGCTAGAGTGATGGAAGAGGATATTTCTGTCCCATCTTATGCTTTTAATTGCAGTTCTTATGAATGGTCTGAATCCCTCATACCTGATTTGCAGCACAGAGGAAGTTATTTTTAGCATCTGTAGCCCAAAGCTACTGTTGCTTCTCTACAGTGGCATATCCACAGATACAATTTCTGTCCTGTGGCTTCAGGCTCAGTAGGTAAATTAAATACATTACCTGATACAGCACCTTTAGCAGTAATTAACAAATGTTAGATAAATATTAACTGAAAAGAGACAGAAGGAAGATTAATGTGGTGAAAGAAAATGCAGTCTTTGAACTGTTGTTCAAAGTCTCTGTAGATACATAAAACCCCAAAAGAAGAGATTCCTTTTATAGATGGTGTAGAGGAAAGTTCTTCAAGATTTATCTTTCTGCTAAATAAGCACAAAATGAACACCATTATTATTTAATTGTTATTAAAAAAAAAAAAAAAAAAAAAAGAGAGAGAGAAGTTTGTGCCATTGGCAAATGAAAGTTAAGTTTTGTTTAGAAAAAAAAAGATATGTTGTCACTTGCTTTGGAGATTTTTATGGTTTTCAGTACAAAGCAGTTGGGTAAAAAAAAAAAATCATCTCTGCTGTAATGAATTAGACAGCTTCTCCATTACAGAGTGCATTTTCATTAGGGTGAACAATGAAGGCTGCTGGGTGGATTGTGATGAGGAGCTTTATGTTGAAGGACAAGCTGCATTTATCTAAAGGCAATTCAAGGGTTTATAATGGACAGTAGGGCCTTTGTCTTTGGTGAGAGCCTTCCTGTGAATAGCTCTGTGATTCACAGCCAAATTATAGTTGCTTCCTACTATCATGGCTATTTTAATAGCAATGTTCACGAAAGGCTCTCTTCAAATGTTAAGTAGCGTTAGTGCACTTGCACACATTTTACTAGAATCAAATTAAATGAATAAGAAAAGACCACATTTTTGATCCTTCTAAGAATTCCTTGTGAAAAAATAAGTTCAAAGCACTAGGATAATGCCCAGCATAATTTTTTTTTTTCATTTAGGACTGATAGATACACTAGAAAATCCATCAAATCAATGATAAAGATCTTACAGATGCGCAGTTGCAGAAAAAGAGTTAAAAACTTTTAAAGTTTTATGATGAATATATTTCAAGTATTTTGAGATCTTTTGATGCAAAGTACCATCTACTCTCTACATGATAACATCACAATGGTGCTAATAGTTCATTACCCAAACTCCAGCCTACATAACAAAAATATCTTTGAGATGAGTCAAAATAAATAGGTATAAAATGATATCAATAGTAGTAGTAAATGTTTACCTCTTAGCAGCATGAAAGGTCACAATAGGATTGAGATTCTTTTGTGTTATGTATCCACAGCCATAGAAAAAAAATGTTCTGCTTGAGTTTCTATAGCTTCTGTTTAATTAATGTACAATTTCTGGGTTACTTTTTGTAGTTTCTGGGGTTTCTGGGGGCAGCCTAACACTTGACTAATAACTGGCTCAGTCAGATATTTGTCCAAATTGTGCTTTATTTAAAAGTGCACTCTATTTGCTTTGGAATATTCAGAGGACACGTATGATGCTAAAGCCTGGTTGCTCAGTAGATTGGCAGAAGCTTTAATCTTCCAGTTTGCTTAGAGGTAAATGGGATTACTACTATTATATGCCATTAAATACATATATATATATTCCAGGACTGTATGAGTTTAAAGTCCAGAGATTTAAACCTATTCTAACTCTGCTTATGCTTCAAAAAGTAAGATAAAATTTCTCAAACCTGCCTTTTTTTTTTTTTTTTATACTATGAGCTATCCTGAAAAACATGGACTCCAGGCTCTTTATTCTTTCTCTGGACTTGGACACCACTGAGGGTTTTGGAGATGAGAAGAATAGCATTTAATTCTGATTTCAGTCAAATGAACGCTGTGAGAAGTCATTTGCTCCTTTCTAAACTGCTTGCTGATAACCAAGGGCATTCCTATAGTGCAAGGACAAGATGAGAAAACCCAACACCCCTAGAGAGCTGCTGAATTGCTTCTTATGGAGAATTTATTTCAGGCACTGATTCAGCCTGGCACTTGAGCACGTAGTTTTGCAGCAGCTTCAGACAGAACTGTAATCTGAAGCTCTGGTCCAAACAGTCTCCTGCAGAATATTCACATGGTAGTTTCCACCTTGCTTTTGTCCCCTTTACTGGAATGGAGTGTCCATCTGAGCTGCTTCAGTGGGTGAGCACAGACGGACAAAAAAGTCCACAGTAGTCTACATATCTCGCACTGCCTGAAGGAGGCACACCTGTCATGGATGTCAGTTACTAGTAGAATGCCTGCTCTAGAGGGTATGCCGGACAGAAAACATTGAACTCTTGTAGAAGAGGGAGGAAAAAAGTCTTGATGTCTTCTGGTAGAACAATATTAAAATTTCACATTAAATTTTCATGTTTTGTAGAAAAAAACATGGGGCAGCTTAGGAGGATCTCAAACAAAGTTCAGGTATTCTACAAATTATGTTCTGGTCTCTGTTAAAGAGCATTTTCTCTCTTCTGACCCTTTAATGGAGACATTTTGGTTTGTTATTGATTCTGTCCATATTCTGAAAACTGTTGAAGTGATGGTGACTTCTGCTGTCCAAAGGGTTATAGTTCTGTATGATGATAAATGATGGGTGAATATCACTGGTGATAAACAGCTAAAAGGTTTAAAAAAAAAAAAAAAAGTTTATAATGTGATGAAGTTGGCACCAATTCAGAATTAATAGGGACATAAGATTACATTTTCTTGGCAAGTAGGCTTTTTAACTAGATTTGCTTACTAAGATACAGATGTAGAAAAGATAAGTTCTACTTTGTTTAAAGTTTTACTTTTTTTGTTTGCTCTTTGATACTATCTTAGTAACATTAGACTGGAAAGCAAACATAACATTAGTCATGGAAAGCAAAAATAAATGTTTTTTTTTCCCCAGTGTTGTGCTTAGGAGAAAAATAATTAAGATATTTCTGAAGACTTACAGCACAAAAAGATGAAGAAGATATAGGGTCAGAAAGAAAAGGCATGCAGTTTTTCTCAAGAATATGTGGTGAATATAGAAAGACTCATAAGCAAGAAACACTGAATGAGAGATGAGCAAGAAAGCAAATACAGATGGTTAGGGTAAAGTAGGGTCACAGGTTAGTGTGGAAATATCTCGCTGGCAGGTTGTACCTGACAAGTTAAGATAAGAAAGTAGGAGCTCACTTTTACCCTTGGAGCCCCAGACACAGGAGTGTGGGAATACTTGCAATGCCAGAAAAAAAAAAGAAGGAACCTAACATAGATAGATTCCCAGCTAAATTTGATACCCAAAGCTCATTCTTCATCAGTGGGAAGTACAGTCCCAGTCTTTGAGGCCTCTTGACAGCCCTGCCTTTGTCCCTTGTCTATGCAAGATGACTACTCAACACAAGCTGGTCTGAAAGTGTTAAGTGCTATTTTCTCTGTATTTGAACCCACTTTGATACATCCAAGACTAGTCTTATTGCAGTTGATCCATATATCTGCATCAGCAATCTGTCTGCCATGTCCAACAGTCAGTATCACCAAAAACAGTGACCTCCCCTTTGTAGAGGAAGGGTTGGCAGCCATGGTGTTGGACCAGATTCAGGTTCCTGTTGCTAGGCATCATAAATACTCCCCAACGCACAGTATCAAGGCACTACCATTAAACTGAAGTGGTCCTGATGTTGAAATGACACAAGTGTTCTCTTTGTTCATTGGAGATGAGATAATTGCAAATGGTCCCTTCTTACCCTTAAACATATTCCACCATCAGAAGTGACGGCATTCACAGGCAAGCTGGGAATTGCTGGGGCTAGATCTGGAGCCAGCATGCATCAGCAGCAATTAATGCCATTTGAAGCTGTTTAGGATTAAGCCCCCTTTCATTACTAAGGCTCATTCTGTGGCATTTGTGGAAGTGCAACTCAATCTGCATATCATCTGCTTGCCACTAACTGTATGCTTGTATTAAGGCACCTCTTTGAGAAGTGAAAGCTGTCATCCCTGTAAATGACTCCATGGACAGATTTCATACAGAATTATGCCCTTAATAATGCACACTAGACTACGCTGCAGCCACGGGAGGTTGGACATAATTTCATCTTTCTAGTTATACAGGGTTCTATTCAAAAGCCAGAAGTTAGAATTTTATAGCCATTGACTTTGGTGAGTTTTGGAGCCTGTCCATCATAAATTCTGTTCTCTGGGAGGAGGCTCAGGATCACAGTGACTATGCATGGATTCTAATACCACCTACTGGGAGCCCAGACATCAGAATCTGGTCTCCTGCTTCAGTCATTTTTATGTAGGGGAAAATCATCCCATCTTTTAAAATGTCCTATCAAAAGGTACTTGTAATGAAACTGAATGATACATGGAAACTGAAATAGGGTTGAAATAAGCAATTTTGTCAACAACATTTAGAATGTAACTTTTTGCACTCTTAATACAATTCCCATAGCTCTCTGGAAATGCCTTGCTTGACTGAAATGATTATTCTTCAGAGATAATGGAATCTTTGATTTCAGGCACCATTTGAATTATACAGCAGGCTATATATATTTTTTTTAATCTGGTAAAAAAAAAAAAAAGTGACTACATTTTTTTTTTTTTTTGGGGGGGAACAATCTGGTACTATCTTCAAAGCAGTTATTTACATATCAACAGCTTTGTTCAGTTCCTCTGTTCTTTGGCCAAGTGTGAGATTACAATGAATACCAGAGAAAGGGGTGGCAACTCAATTGAGTCTGATCAAAAGAGGCAGGAAAGGAGTAAACAGGACTATTAGGAGGAATAAACAATGGTGGTATAAATAACACAGTTATGTATTTTTTATATTATTTTGTTTAATTTAACTTCCCATTTCTCTGTTAAATGAAAAAGCTTCTCAGAAGTTTGAAAATAATTTTTTCCCTGCTAACCAACTTGGTTCATTTCCATTTGGCAAGTACAACACTGAGTTTATTTTTCCCTCCCATATGTTGACTGGTAATAAAATAAATATATCTGTTAATGCTTTTTGTGTAGGAAAAACTTCCCCTGTATACTATCTTCATAAAACGCCTTTGTTGCTCCATGATGCTGTCATGGTTAATGATAGCTTGCCTAATAAACTCCTAATGTAACAAAAATTGAGTATGTCATGATTTACTAGCAGCCACTTACATACTGGAACAGCATTTGGCTCTGTGTTGGTATCATTTCAAAGATGTTGAACCACATTCAGATATGAATTAAGATGATAGGAAAAAAGAAAAAAAAAAAAAAAGAGAGAGGGAAAAAAAAAAAGAGAGAAAGGAAACACTGAAAAGTGGGAGACACTGATTTAAAGAAGAGGAAGGAAAGAGGTAGGATGGTCTTAGATGGCACTGCATCAGATACCAGGTTGCCGAGCTACTACTTCCATAGAGAAACAAAGAGTCTTTTTCCATGCCTTATAGATAAACATTTTAAGACATTAAATAGATTTAGAAGCAAGCCTCCCTTGGTAGTGAAACCTAATTAAGAAATGATAACGCTGTGACAGAAAGCCCTAGCTGAGGAAAGGAAAAGGGGAGGGCAATTGGCAAATCAAAGAGGAAGATTGAAAAAAAGAGAATAGTGATGAATGGTAAGGTCCTTTCTTTACCAAACACTTGTCTTGTCCTTTGACTTTCAGTCAAAGGTACGGCTGCTGCATGTACTCACACATTAGTTAGTACTTCGTCCTGACACAGTTTGCCTAATGCAGAGTCATAAGGATGCTCCCTAGCATCCCACTTGAGGTGGGATACTGGACATGAAAAAAGACAGAGGGAAATTTTCTTCCTTTGGGAAAAACAATATATTTGAATGTTCTGTGCAGATGTGAGCTGTTCTCTACTTTTTGAGGTGAGCTTACAAAGGGATATATTCTATGTCTGTGAACACAGAACCTGCCATTATGATCTTGAGCTCTTTTCCTCCCCATTGTTTTCTCACTCCTTACACAGTCATGGCAGCACTAGATATCATCCAGGTGACTCACTTCTTCTGTGAGCAAAGCTTTTTGCAAAAGAGGGTAAGCACCTTTACACAAGACATGCAATATTGAAGTCTGTTCTGTGAAACAGGGCAGTCTGAAAGAGAATACAAACTACGAGTACAAGGATTGTTTCAGCTATCACTGTACTGCAGCTGTCTCTGAGGCTGGGCACAGCTTTGAAATAAGCACCACCACAGTACAATGTGTCAGGATGAAGAGGGAATACTCTGAAAAGAGAACTTTGTATGAGCTAAATTATTCAAATGGATGTCAGCCAGTGCACCTGGGCTTGCTTACTGGTAGCAAAACTTAGTTCCTAAACAAAAATTCAGGAGAAATGTTCCGTGGCACTATATAAATTCTCAGAACTGTTTGCATAGTTTGTATTTCATCTTCAAAATGCTCTTATCTCTCTCACCTAATGATCATAGAAAAGTTTCTCTATAACTTTGTGAGAACTCCGCAGCACATTGCTGAAACACCAAGACAGTAAACACTGTAATTATTTTAGTTCAGACATTCCAATGATGCAAAATACAATGGATTTGTTAGTAAAATTTGAACAAAAAATATGAGCTGGCTAATGTTGATTTTTGCCAGCTGGGGATCAAGCTCAGTAATCTGAAACATGTCACATTGCTGATAAAATCCTGGTTTCTTCTTCTCACAGCTTGGACAGAGGATCCAGGAGTTGGACATGATGATCCGTGTAGGTCCCTTCCAACTCAGAATATTCTATGATTCTGTGATCTTTGTTCCTGCTGAGACTGAGCTGGCTACTCACATTGAAGCAGATGGACCAAAACATTGCAGGTCATACTCCATGCTGTCTAGAAAGAAGTCAGCAGTAGGCCTGAAATCAGTTTAGAACAATGTTGTGCCTGAGAGAACTTTGCTGGGAAGATAATAAACTTCCCTGGGAAGGGTCTGACTGGCATCTCCCCTGTTGGACATATTCTACCACAAAAATGCTGAGTCTTCACCTTCTGGACAAACAATGGCACCTAATTCTTTACTCTTGGCTACTTGCCTTCAGTGCTAGATGGACCTTCCAGATGGACAGGGTATTCTCAGCTGCAAAAAGGAAGAGTGTTCTTGACTGATAGCTGATTCTGGAGGTGTGTGAAAGCACTGTGCCAGCTGAGGAATAAAGTCAGGACACAGCTCTGAAGCAGTCCTTCCGTCACATAAAGTTACGGTACACGTGTACTGAAAGCCACTCATCTGAGGCCTAATTTTCAGAGCCAGTTATCATCATCCATTACCAATAACTTTAGTTAGATGGTTAAGGGTTTAAATTCAGGGGTTTAAAATCAAGCAGAAGAAATTGCTTGCTCCAGATATGGCCTTAAATATGACTGCAGTTCAGGCTGTTCATGCCAAAGGAAGATTGAAAAGTAGACAAATTTGTGAAATTCTACTGTGATAGTCATGAAACTTAAGGTGGCTGCTTATTAGAGGAAGTAGAAGATTTTATCCAATACAATGATTTGTGAGGTAAAGCACAGTACATCAACTAGTGTAAAAAATCTCACAGCCCTGAAAGTCAATTGAATGCCTTTTTGAGGAAGAAGGGGCTGTATTAGCCAGGGCAGCATTATCTCTAATGCACTCATTTCCTCCATAATTGAAGTCATTAAAGTACAGATATTTGGACGTGTACTGGAGCGTCAGATTGGATTTTTAGCCTTTTAAAGTTTTCCTTTTATGTTCTTTCTTAGGATCAATCTGCACCAATTGGCTTAGAGTAAAATACCCTGCTGTGGCTTGTCCCCTTCACCGCCCCCGTAAGCAGTGTTCCAGCAGTATTATAGTTCCATTGTATTTGCAATTGCTGGCCTGAGACTGGATATCTAAATGGGAAGAAAATTAAAACAATCTGAGAGGAAGATCTATCCCATGTAGACAGGGCTTCAATAACTTTTTCAAAAAGATCTCTAACTTCTGACTATGTCTAATGAAATTTATCTTTACTGTATTTCATCAGCAGGTATCTAGGACAATGTTTTGTAGTTAAATTATATTAAATTCCTGATATTGATATGTGTAAAAGCAGTTGTGTGTATGCTCACTGTATTAAAAGCAGGTGTTTCATTTTTAGTAGGATAACAATATTAGATTACACTAGTCTTTGTATAGCTATGTGATATTTGGATTCAATTTTCTGGCATATTATAATGAAGTGAGACTACTACGTAGCCCAGAAAACTAAGGAAGATCAATGAATCTGATTCAAACTAATTCATTAAATTGGATGAGTTAATGTGTTTCTTGTGGATGATGACAGTAAATCAATTCCCATATAGCCTGTCATGTTTTCAGTTCAGTGGTGTTTTGCACACAGGTGGACTCCATAGAACCAAACTGAATGTGACTGCCGGAATATGTTGTCAGTCACACCAACAGCCAAACTGCATTAATGATTTCTAGAGTTATTCCACCTTTAAACCTGAATATCTGAAATACAATGGTATTTGTTCTTCAAATTAGTTCATCTTTATCCATCTTTGAACCACTTCTGGCCTCACAGCAGTTATTCATTCTATTTTACACTGCTTATATATAGATTAACTTCATTTGCAGGAAAGGAAAAGGGAAAATATAAGAAGATATATATTTGTGGAAATTACTTGACTAACATCAAGGTTCATCTCTGTAATTTTACTGAAGCTGGTCAGTATAATTCTTTTTTTATTATTATTTTTTAGTGAAAAGTATGCATGTACTCTTATTTTAATACATAAGGTTTTCTATTTGGTAATAATAAAACCTGATCTCAGTATATTTATCTTAATCAGTGTTACAGGACATAACCTTATGTTTTTGTTAAGGTATTAATGAAGATTTAACAGTTCAGGTTAGTGATGTAACATTATGGACCCTGCACTGCTTTCCATCTTAACCACGGCATCTCTGAGCACTATTGATTTTTTTGTGTTTTAAAGAAGCTTTCAACCTGCTTGTTTCAAGGGCACAGCAAAGTTCAAGTGTGAGACTGTTTAAGGAAGTGCAGATGAGAATGTGTTTTCAACAAGTTCTTGTGGAAAATCATATCTAATGTTCAAATTAAACATCTTTTTCATGTTCTTATCTAAGCATTTCTTCATTATCTCTGCTGACTGAGATATCCAGCATGATCTAGGCAACTATCTCAACACCTTCATATTATTATTATTTCAGTCTATTCAAATTCAGAATTGTGCTACAAAGCATCACATGAAGTATTCATATTCATAATGCCTCATATTTATCATTCATACTCATGCTGAAAATAAGGAAAATCTGTTATTTGCATTGTTCTCGTGTCACATTTTGTACATACTAACTATTGCAACAGCAATGTCACCAATTGTGTTGTTCTCTTGTGTCTTCAGCTGCCTTAAGGGTCGAGCAGTCATATTAGGTGGGTGTTTTATGTCTCATGGGGACATTTCCTTTAGTTTATCCTGACTGAGCTCAGTATCAGTCTAAACACCTGTGAGATCTTCTTTCTGTAATAGATTGGGGAAAAATAAATAAATAAATAAATAAATAAATAAAAGGCATTGCATTTGGGGAAAAACTTAGGCTTCAGAATTGAATTTTAAACTCTTGGTTCACCTCTGACAATGTTCTGTGAAAGAAATATGGGATTCTACCCACCTCGCTTCAGCAAGCTAAAAACAATGTCTAAGCCAGATGTCTATGGTCTTTTGATAGTCTGCAGCAAAAAGGTGGCACGCTCCAGAGGGTCACTGATTCCAACCAAACATATGTAAAAGAGATATCCCTCTCCTCTGACTGTAAGCATAGCCTTGAGGACTAGCTGGTACCATCTGCCTAACTTCAGACAGCTGACATTTGGTAGGATGAATCCCTCCCTTCTTGACTAAGATGTCTCTTACATAGCTTGATAAAAGATGGGTAAATTAGATCTGGTAAAGACAGTTGCCTGGTGGCAGCTGGTACAATAATTTGTGAGTCCCAGACCTATATGCAGAGGACAAGACTGTGCTCCCTGCCATTGCATTAGGAAGCTTTATTTTTCTAATGGATTTACTCCCTGCAGAAAATCACTATACACTGGAAAGACTATTTTGCATTTCTTATCTATGAAAATTAAGTTACATGGGACTTTTCAAGATTTGCCATATAGAGTTTATGCCTCTTAATATGCTCATCTCAATAAAATATATGGCAGTCAAAGACAACTCATGTAAGATACAGGGTAATTAGTCATTTATATAATTCATCATTGTACAAACCAAATCAGCTTCTATATAAATGTCTAGACAGCACATTAGTGCTATGCCCAGCCAGCCCAAGGATACATAAATGAGAAAGATGAAAGGATTCTGGCTTCCTAAACTCCTTGTTAGCACTTGCCATTCTTCTCACTGTCACTTGTATTTTGGCAGATAAACCTCAACTGTTCAGATCCCAAATATTCCAGCCTGTTAGAAGGGCTCACATGAGGTTATATTTCCGTAATTCACATTGAAATCATTATTTGTTTGTGTAACACATTGACTTTGGAGAGATTTCAGCTGTGCCTCAGCCTGTATAAAATTAAAGCCTACTTTATTTTCAGCATCATTATTTCAAATACATTACCAACTAGCTCATGATATACTTCATAGAAGACTGGTCAATGGGTAAGATAATAGACTTACATAACATTTTATTATGTAAATGGACAGAGTCATATATATTGTGCCAAAAGTCTTTGTTCCAAACAACAAATTATTGCTTTAGGCAGACATCTCATGAAAGGCTGGCATGCACAGGCTTGGCACACGTTGGGGAGTAACTTCTGAAGTTTGTTATAGAGAAATCAAGGTAGCTAAGAAAGCCCACCTGAAGGGTATGTGCACTTGAGTGTCAGAATCCAGCTTGTAGCACTTGTCTTAGTGGAGCTTCACTCAGGGCCTGGGATCAGCCACCTGTACTAACATGGCTCTTTTCCCCTGCATCTTAACATTGTTTATTTGCATGAGAATGCTGACTGGTCAGGGTTAGCATTGATTAGGGTTTCTTACCCTAATTCTTCAATACCACCATGGATATTGTTACATTAAACGACCTAAAAATTTCCTGCTAGGTCTAATTCTGTTTCACTAAAGGGATGTAATGATAGATTTTTTTTCTTGTTGTTGTTCAGAGTCCACTTCAAAACCAAATATTAGTCAGATCAATATGGCAGATAGACATTTTAGATTTTCTTACTCAGATGGAATTCTTAATTCCATTCACTCCCAGCTGAAGAAAGTAATTATTTCAACAGAAAACAGAGTATGAGCTTTCTTGTGCTTGTCATAAAAGCCTATGGGAAACGAGCTGGAGACACAGGAGTCTCAAGACAAAAGTACTGATTTTACCCAAGAGCTCAGTAATTATGTTCCTTGCAAAGGATGTAGAAGACTACAGTTCTGTCCCCTGCTCTGTCTCAAGCCCCAGTTTATGTCACTTTTGATTGTCCATCTAATAAGCAGCATTTACACTAATTTATTCTCCTCAAGAACATGTCTTCAGGATTAATAAACAGTTTCACTGCATACATTATTTCTTTTTCTGCAGCAAAACAAAGTGAACAACACCCAGAAAAGCAATCTGGTAAACGATAAATATTAACATAATGTGATTATAACTCAGAGAAGACTTAGCTGCACATCTGGAATTTTCTTTTACAAACTCCACACAGGCCTGTCCTTTGCAGAACAGGAATCTATCTTCATGTGTCCTGCTGTGAATAATTAAAATTAATATCAAATACTTTTTAAAATGCTTCTAAACTCAGAGGAAATAATGGTAGCTTTCTCTTGGTATCTATATGTAATGTGCATGTCTGTTTTTTTGGGGTACATAGGTCAGAAATAAATTTTATATCTGAATGCCATCATTTTACTGGTAGTTTAAAACATGAATATGGATCCAAATTCTGTTCTTCAGTCCTATCTCTATTCCTGCTCTGCAGATAACTGGGGGGGTGGAGGGGGGAGGGGAAGTTGGCTATTTATTGCACTCTCGCTACCCACACATCCTATTCCTATTTTGGAAGCCTTTCTAAATTCATTACACAGGCAAAACTCCCACTTAAATTCTTTATTTGCCTGTGCAGAGACTAAAAAATACTTCAGAGAGAACTGTCCATTGCTGTAAATATGTCAGCGATTGCTTTGCTGAAACTATGTTCTTTTGCTCGCTCATTCAGGAGAATCCAGAGAGATCTGAAAATCTGGAGAGAAGTTACAAGTCAAAGCCCTCTTGCATATTTAGTGGCTACAGAAAAATAGCCAGTGCTGCCAAGGACCATTGGTTTTCTAAATTTGATGAATCTTCAGGGAAAAAATAAAGTGTTTATGGTGAAAGGAAACTGGATTAAACAGACCTTTAACCTTCAGCTTTCAGCACCAGAATACAATATCAGCTGAAACATGAGCTACCTTCGACAAGCCTCACCTGATGAGAGGTCCTTTCATCAGCCCTCTCTGGAGTGACTTAAGCACAGATCTTTGCAGCAACAGAGCAGTACTCACCAGCACAGCCCACTAGCTAGGAAAGCTGTTGCACTGATTTCAGAATAAAATGCTCTTTCTCTGCTTTTTCTGCAGCAGAAAAAGAGCGATCATCTAATGTCTTTGCTGTTGACTATACAAGGCTCTGTATTGATTTACTTCCACAGCAATATTGATGTCGTAGGGTAATAGAACCTCGTTTACCTTATAGGTCTAATAAGCTACCAGTGTATTTAGGAAAACACAATGTTCTCAGAAAGATATTGCAGAAAAGTAGCTAGGCTGCAGTACCAAGACTGGGATTTTGATTCCTGAGTTTATAATTTGATTTATGCTGTTAAGACTAGGGAAGGGTGACACTAAGGTAATAATTCTATTAATGCTTTCTGAGACTCAGGGAACCAGGTTGGCAGCAGTCCCCAACTGCTCTAAGTTATTTAAAAATGAAAGAAATAGCTATTATTATAATGAGTGTATATTAGAAAGTTAAAATATTTTCCATTTGAAATAATGAAATTTCTAGGAGTAAGTGGCAAAATGCAACTGGTTCCTGTCATCATAAATGTGGGGGTGGATATGGCAGTCCAGATTCTCTGAACTAATGAATCCATTCAGATGAGGCTTGCTTCTGCATATATTGGAGATTATATTGGGAAGTTACAGATACATGTCAAAATAGATAAATAAACCACACATCCCTTGCTCATTCCTGATGACTGCCACTTCGTTCCCCTTCTCTGTAGACTGTGAACTAAATAATACAATCAGGTCCTGTATTAATTGTATTTATTACAAGAATTAGAATAGTTTGTTCAAATTATTTTTATTTTATATTTTTAATTAAAAACATTTCTGTAATTTTTGTCAAGCTAGTCCTGACAATTTCATTATCTTTGGAAGGGGATCCTCTTGCACTGTCATAAGGGAGTGCTACTTTATGTTGCCAGTTACTCAGTCAAAGCATTAAGTATCATTAAGAAGAGTGCTGTTCTGTCACTGTGAAAGTTGAGGTGTGTAATGCATGAGACAGGGGACTACCAGAGGAGATTGTATATTTTCATATTTAAGGTTATTTTGGTCCACAGAAATAAACTTCTTTCCTTAGTTCCTGCTGCTTCCTTTGCCTTAGTGGGCAAGTCACATAAACCAGACTTTGTGCAGTCACTCTGTATATTTCTTGGTATATTACTGCCTTGTTTCTTGGTATATTTGTGCCTATCCAGAGAGCAATATGGTTTTTAATTGGTGGGGCATGGGCAATGCCAGCCATAGGTGAACTTGCAAGCTGTTCTCAGAATATGTTAACCACTGTATAAACTGTGCCAAAAAGTCCATCCTACAGCATCTCAAAATGACAGCTTAAATCTAGTAGATACTTTTAATTTTAATTTTGCTTTGGTTCCCCTCATCTTACAGGTAAAGAAAATAAATATATTTAATTTGCAAAATATATGGTGGTTATGTGCATACCGCAGAACAGCCCAGGAGGATATCTATTATATTCAGGAGATAACTTCTCTGCTGAAGTGTACACAATGTGTTGAGCAAGAAGAAAACAGAACATGATGCGCTATTTAATGCAGGCACTGAATGAGATAGGAGACATATGGAAAAAATCATATGTGCTCAACACATTAAAAACTATTATAATACTTGAGGGGGAAGGGTAAATTAAGGACAAATGTTGAGTAGAAACTGTTCTAGTATTTCTTAATTCTAGCATTTCCTAAACTCCCCGTGCTTAATATCTTTACATTTATGAAATTCTTTAATTGAAATGGGGTCTTTGAATGTGAAGACATCCCCAGCTTCTACATTTCATATTTTCTATCCTGCCCCATATTCCTTGCTTTTGGTTCATGCTGAGACCCTACTAGTTCTCTCACATTAAGGTAGTCGTACTGCAGCTTGGATACAGGTTACCAGTAATTAACCACAGACAGTATTTCTGTTCATTCACTAGACCATGTTCCTGCACCTAATTAACCTTCTCCAAAGAGTCCAGAAAACACAATGGAAGCTGTATTATAATTCTTGAGTCATTAAAAAATCCCATGACATTTTTTATAAGACTAAGTTTGCTAGTCCCTTTGTCCTGGACAAATCCCAATTTTGGTTAATTGTTTGAATTATATGAGAAATGGGCAAATGTATTCATTGTACATTTTTCTTAAAATGTCATGGAACACGTCAAAGAACATATTCAAAAATGTATTTGTGAGTGATTCAGCCAGATCTCTAAACTGGGTATATAACAGTATTTTATTTTTTTTTTTCAAAAATATTGTAGAATTTGTCGAAAACACTATCTGATATTAATTAACTGGCTTTCATGCATTCTATCTAAGAAATTCCCTCTGGAGTTTATCTAAAAGAAAAAATATTTTTCTTTCCTCCTCTCTAACCATTTCTGCAGTATTGGTCATTTTGTTCAAACTAGGTGTCCTTATCTACATTAGACCTGGAAATATTTCAATTCCGGGGAAAGTGATGCTCATGTGGGAGTACTATCAAATAATATACATATATATTAGAGAGAGAGAGAGAAATATGCATATTTCTAAGTCTTGCCTTCATCCTCCTTTATTCTATAAGCAACCTTAAAAATAATATTTACACATTAATTATTAATTAATTAATAAAGATTTCCTGGCTTTAAGTCACAAATCAATTAGAAATTGAGCTAATAATTTTTTAAGACGCCATAGAAGGCATTTATTTTCTAAGTGTGATCATGGGTGAGTTGGACAAGCCGTTCATTTCTATACAGAACATGAGATACGTTCCAGACTGAGGACTACAAAAAAGAACCCATTTACAGTATGCAATCAAGAGTTTTATTGACTTTACAAAATCCAAAAAAATCCACTTCTATTCTTACTGTTTTCTTATTCTTTCTGTATTCTTATTGTCATTAGTTAACTACTTGGAGATACATATACACTTATAGATTCTTTTTATAATGCAGCATTTGCCAATGTCGTAGTGAATGCACAACATTGTGCCTTTTTTATGTTTTTACAGATGACAAGCAGACCCATTTTTTAAATGAGGAAATTAAAATAAAATAAAATAAAATAAAATAAAATAAAATAAAATAAAATAAAAATAAAATTAAATATTGATCCAGGCCATTACTTCTTATACTCTTGTATCTTCTTTCAGCTAGCAATAAAACAAATGAGTTCTTCATCTCATTTGCTTATGGTGATGTAAGGCATAAATTACTAGAATTGATGAGTCTAAGATAAGTTTTGTGGAAGTCACTGTTCTGTGTAATTGCAGTGTTCCATGTAACGATGTATTTACTAGTGGTGCTTGACTTAGAGTAATAGCATGTTTCTTCACCAAGTGTCTATGTAGTAGCATAATAAAAAACAGAGGCATTTTTTCATCCTTTTTTGTTTGTTTGTTTTTGTTTTTTTTGGAAAATGATAGTTTTTATCCTAAACAATACTGCTACTTTAGATTAATGTGTTATCCTTACAGATATTTTACCTCTATGTCCTCCTCACTGCATTGTTATGTTTTTGGTTTTGGTTGTTTTTTTCAAAGGACTATCTGAGGTGTAGGCATCCTACTATCATTTCCAGTGATAACGCAAAATCATTTGCAATTTGATAAGGATTGTTATGTGGAAATTGAAACATTTTTCATGAAGTGTCATTGTTCTTTCTCGTGACTGGAACCAAAAATAAAATAAAATAAAAATTAAATGTTGTTCTCTCTGAGGATAAATTATTTTTATTTATTTTTATTAGGTGCTCTTTCTTCAAACCAGGATTAAATTTTATTTCCTTTTACTTAGGAAGAAAAAATGGCACTGTAGTTTGGTTGGATGCGTGTGAAATACAGGCATGAGTTTAAATAGAAAACTACAACTACTGTCATAAAAGTACATCAACAGGGTGTGTTGTTCAGGAGAGTTCCCCCAAATTCCTATGATTTCTTTCCTTTGTATCTGAGTATTAGAACTCAATAGAAGTTATATTTGACCAGAAACAAGACTTAGACATTAAAATTTCCATATGAAATCTGTGGAAAGTGAGGTATGGAGGGTCATGGACCACAACTTCTCTATGACTGTGAAGCAGCTGTTTCACAAGGAATGTGTATACAGGGGTAGTGGATTGCCCTCAATTGCCATGCAGTTTGTAAAGAAATTTATCATCTCTGTGAGTAGGGTTTTTTTTAAGGTTTTCCTTTCTGTCAGCATTTAAATGCTTCTGGATTTCTGGATTTAATCCAACCGCGGGTGCCTACTAGCTTCATTTGTTGTTGTTTCTCATCATTATTTCATACAGCCTGTTCAGTGGGGAACTCTTTTGACCAGCTGGCATAGATTATTCAGCCTCAGAGTTCATCTGGTTTCAGAGACTAATCTGAAAAAAGGCCTAGGCCACAATGACAGGTCACAGAGTAAAAAGGTTTGTGGCTAAGATCTGTTTCTCTTATCTCCACTTCTGCCTTTGACCTTTCCCTTATCTACATGACAGAAATCCAGCCACCTTTATAACCCAGTGCATGCTGTCCTGGTGATAGCTGCCCTAGTGTTGACATTCAGGAGCTGATTTTTATATCACTTTGGGAATGTAGTCACTGAGTCAGTGACATTAGTGGTTTCAGGAAAGATGTAGAAAAACAGGTTTCCAGTTACTGAAATGAAACCTTCCTCTTCAAGCCAAAAATGAGACTCTGGAAACCTTAATTCAAAGTGCCTCAAACTCAAATTGCATTTTCCTGACAAATTGCCAAGACACATTTGACCTGTGTAAGAGCCTCTTCCAAGAGCTAAATGAAAAATGCATTCTTGTAAATATCATTGAAATTGTTCTCAGGTTCTTCTCATGCTTTCAGCCATTAGTCCCTTCCAGAAAACGGTTTTCAGATTCTCTTTCCTTCCCTCCTACTGACATAACGGGTTTTCAGCCTCTGAAGATGTTATGAGCTGTCTTTATAAATCTCTTTAAAATAACTTGGCAGGAGTCATAACATGAAACTTCATATAGTTGAATAAAAATATGCCAGACCATTCTGTATAAAAAGAATATGAAACTAAGTGTGAAATATGAAGGCTACACTGCACCTGAGGTGATTGTTCTTTCACATATAGTATACACAAGGTCAAATATCTAAAATTAAAAAATAAAAATTATTAAAAAAAAAAAAAAACTTAGGACTTGCTACTTACCAAGAACAAATTCTCAGTCTCTAAAATGGAACATATTAGCAAATCAAGCCATTAATGTGACATTCAAAAGAAGCCGAGAAATCTTCATTGCTGATCCAAAGAACTTCCTTCACATTACAGAACAGACCTTTGGAAGACTTGTTTGTAGAAGAATGTTTTGCCCACAGACTGGCACGTTGTCCCTTATATTGTGATTGTCATGTGCGAAGGAGAAATAAGAGCTATTGAAGTGGAAGGGCATAAGGGTATCTCCCACTGGGGAGCAAATAATGTAGCTGTGAAATGTCATTTGAATTTTGGTACTAGTTAAGATACGCAGAAGGCTAGGTTTAGAATCGAGAAGTTTCAAAAGTATATGAAAGATAGTTTTTCTTTGGTTTCCTGCTCACATGTCTGAGGTTTCAAATCCTGAACAATTTTGGAATGTCTGCTAGGCTTATCATTTCTGGGAACCCACATATCTTGTTATTCACCTGAAAAGAAGTAAGTCAAGTAGAAGTTTAGGAGGACGAGTATTCCTTCCAAACCAGGATTCAAAGAAACGCTGTGCTTAGATGTAGGCAAGACAAAGAATTACATATGCTTCTTTATTCTGGTTTTATTAACATAACTATGAATAATGAGACAAGATTGGCATATTCACATTGTTTGAACTAAGACCATGATGTGTGTGTATGTCTATTTATATGTGCACACATACATTAACACTCAAAAGCCCATTTCTATATAAATTACTGCAGCTCGGAATAGTTAAACAAAAGTCTTGTATTAAAAAAAAAAAAAAAAAAAAAAAAAGCCTAACCATCTTTACCAAATGTTCAATTTGTAACCTCTTCTACTTTTCTACTTTGTACACATCTATCTTATGACTGTACTCACAGAATGGTCTTGATGCTGACTTTGCTGCTGCTGCAAATGAAAAAGTCAGCATCCATGTCACCATGGACTAGACTGAAGATGTTGCAGAAAGCATGAACTTTTTCTAGAAAAAATATTTCTTTATAGTCAGTGGAAGCATGTTTTCTTTAAAAACTGACAGGAAAATGAATTAAAACTTTCTAGTTTTAATTTGAAGAGTAGTAACCACTCATTATTAGCGCAGTAGCTACAGGCTCAGCATCATTCTCTCCATAACTGAGACTCTAACTTCATTTGCAGTAGTTCAGCCAAAATAAGGAACTGAAGGAGACTCCTCATTGTCTACACCATACATACAGTCTGATGGCTACAGTTCTGTGTTTAGAGTAGAGAGATAAGTTTGTATTGGGTTTATGTAGCAAGGTTTTGGTAGTGAGGGGGCTGCAGTGTTGGCCTCTGTGAGCAGAGCCCAGCAGCTGCCCCATGAGACAGAGACATGTCAGAGACAGCTCCGGCCCCAAAAGGGACCTGCTGCTGGCCAGAGCCGAGCCAGGGAGCAATGCTGGTTGGGCCTCTGGGAGAGCAGATTGAAGAAAGGAAAACCAACCAAACAAACAAATAAACAGCTGGGAGAAAGAGGAGTGAGAAATGTGAGAGAACCAGCCCTGCATTCCCCAAGGTCAGTGCAGAAGGAGGGCAGGAGGTGCTCCAGGCAGGCAGCAGCAGTTCCCCTGTGGCCTGTGGAGAGGCCCCTGGTGGAGCAGGCTGTCCCCCTGCAGCCCATGGGTCCCACATGGAGCAGATCTCCACGCTGCAGCCCATGGAGCAGCCCCCAGTGGAGTAGGCCCCAGGCTGGAGCTGCAGCCCATGGAGAGGAGCCCACGCAGGAGCAGGGAGTCTGTGGGGAGCTGCTGCCCATGGGGGACCCCGTGCTGGAGCAGTTTGCTCCTAGGGGATGGACCCTGTGGTATGGAGCCATGTGGGAGCAGTTCTTGAAGAGCTGCTGCCTGTGGGCAGCCCTCGCAGGCTCAGTTTGGGAAGGACGACATCCCATGGGAAGTACCCCACGTGTAGCAGGGGCAGAGAGTGCTCGTGAAGGGGCTGAGGAGATGAAGTGTCAGAGACTGACCACAGCCCCCTTTCCCCTGTGCCCCTTTCTTGGAGGAGGTAGAAGAGGGTAGATGGGGGAAAGGTATTTGTTGTTTGCTTTTTGTTTCTTACTCTTCTAGTCTGCTAGTGATAGGCAATAAATTATTTACATCTCCCTTATGCTGAGTCTATTTTGCCCATAATGGTAGTTAGTGAATGGTTCTGGTGTCCTTATCCCAATACACAAGTTTTTTCCCATCGTATTTTCTCCCCCTGTTCTTCTGAGGGGGAGTGAGAGAGCAACATGGTGATGCCTAGCTCTCACACTGGTGTTAAACCACCACAAAGTTCCAGTTACTGCACTGAATCAGTCAGACTATTTGAGCAGGAGGTTCTCGTGCCAGGGAAATGCCTTGCTCATTGTTGGCTAACTTGAGTTACAGAATATAATAGTATCTGCACAGGTTGCATAGCTACATCTTCCTTGGTGTTTGAAAGGTAATTGAATCTTGTTATGCAAGGAGTTCACAATTTCCTTACTCTCCTTAGTTTCATTGTAAATGGTCTCAAATTATTACAGTTTTCAGATATTCTTTTCTATTTAGTGAAGAAAACACATTGAAATATGATTGTCTGCATCAACTCAAATGAAAATTTTCAGTTGTGTTTATTTTTATTCAGCTGTATGCTTTTGACTCACACAAGGCCTAGTTTCCATGGGTACCTAAGGATACTTGATGCCAAGAGCTCCTAAATATGAGATACCATTTTAGCCCTGAAGAAGTTGTGTAAGTTTCTGCTTTTCATTCTTTCATGCCCTGCTGTTTTGTTTTTTTTTTTGTTTGTTTGTTTGTTTATTCCCCTCAGGCAGTAAAACTTTCCAGCAGTGGTCATAATTCTGGTGCTGTAGGTCTTTGCCTTACAAACTGATTCATGGCTTTTGCTCTCCCCTTCACCTAGCTTACCTGAGGAAGACGACATGCGACATGACACCCGCACAACTGCTTATTCAGCCTACCAGCTGACAGGGTGCTAACTAGAACTGTCTAGCTGCCAAAATGAGAGTTAATCCTCCAGAGAACTTTAGAGAAGACACACAGTGATGTAATTTGATATTTTTTTTCTTGCAACACTTTGGTTGTATTATGAATTATCCCTCTTAAACACAGGGAAGATTTTAGGCAGAATCAGTCAGATGAGATATGGAGGGTAAGGAAATCGTTGCCCTTATTCTGTTACTTTAGATGAATGCTTAGCAGGGCTTTGTTGATTTTCAGAAAATTCCCTTATCATCTCTGTATAATATGTTCCGGTTTAGTTAGCAAAACAATTTTGAATTTTAAATTTATTTTGGAAGAAGCTAAGTTGGACAAACCCTATCAGGTGGTCATTAATGCATGAGAGCAGAGTCCAAAACAACTGGCCTTTGAGCAGCTTTGAGTTGGAACAAGGTGGGGATCTTCAGCCTCAGGAACCAGGCAAACTCTACTTCAAAGTAAAATCCTTTAACTATATCTGAAATTATGTAGAAGCCTCAGCACTGAGTCTTTTGATCCACTGGTCATATCCTGTCATGCCAAATTATTTGCTAATGAGTTATAAACACCATGTTTGTTTGGAGTTGAGGTATTGACAAGCTGTAGAATTAGCATTTTAAGCAAACTATAGGTCACTAAGTATTAACTGAATGCAGGTTTTAATCAAAGGTACATGAGCTCTCTGCTGTTCAAGAGCCCTAGTGAGTTCCAGAGATCACACAGAATCACAGAATCACAGAATTTCTAGGTTGGAAGAGACCTCAAGATCACCTAGTCCAACCTCTGACCTAATGCTAGCAGTCCCCACTAAACCATATCCCTAAGCTCTACATCTAAACGTCTTTTGAAGACTTCCAGGGATGGTGACTCCACCACTTCCCTGGGCAGCCTGTTCCAATGCCTAACAACCCTTTCAGTAAAGAAGTTCTTCCTAACATCTAACCTAAAACTCCCCTGGCGCAACTTAAGCCCATTCCCCCTCGTCCTGTCACCAGGCACGTGGGAGAACAGACCAACCCCCACCTCGCTACAGCCTCCCTTGAGGTACCTATAGGGAGCGATAAGGTCACCCCTGAGCCTCCTCTTCTCCAGGCTGAACAAGCCCATCTCCCTCAGCCGCTCCTTGTAGGACTTGTTCTCCAGGCCCCTCACCAGCTTCGTCGCCCTTCTCTGCACCCGCTCAAGCACCTTGATGTCCTTCTTGTAGCGAGGGGCCCAAAACTGAACACAGTACTCGAGGTGCGGCCTCACCTGAGCTGAGTACAGGGGGACGATCACCTCCCTAGCCCTGCTGGTCACACTGTTCCTGATACAAGCCAGGATGCCGTTGGCCTTCTTGGCCACCTGAGCACACTGCTGGCTCATATTCAGCCGACTATCCACCATCACTCCCAGGTCCTTCTCTGCCTGGCAGCTCTCCAACCATTCCTCTCCCAGCCTGTAGCTCTGCTTGGGGTTATTGCGCCCCAGGTGCAGGACCCGGCACTTGGCCTTGATATAAGGATCTATTGCAAACCTGTCCTCAGGAAAGTGTTTCATAACTTGGTTGCATTGTTCAGTGATGCCTAATACAAAGATTCAAATAATTTCATTATCCTTGTGATTGTTCTGCTTTCCTACAGCTGAACGATGTATTTCCTGTCTCCTATATATGAAGTGAATTAAGTCTTTCTGCACTGAAGAACTATTTCTTACACCATTTCATCTACTAGTTGCTACTTACTATGACAGTGTGCTTCAGTATTCATCCAGTCATGTGCTCAATTTGTCTGGTACACAGCCATGATGACTAACTGGAATTATACCCTATCTTTTAATTCCACGTCAGTTGATGTCCATATTATTTTTTCCAACAACCTGTGTTGTTGTTCAGAAGATCCACTGCCTTTTTAGAATGAATACCAGCATAACATTTAGTCTTTTTCCAGTCATTGGCTATCTTTAAAATTGCAACAGTTAGGCTTATATCTCTCAAACATTTCTACAAGGACTACTTGATGCAAGTATTTCAGGACTGCATCTTGAAAATTACTTATTCCCTGCACATGCAGTTTGAAAGTGCGATACATCCTTTGTAAAAGTGACCTTAAGTACTTAATCTTTCTCTTACAATACTTCATTCTGCTGTTTTGTGAAAACTTCTGTCTTTGCCACATCGTTATACATTATCTATGTCCAACTGAGTCTATTACAGTCCTAAATTTATTCTGTTCCTCTTTTTTTTATAATTTTTTATTACTTACATATAGATTTTATATATATATTATAACAAACTCTTCCATCAAGTCCCTGCTATTTGTGGTGTACTGATTATTTTTGTTTTCCTTTCTGCCTTGTTTATTGTTTTTAAAAGTTCTATTCCAAGTGTTACCTACAGTTTGACACTGAATTTCTGCATCCTTTCAGCCAAAATTATCCTTTTCTAAACCTTAAGGTTTCAGTTAAGCCACATCCTAGTGCTCAACATTAGAATGACAAAGTTCTTGTTGCCCTCAAGTACATCAGCAAACTATCTTACTGAAAGCATAAGGATTAATATTGTGCACTTTGCATTGTGATATCCTGCTAAACACCATGCGGTCTGTACTTGATGAAAGTTAATTTCTGAAAAATCAGAACTGAGGAGTGATACATTTGTTTTGCTTTCTTATTGAACTCCTGTGTTTATCAATACACAGACAGAAAAAGTGGATGTGTCATGTAAGTCCCTTTTTTCTGTTTGTAGGTTTTTTTCTCTGTTGAAAAATCAGTTGAAAAGTTTGAATAATCCACATCTTGGCCTTTTATATGAATGTCCATGTTCAGATGGTCCTTCCCTACTGCTGGAAAAGGTAGTGAAAAGAAAAAAAGAAAAAAAGAAAAAAAAAAAAAAAAAGAAAAGAAAAGAAAAGAAAAGAAAAGAAAAGAAAAGAAAAGAAAAGAAAAGAAAAGAAAAGAAAAGAAAAGAAAAGAAAAGAAAAGAAAAGAAAAGAAAAGAAAAGAAAACTAACAAAGGTTCATAAATTCTAAAGTTTCTTCTACTAAAAAAGTCACTGTCCTGAAATGAATATTCTCAATACCACTTAATGCTGCAAAACAGGTCCTACTTGCACAGACACAAGTAGTACTTGGCCTTGTCCCTGTACATCTGATTCATTAGGCAGCGTAGAAGGCAACCAAAATTATCACCAATAAAAAATGCATGAACTTTGAAGTAGAGGAGAGCATGCAATTGGCAAGGACAGGCTGGCAGAGACTGCTGCACTGACGTGATAACTGGTAGCTGTCTGAGTAGTGTCCCCTATCGCATCACAAGACAATTCACCCAAGTTTTCCCTGAGCTTCTCTAGTAGCTATCCCTAGCTGCCTTCAACATGTAGGAAGTGCTCAATGAAAGCTGCCTTTGCATTAGCCTTCACAGTTTTACAGCAAGCTCAATGAATCAAATGAGAACAGATGTGCAAGCTCATTAATATCTGTTAGCCAAAGCAGATGTCATGCACTTCACGCAAGGGCAACATATTCTCTTGCAGTCTAGCATATGCAATAGAAAATACACAAAGAACATCAGTATTTTTTTAGGAACCATGTACCATGCTTCATTTTCGTTACTTCTGCCATATGTATCGGTAGTCAAAGGTACAAACTTAGCTAGTGTTTCTTAAGTTGGTTGTGTGTTAACAAAACAGAGAAGCAACCATATTCACTTGAATAATAAGAACATAATCACTGAAATTCACAGCTGTGTAGTAGATAAACTCAAATCAGAGGCAGAAAAAGACAAAACGTCTATTATAGTTGATAATCTCCAGAAATATATCCTCAGTAATTGTCTAATCATTCAAAATACAGCAACTGGCTTCCTAAATCAAAGTTAGATGTAATTAATGTAAAGAACCACCAAATACCTTAATTGATTAAAAGCTAGATGCTTCACTTAATACCTGAGAAAACTTAAATGTAGTTTTGAAAAGCCTTGATGACCCCAGTTCAAGGGCTGTTCTTGACCAAGTTTATTGCTCCCAGTTAGAGCAGTTAGCTCCAGTTGTGCTGGAGAATAACATAGCTATGTATTTAGATCATTAAAAATGTCAAACTGACAAAACTAAGCCCAAAGATAGTACTTAAGCTTTGGAACTAGAAAACTGAATAACATTAAGTATAAAGGAGTAAGTATAATAAATGCATATATTTTTTAATGTTCACCTGCCACTCACTGATTTTTGTATTTTTTTTAGCCTAGCATAAAGAAAGTTATTGAAATGATAAATAAGATGAAATGGAGCAGGAAATGCAGACTTTAACACAATTTCTTCTAATTGAAGTAGGTTTTCCCTGAGGGAGGACAGCACCATTTAATCAGATTTTTCCTGACATTACATTTTACAAGACTGGGGTTTTATGGAGATTCATGTCATGAATAACAAATGTGCTGTTTCGTACTGTGTTTCCATGAAATGTGAAAAATCTTATACTAGAGCTTATATAATTCAGCCATTTTCAGCTACATTAATATCTTACCTAACGACCATTTCAAGTGTACTGCTTTATGCAGTATTTCTGTAATGAACTTTAGAAGGAACCTTTTCTTTCCTGTGCTCCTCCTGCAAGAGAATATTATTTATGAGACCACAAATGAGGGCTTAAAGGAGTCTGGAAACTTTGTTAAATATCAAGAGGCAAAAAATGTCCGTGAGTCTGCTCTGCACACCAGTACATTTTTCTGAAAGTTTGTTGCATTGTGGCCTCCTTTAAGACCCTGTAGCAATGTTTAGGACTGGTGGAGCTAACCATGCTGTGGAGCAAGGAGGACCAGAGCAGGAGGTCATGGTGGCATGGGCTGTCCTGCTCCAGCCACCTCCAGCCAGCCCTGCCTGTTTACAGAACACTGCGGCCATTTGTGCTTCTCCTTTCAGCCTCCTTCCAGTTTTTTCACCATGTTCCTAAGATCAGAAGGCAATTACTCTTTGTGAAAAGATTCTTTAGCATTCATAAATAAATAAATAAATAGATCTAATCCATTTTTCTGCCAAAACATTTCTAGTTCCAGCTATCCACAAGCACAGGTAGGTTTAGCAAGGAGAAATAAGTTATTCAAGCTGCTTTCCTCCTCCATCAGCACCTCCTCGGCCCTCTGCTAATGCAGCATGTGCTCTGGGTTGGGCTTTGTCAGGCTCTGCTCAAGCTAGTAGCCTGGCAGCCCAACTCTTCAGCTAAGATAATCTGCTAAAATGAGGTAAAATGTGTGCCCTGCTTCACAGAATCACAGAATCACAGAATTTTCTAGGTTGGAAGAGACCTCAAGGTCATCGAGTCCAACCTCCAACCTAACGCTAACAGCCCTCCACTAAACCATATCCCTAAGCTCTACATCTAAACGTCTTTTGAAGACTTCCAAGGATGGTGACTCCACCACTTCCCTGGGCAGCCTGTTCCAATGCCTCACAACCCTTTCAGTGAAGAAGTTCTTCCTAACATCTAGCCTAAAACTCCCCTGGCTCAACTTAAACCCATTCCCCCTCGTCCTGTCACCAGGCACGTGGGAGAACAGGCCAACCCCCACCTCGCTACAGCCTCCCTTGAGGTACCTATAAAGAGCGATAAAGAGCTTGTTTGGTAGAGGAGAATCCCATGACTGGCACTGCCTGTTCACCACCTCTCTCAGCTATAGTTGTGCACCCCTCTTGTTACTGAGCCTTTGTTCCTCATCCTTCCCCTAGCACACCCATTTCTGCTCCTTGATCCTTGCCCTGGCTCCTCCTGGGGACAGGAGTACTGAGCCTTGCCTCCTTCTTCCCACCTTTCTGGTCTGTGGACCGGTGCATCCTTCAGCCCCTTAGATTCATGTCTCTGGCTCACACTGAGTTTGCCACCTGCTTCCCATTTCTGGCCCATGGGCTAGGAGAGACCCACTAGACAGTGGCATGGCTCAATGAGCAAACTCACTCGTGGTGCCGATGGGCTCAGCTGGCGGGCAGGACTAGCATGGTGCTGCTACACCACTGGGGTTGGGAACACTAATCCTCACCCTGCCTCCCTGCCAGCATGCAGCACAAGGTGGATTCAGAGGTCTCACGTACTGCCATTTTACAACGTATTTCTTTGGGAAATCTCTGGCATGGTCCTCTTATGCTCACTGAAGCACTTTTGTTCATTCTGGCAGTCAGTGGTTTAACAGTGAGGCAGTGCCATCCACTCCATCTGCAGCAAGCAGGGTAAGTTACAGGCACATGTGCAGCAGCAGAACAGGGGCAGCCGCTAACTTATAAAACACCAACAGAGAGCAGGCAGCATTACACCAAGGGAAGACTTCAGTTCTTTACTGTAAAACGTTCCTAATGCATGCTTTCCAAATGATACTCACTGTTCATGCTGGATTTTGTTCTAGAAATGCAAGAGAACTGAAATAAACACCAGTTAGAAGCTTGCTCTTTTCCCCCCTCAATGTGAAATAGAGCACTTCTGGCAGAAACAAATACCAGCACATGTGCTGCAGCATTAACTCTAACCCTCAGTGTCAAGAGATGAGACCTGAAGGTTGCACTTTAGCACTAATTAAAGGCAGTTCAATAGGCTGTGGCAGCTCCTAACCTCACAACGCATTCTCCATTACAAGTAGAACCAAATAGAAGCAGCACCTGAGAAGCAGCACCCCCCTGCAGATTTGGGGGACAGGAAGGAGGTGGGGTGTGCTCTGATGGGGCCTTTTTGAGGGTACTGCTGAGCAGCTACAGCACCTGCTGCCTCCCATGGCTCTGCCGGATTCCCAGCCCACTCCTCTGAGTCCACGTGCTTCTGTAGACTGGATGTGCTCCAAAACCCGGGGATTAAGTCAGTTTCCACACATGACAGGTTATCCAAAGGACATCAGCTTATATTCATCTTGATTTGTTTGATTTACGTATTTCTTAGAACTGAAGTCTTACTTTGGAAGATTCACTTAGTGAAGAAGTGAGGGAAATCCATGGCTGCAAAAATAATCCCAGAAAAGATAAATTAGTGGGGGAAGGGCAGGAGGGAGGGATTTATTTTCCAATGTATAGAAGTCTTGTAATTTGCATCTTGTCAAAATCATTTCCATTTTTTCTCGTGACACCCCATTACCTTCCAGTGATATTTTGGAGAGCCATAAGGAGACCTCCAGGTGCTTTCCTGAACATCATTGGCAGCAGCAGCAGTGACTGAGAAGCTGCTGCAAGGTGGCCTTTAGGACCTGGCTCCACTCCTGCTCTGCCTGGAAGCAAATGGCAAGGGGAAAGCATCCCACCTTGTCAGACACACTCATGCTGCCTTTGAGCATCACATTTAGTTCTTGATGTGTAACTCTGTGTAACGCAGCAGGTGCTGAGATCATCACGAAACCCAGGCTTGTTCACTAAATAGATATTGTGGTATGTTTCTTTTATCCTTAAAGGTCTCACTTCTAGCCTCCTCTTTCTCAGTACTGGGAACTCCATCTGTAGGTCTCATGCACAAAGTTTCATCATAATTATGTTAATGGTAAGAGGAAAGGAATAGGCATGTGGAGCTGAATTGTGTTTTTAAACCATGTGGATTATGTTGCTGTATACAAAGATACAGTAACTGAATCTACTAAAAAGAGAAGGATATTCATTATAGATGAATCAGAAAAGAAAAGGCAGTGATGAAAGGTAAATATGTTTTGGGAGTGCCTGAGTTGGCCGGTCTCGACTGTCACCTACACTGTTTTTGTTTGCTTTTAAGAAATCAGGCAAGCTGCCAGGGATGCATCTGAAAAGTGTGTTAAATTTTGTCTGTTTTATGAGAGACACCAGTGGGCACAAACGTAAAATTGATATACAGTGCAAATATGTAATTTACAGTCTTTATATAAATTATTGCAGGATATCACTTTGAACAAAGACATTATCATAACAGGAGTCAGAGAATTATTCATAGCATAAAACCATTGAGTTTCAGAAACAAGAAATCAAGACCGTTTGCTGTGAATCGTTGCTTTTCTTACAGGTTAATCCAGTGCTTTCCACCCCCCATACCGATTTCAGAAACCCCAGACATGGTGCAGCCTGGTTGTGCCAGGGCAGTCAGGGCTGAACCAATGGATGGCAGCTCCTGAATGCTGCATAGGACCCTTTGCCCTTTGCTTTAATACCATATCATTTCAAGAAAACTTCTGTACTTCCACAAAATAGCTTTTTTAAATACCCCATAGTTACCAGAGCATCTGTAACACTGCCAATTAGACCTTTGCTCTATGGAATTGAGAGGTTTTCTGTTGCTTCTAAGGATGCAGTCACACAAGATGCAACAGCTCACTTCTTCCAAAATTCAATAGATGAATTATTTTCCCAATAACACAAGACAGAGTTAATTCCATGCTAGGAGAGGATATAGCCCAGAACAAGCATTTGAACTTATGTTCCCCAATATATCCTGACCTAGTGATATTGTTGTTCTCCTAGCATAAATTTAATTCTTTGTATGAAGATTTTAAAATTCTGTAGTATAAGGACTTGACCCTTGATTTCCAGTGTCCCACATGAATGCTCTGATGGCTCTGTCGTGAAGTATGTTTCTTGTAATAGCATCTGTTGGAGCTATTCCATGTTTAAATTATTGAGTAGTTACCAGGGCACAGCAAGAGATATCGAGTCTGTAACCTAGTAGTCAGGAATCCCAACTGAGCTGCTAAAATAGAAATGTCTGGCAGAAATTGGGAGCTGAAGGAAATTCAGATGGGATTATCTTCCACTGTAGAAGAGAATCCTAACCTCTTATTTTATCCTGAGATCTGGACTTTTGTTGGAGAGGTCTTATTTTCAACCTAGATGGGATGGGAAATATGTAAATCGGAAACATTTGGAGGACTGAAAAATTATTTTCCACCATGCTTTTGGAATAATCATAATGAAATTACAAGGAAAGAGAGAATTCTTATGTCAATGCTGCATGTGTTTTAGTTGAAAGAGATATTTGCTCACTGCTCCAGTGTTTCACAAAGTCCTTTGTTAATTGCTAACAAAGATTATGTATCACACACTCGTTTGACCTAACTTGGCTGATGGAGTATTGCCAGTGGCAGGATCAGGCCAAAAGTTTGTGGATTGCTGCCAGTTTTCTCTTTCAAACTGGCCTTTTGGGGTGCACAATGCAGACAACCTAAGCAAGAAGTGAGATCTAGTCCCTAAAACAAGTGCCTTAGCTGTGGTAATGCTCCCGTAATCTGCTTTATGTGGAGACTTTGGCACTCAGCTCTCATTCAGGTCCCCTCCTAGAAGATGCACAACAGAATGAGGCCCAGGGACTGTCAGCTCAATGATGGAGTCTTCTTTAATAGAGCCGGTTCAATAACTGAATCAAAATATCATTCCTTTTCTTAATTTAGTGCTGTCTCCTAATAATTTCCCCATTAACTAGGAATGCAGAGTAATAGGCAATGTGCTGCTCTGCATGTTAATAAGATTTCCAACTTTACAAGCTGTTTTCCACTACTGCTTCAAAGCTTAGCAGCCAAGTTTTCTCGCAGTACCTACCATTATACAAGGTTGTTCCCCTCTTAAAATTGTGAGAGACACTCTTGAACACACACTGGTTGGGAACTGGCAGGATCTACTTCCAGAAGTAACCTTGATAGGCAACATTAAAATTAGTAGTTACACAAAATTAATAAAATTTCAGACTGTCTTTGGATCAGAAATGGTCACAAGCACCTGTGAAGAAGAAAACTTCTTCAAACAATATAGAAAAAGGTCAGGTTTCTGGCCAGGTTTCATCATTTATACACACATAAAGCATAGTCATCTGAGGCTAAAGTGAAGTGACTATGGGGTATAACAGCTGAGAGAAGAAATTCTTGGAAGAAATCAACAGCAAAACAGGAATTCAGATGCAATTCATAGCCTGAAAGCACAATGTCAAACAAGTCAATGGTTTGGTGCCGGGAGGTTTAGCTTTTGCTTTTACTAGATAAAATCCCAGAAGCAGTGATGGGGATTAGAGGGTTCTGGTATTGACTTCATGTTTTTCAGAACTTGCCCTCACCCTGACTCATGTTTAAAATAATTATTTCTCTAGAAAACCTTAGATTTTAAGTTGTGTTTTTTTTTTTTTTTCTTTTTCTGTTTTCAAAAACAATCAAATTCCCATCTGTGGGGAGCTTGCCATTTTCAGTTGAAAAAGAAGAAAACAAAACTTTATAGAAAGTTGAAAAAAAAAAAAAATACAAGCTATTTGAGCAGCTACAGTATTTCAAGTGCTGTTGGAAAGAAAAAAAAATAATAATAAAAATCTCTGTCAGTGCCTTCCATATGACCTCTGGCACATCAGTATGATCCAGTTGTGATTGCTCCTGCAGCCAGAAACGAGCACGAGGAATAGCCAGAGCCCGGGCTCCCTGCTCCATAGAGAACATATGGAGTGAGATGCTGACATAGCCCTGGGCACTAACACACACCAGCTGGGTGGTCAGTGCTGTGAGGCTGTACTTCACAGCTTATCGGAGCTACAGCTGAAGTTACAAGTACATTGCTACGAGCATTCTGGGCACACAGCCTTCATCCAGACAAGCTGGTGCTACTACAGGTCCTTCTTACCCACAGCTCCCTGGTTAGCCAGACCTTAAAACTGTCTATTACAATTGTCAGAAGCAGCGATAGTGGAAGTTGTATGTCTCATTCAATCATGTAAGCTAGATAGGATTTGACAACTTTGGGAAAGATTAAATTTAGATATATCAAGTTAAAATAGAAGAACAAAAAAGACAATAAAATCAAGTAATTTTCAAACATTTTGCTTCTTCAGGTCCTCTGAAAAAAAACCCTGTGGAGAGGGGTTATTCATCTGGTCTCGGTTATTTCAGATATTTGCTGATCTTTTTTAAAAAAATTGCATGCCGTGCTATTTAAACAGCAACCTTTAAGCTGTTTAAAGGAGGAGAGTGCAAAGCACTGGATTAATCTGCTTACAGCCCATATGGCCAGATGTTCCAAGGACTGTAGAGGAGCACAGGTCACAGTTAACCCGTGCTCAAATGGCTTTCTCAGCAAGAAGTCTTTATTCCACTTGATGAATCAAACTGGATGGCATTTTTATCTTTGGAATTGATTTCAATATTCTACTCTGTCAGGAAGAAAAATCAAGATGCAGTGTGCTACGCATGAGCACATTCTTGGATGACCCACCAAGAGACCTGTGGAGTTGTCCAGTAAATTACTCCTGACCAGTAAAAGTCAGGAGGATCTTGGCAAGAATGCATGTTGTAGTCAAAAGTTGAACAGGAAAGCAAATTTCTGCTCCTCTGTGGAAGAAGAGGGTGTGCAATACTGAATTTTCTAATCTAATGAAAAGAGGCAGAAGGGTGATGACTGAGGAGGAGTGTTATTATAAATTAAAATGAGAGCCTTTGCAAGCTGATAAATAGAGCATAATAAGTAATATTTTAAGCATCAGCTCATTTATGAATGCTGCTAAGCATTCACCCCAGCCAATTCTTGATACTTCTTTTTCTTCCTAACAGGTTTGACCCATTGTGTATTGTTTTACAAAACCACCTTTTTAATAAGTGACATCTTTGTGGTTTTTTTTTTCGTATAACCTTATTTGTGCTATTCTTCACAGGCCCAGTCAAAATATTGACTACAGTCTCTTCTGTAATGTAGAACAAATTGTCTTGCTATTTCTATGGTCTTGTTCTCTATGGTGGCAATAGAAACAAGCTATAAAAACTAGTATGTCATTAACTTAAAGATGGTATAATCCTAATACTTCTGGCACAGTCTTTTAAAAGGAATAGCAAATCAATACAAAGTTATTATTTCTCAACCTACTAGGCTTTATAGCATCCAGTAAAAAATAGATCAACATTTCAGTCTGCTGTTACGGGAATGTGGTGATTTCCAAGTCAGCCAGAGGTGCAGAGATGACATTCATGCCACAGCTGTGTTTCTCCACACAAGTGAGGTGATACAGACATTTTGTGTGCAAAATTGCTTTTGTGGCTCAGATTGTCTGCAGCCAAATAGCGACATCGCAATTGTGGGGTAAAACTGCTGTCTATATTCCTCATCACTGTGAAGTCCATAATAAACAGCAGTACCTCATTGTTACAAAGTCAGTGGGGTTTATGAACACTGCTGATAATTACTGTGGTGGCTGATTGGGTTCAAAGGGTTGATGAGTAAGCAACCAGCCATGGCCAACAGGATGGAGTAGAGGTGAAAGGACAGCTAGCAAACATTTAATCAACAAATTAGAGATCAATAAAGAGTTAATTCTCAGTTTTGTGTATGTAGCCAGGGTAGGCACCATAGTGCTCATTTTAAGCTACCTGAGAAACATTCATACAAAATTTTAGAATCTCTGGATTTCTTTTTAGTGCTTGAATGGGCATTTGCAGATTTCTGACAAAGTGACAATGAACACTGGTGAAGTGTTGTCAAAGGGTAAGCATGTTTGGCAAGGAAATGGAGAAAACTCACAGCAAAGGCAATCTGTGATCACTGGATAACAAGGTTATGTGAAAATAAACTAACAGCAAATTTTGGAAACCGGGATCAGAAAAGGCAAGACATTGGAAATAATTTTAACTATTTATACAAGATGGAGGTTGTGATAATGAACCAAAACAAATAAATTTGTAAATTCTCAGGTAATTTACTGGGAGAAATAGAAATATGAGTAAATGTTTGATCTGCTTTATTTCTACATACTAGGAACTGCAAAGTAGCCATGCCATGCAGAATTTCCTGAGATAAAGAGTACTAATTGCCACGCAGCTTTTATGTACTGCATCTACCACTGAAGCTAATTAGGAAATTTCAGACAGAATATTTTTCCATTGAAAAATATAGATTTAACAAAAAAGAACAGAACCAAAATTAACTGTTTTTAACCTTTTGGAACATTTTCTATTCATAGTGAATGTGTTCAATTTTTAAATTTTACACAATAAATTGTAAAGCTAAGTAGAAATGAAAACAAAATGGTTTAATTCTACCCAAATCAAACATTTCCAATGATACTGCTATATTTATCAACATGCAATTATAAAGCCACTTTACAATAGTCAAGGGTATAATTAGAACTTTGACCCTGCTGTTGCTGAAATTACTAGATTTTTACATTCAAATTAATTCCTCAGCAGCTACTCTGGAAACAACATATTCAAGTTATACAAAGCACAGCATATTCAGGATGCACATAGCATTTTCAGGGTGGAAGATATCATGAATACACTTGAAGTCATATTAAAATGCTCCTGATATCCAAAGGAAGCAGGTGTGTACTCTGGGAAGCCAGGGTGTCATAACTTTTGTAATTAACTGAACCATTACTAGCTAAAAGGTACTATAATAGTGAGGAGGTTCGAAATTTGTCTTTTATTCATTATTTTTCTCTCTTAACAAAATGCATATGTCTGCATACATGTTCCTTTCTCCTTAATGAAAAGCTACAGTGTTCACGAATAGCTCTATAATAGCAAATCGAAGGTCAAGTGAAATAGAAGATTTTGGGTTTTGTATAGTTACAATTCTAGATTTAACCTGGAATTAAATTATAGCCGATTATATTCAAGTGTAGGACAAAATACTTATGAAATTCTAGGCCCCTTTGTGGTACTTTAACTTTATATTGTTACTAAAATATCCCTTTTCACTGGCTGTTGATATAAGTCTTCTCTTTCATGTGAAGTAATTGCAGCAGAATTTGAATCTCTTCACATTTCTTTTCTAATGGTGCTCCAGTAAGTGCAGTGAGTACAGAGTGGTAAACTGTACTGTACTTAATGTGCACTTTTCATGATGTAAACAACATTTACTGGAACATTTCTAAGACTGCACCAAGTGACTTGGCCATTAAAAACTCGTTATCTACACAATCTACAGTATTTTGAACTCACTGGAACAATATTTATTATTTGTATTATGTTGCTAAGTAAGATATACATGACATCAGTTGTTGTGACAGCTGACCCAAATAATTGACTCCTTTTCCAAAAAGAAAAAAGATAATCTTCCCACTTTTTTTCTTTTATTCTCTTCACGATCCTTCAATCATGAGCCACAGTCTGAGATAAGAAAATAATGAAACATTGAAAAAATCCTTTGGAAGTAATAAGAACAGTGGAAAACTGGATCAGGCTTTGGAAATAGCAGAATAAATGGCAAAATTCCCCTTGATATTTAATGTTTCATCCAAAGGTTGTTCTTATCATTGTCATTATAACATGATGAATTGCTAAATAGACTGTAGAAATAACTATCATATGACCACAGGACAGGATAATCAAATATCAAGAAATGGTGATCATCCTTAGTCAAATAGTTGCCAATTATAGCAGCTCTTAGATATTGAAAAGAAGAAAAAAAAAAAAAAAAAAAAGGTTTTTTTTCACTCAATAGCTTATCCTTTCTTTCACACTGTGCTGGTTAATCTAGTAAAATATATCATATCTCCATGCAAATCTTGTGCCATGTGTCTTTAAACCATTACAGCTAAAACAGTACCACTGCTCCATCATGTAATACATTAATGATTTCATACCTGTAATACCCCAGGATAAACTGTCCCAAGATTTAGCAGTGTGGAATTGGAGACAGGAGGTCCTTTTTTTTCACCAGGAATATAGTAGCAATAATATTCAATTCACAAATCATTTACTGGGTAGAGGACCACCTGGATTTAATGGGTGGAGGGACTTACTGCTCCCTGAATTTGCTCTGCTCAGCAGGCAGTGCTGCTCCTGCCACAGCTCATTAGCTGAAACTTCCATTTTGTTTGCCTTAAATGAAATGTGAGAAAGTTATTGTTGTTAGAACCAAAGGGGTCACTGGATTGGGGTGTTTTGTCTTTTGATCTTTGGAGGAAGCAGGTGTTAAGTTTCTAATAGAAGCCTAATGCCCCCTTTCAAAAGCTGTGAGTGCTGGGATGCATGCAAAATGCACTGCCATCCTGCCCAAAGATGCCTCATCTTCCCAAGCTTGCCTTTTACTTTGCAGGGCTGTGACTTGTTAACTCGTTTCTTGTAGTGGCAGCACTCAAGGAGATTCTGTAGGAATAATCTGTCTTTTCTGAAAACATCACAGACTTTTTGACCTAGCCAAAACTCATTTAACCAACATTCCTGTGCATTTCAGCTCATGCATTGGTAGCAGAGTGCTTTCTTAAAAAAAAAAAAAATAATAAATAAATAAATAAATAAATTGAGCAGGTGTATTAACAAATGTATGAATTGCATTCCCATATTTCACGCTCCCCAAAATATTTTCAGAGAATGTAGCTTTCACAGCAACTATGTGGACTAAACTCTTGTGCTCCTATGGGTATTTATGAGGCAAACTAAAAAAAGTACCTGCAATTTTCTGATTTTTCATTGGACCTAAGATGGTCAGAGCCCATTCTTAATCACACACATGACTTGAAATAAAGGAGACTGATCAGTGTTCCATACTGGCATTGGCTAATGGCACGCACTGAGCAGTCAGATGGCTCTGATATAGAGACATGTTGAAAAATCAGTTAAAATAAGAAAACACACTGTAAGAACTATTATTTTTTCACCGTGCAAGAAATAAAAGCCCATATGCTCAAAAAAAGAGATTAATGTGATTGAAATAGCATAGATACATAGATACTCTGTAGGAAGGATTGTTTACTCTTTTTCTTCTTTAATCACTGTTTACTCATCATTTACTCTTCTCACTGAATTAAGTTATAACTTAATACCAACACTGGAAAAGTCAAGGGTGACATATTCAAAAATGTGTTATGTCACAGTGTAGACGTGTACTCTTATTGCAATAATATTGGCTCCATTTGATCAATTTAGATCCCCACAGCTGCTCGGAAGACTTTGTCAAGGATTCTCATAAACCAGAGCAATGAATACAGTAAAGTTCAATCCATTCAGAAAGCTGCATTTGGACACTGACTTCAAGCTGAACATTTGTACTTTGAGGTTCATTCCTGAATTAGGAAGTCACCTGTTTTGTTGTCCCAAACCTCCTACCTTCTGCACCTTGCTTTGTTTCTCCAGAATACATTCTCAGGCACTTACTCAGGCTTCTCACATATTTTGTGCCTATACACAAAGGTTCTCTGTTTCTGAACATGTGCTACTTCTTCCTCATCTATGGACAGATTTTAATACAAAGCTGGAAATCCTCTGGATTTATAGACTCTTCACTAGATCTTGACTTTATTCCACAGCTATATCCATCAAAACCCATCACAAAAGTACTTCAGAGACTACTTTCTATTCCATTTATCAAGTACTTCAGCCCAGCACTGACAAAAGAAGAGAATATAAAAGGGTTTGTTATTGAACCATAAAGAACATATATTCCTGGTGTAGCTCACATGCCACTGGCTATGTTACTAGAGCAGAAAATTTAGACCAAACTGAGTTCCTATATTTGTGTTGAAATTATGACTGATGTAGCACTATTACATCCTGCAAACATCCCATAACATTACTTAGAAGGATACAAAGCACTATTTTTTATGGGGAGGATAATGATTATGATAAAAAAAAGTTTCATATGCTAATATAGTTCCACCTAAAAAGTTCCTGTAATTTCTGGTAAATATGTGGGAAACAAAGAATAAAAGTACTTCATGACAATTCTTTCTTTCCCTCTCTCAAGAAAATAACTTTATAAAAGAAGGGGACATTTGTAATTTACTTATGGTGGTAAGAAATAGAAAATTCTAGAAATTGGCTCATAACTAAAAAAAAGACAAGGCTCTAGACAAGGATTTTTGATAGATCATACTTCTTCTGGTTTGATCATTTTCAAAAATACAGCTCTAGATTTAGTTTCTGATCAGACTAAAATAATGTTTTAACTTTTTAGTTGGCCCACCCCTATTCAGAAGTAAAAATGATTTTGAATTTCATTGCTAAGGTCATCTTACTTTCAGAGAACTAAAGGAGCAGGTACACATGTGCAGTATACATGCTTATCCAGGAAAGCTAAACTATGGATGAGAGAAAACTATATCAGATGAATAAAAAAATAAAACAGATGAAGTTTTCCTGACAATAAAAATACCCTATTATATTATTTCAAGTATCAAATGAGTTAAAATACTGAAAACTAATAGATTAAGTAGGGCAGTAGGTAAATATGGAAAAAGCAATAGTAGAAAAAAAAATGTTTTTGATGTTGATTTTTTTCCTACTCTTTGTACCAGTAAATTGGTGGTATAAGATAAGATATTATGCATGATTTCACATATAGTATATATAAAACATAAAGAAATATTAATATACCTATGCAACAGAATAATTTACAGGACCTGTAGTTAGGGTCACACTGCTGTGGGTACTGTAATCTCCCCCACAGACCCTGGGAGTCTTGGAAACCAGATGGAACACTGGGATACAGTCATGTATACGCATACAGTAATAAAGTTATTCTTGGTATTAATTGTCTATCCTTCCCCTGTAAATAAGGGACCATTGTCTAGATTTTACCCATACATTCACGAGAGCGACATTCTCCCCTCTCTTCTGTCCTAATGCCTCATGCAGGGGGTACCAATATACCACTACTTGACCAGGCTGTGGGGCCTGTGATTTGAAAGAATCTCAGTGAGCATTAGAACTATGAGCAGGACAGTTGAGCCTTTGCTCTCTCCAGACTACTGTGAACAAAATTCCCTTAGGTAAGATGAAAAAGCCTGCCAGCAGGAGTCCCATACTTTGTTTCTTATTCAGAGAGAATCCAGGCAAAGCTTCTCAGGGCCTGTTATTATTACTACCATAAATACTCTGTGAAGATGGGTCAAGTTATTGAAAAAAAGGATATAGCAGGATGGAAACCTTCTTCTCTACTTGGAAGAAAGGAGAAAGAGACCATGAGTTCAAGAGCTGATGGCCATGATTTTTTCATTGGGAACCTGAAACCAGTCAATGTTCACTGCACGCAATGGATCTCAGAGGTGCCTCTGAGTGATTTCGGTGGCAGCAGGTAGACTGCACCCTGATGGCACATGCACCTGTTCCCAGGACCACAGGGTGAGAAGCCCCCTGCTTGCCTCAATTAGTTAGTCAGCAGGTTCAATAGGAGATGAGATTTGTTGGATTCATCTCCATGTTACGGAAGCCAGCAGCCAAGTGTGAATGTTGCCTGTGTAGAATGCATTTGAGGTCAGGCAGTGGTCACAAACTCAGTACTTGAGTGGTTCATGTTCTTTCATAAGACTGCTGCCTCACCACCCAGCTGCTGGATTGCATGGAAGGACACCTAATCTTGTCCAAAATTGATTAAATTCCCCAGTCAAGTTAAATTTACATCTGACTTCTTAGCTCTAGACTTTTTCCCTAAGACTAAGAAGTAAAAGGGATTATTGTTTTCCACAGACATGCTATATGTTCTGCAAACATGTTCCCATCACCTCCTTGGGAACAGCATATTGTAGCTGTAACAAAAGCAGTCTGTTCTTGTTTGGATAGGCAATATCCTTAACATAAGGCAGAGCATTGAACATCTTCTTTTTCCCATTTCTCACTGTGGCAGAAACAGCATGTAGGTCTTCTCAAAATGTGTCTTCTTTACAAAGTGAGAGTTTCTTGGGAATGGAATTTTTAAGCTAATAAGTGAAGTAATTCTGTTTATTTAAATTACTATTTTAAATTATTTCTGATTTTAAGACCTGCTGATCACTGCTGTCTAATCACTTAAAATGCATCAACAAGATTTCTTTGTTATGCTTTGCCTATTAAAAGATGTTTATTGCTTATTGTACTAGAAAGCTAATGACTCAGAAATTTAAAACACTAGTGCTGTAGAGATTGCATTTTTTTTTTCATTCTCATTAATATTGTACTACAAGGAGAAATTTGTAACTTCTACCTTTCCCCTGTAACATGTAACTACTCTTTTCCTTTATGGTATGCCACCATAAAAAAATATTGCATAACTCCTTCTTATAGTGACATCAAATGTGGACTATGAGTCTAAGCAGCCTGGTTGTAAACCATGGAAAGATTTTACACTAAAGAATTTACATACATTAAATCCATGATTCATACTGCTCCCAGCAGAGAGTCCCATTCAGTATACCAGTCAGGAAAGACTAATACCTCACATTGTAAGAGCCTCAATAAATTGCTATATTTAGATCCCTAAATTATAGAATGCTGCTATTAGCATGAACTTTATTATAATTAACATTATGATTAATACTAAAAGTTAAACTGCTAAAGAATTTAACTTACTCATCAAGAAGAGTTTTCCCAGTTTCAGCAACTGGATATATGAGAGAGCTTGCCTACATAACATCCTGTGTCATGACATGGCATTTATAATATAACTGTAATACTAGAGCCTACACCAAAATGAGGTAAGTTATTCCCCTCTTACCTTACCTGAGGCATTTTATAGGCCTAACTTCAAGACCTGGAACAGCAATTATATTGTGCTTTGTGCTGCAAACTCCTTTTCTGACTGCAAAATCTTCAAGATTCTGCAATGATACTACTACATGCTTATTGCACCTAGCACCACAGGACCTGGTTCCTTCAGAGGCCCTCAGGCATTATCAGAAAACAAAATGTCTCATCTGTTGTGCCATTTATAAGGGTTTATATATATATTCTGTATTTCAGCTCACGGATTTGTGTGTGTTTCTGGTACCTTTTTCAAAATCAAACAAAATTTTTTTCAGGGTCATGGAGGAGTTATGAAGAAATTAACTTTATACTTGTGGGATTTGATTCTGGGCCAAAAATTAGTGATTTGTTCTATTGTTATCTTGCCGTTTGAAAAAATATATATATATATTTGAAAATCTGCAGGGTCTGGCAGAGATTTGTCCACATCATTATTTAATAGCCAGGAGCACAACAAAAATGTCTTTTCATTTAAGCAACATTTATCAGCTGGTGCTTGGTGACTGCCCTAGGCTCAAAAAAATTTGAGCAGTTCATGTTTAATCAAGAGCATTATACAGTATGAAAACAGATTGTATTTTTACAACTAACTTTATCCTGCTCTGAGGAGAGGTCAGGTTTTGCAGTTTTCACCAAAGTTTTTGTGTCGTCCTGACACACGCGGGATTTTTTGAGAAGGTGAACTTTATTTCCTGATCTCTGTTTAACTGGTGTGGAGGCATGGTACAAGAGCTTGGTATTCCAGTAATATGATTGCAGTGGTTATCTGCTGGGTCAATTAAGTGTTAAACCACTTCCTGGGTAAGGACTTCCCAAATAACTACCAAAGGCATTGATCCACTCTGGTATGGTTTTATAGAATCATAGAATCATAAAATCATAGAACTATAGTATCATAGAATGGCCTGGATTGGAAGGGACCTAAAGGATTATTGTTGCAAGCCCCCACCCATCTAGTGGATGCCATCCACCAGATCAGGCTGCCCAGGGCCTCGTCCAACCTGGCCTTGAACACCTCCACGAATGGGGTATCCACAGTTTCTCTGAGCAACCTGTGCCCGTGTCTCAACCACCCTATGAGTGAAGAATTTCCTCCTAACATCTCGTCTAAATCTCCCCTCTTTTCATTTACAACCATTCCCCCTTGTTCTATCACTATCTGCCCATATAATAGCCATGTTTATTAATGGAAATGTTGAGTTATTTATAAAAATTGAGAGGCTTTTGTCAGGGCATGGTGAGGGCCAGAGGCTCCTGGAGGTCCCCCAGGCAGCAGGGTTGGGCCAGGCAGCCCACTGCCCCAAACCAGGAACTGGGCAGCTGGGGGGCACCAGGGCAGCCCCAGCTTGGGACTAGTCCAGGACATGGCACACAGACAGGCCCAGCTAGGTGGGGCACATGGCAGGATGAGCCAGGACAGGGATGGGCTGCGGGGAGCTGAAGACCAACCCTGCCATGGCCTTGCTTAGGCCTTTCTGATGGGGTCCTGGGCAGGGTTGGAGGAGCCCCAGGATGGGCAGGGCTCGGGGTGCCCTTGGGTCCCTGACAGACTTATTCAACTTCTTTGAAAAGAAAGAAAGCATGAAAACAGCAGAATCTGAAGTAAGCAGAAAATTTTTGCTGTGAAACTTCTAAAGTAAATAGCCAAAAGCAATGCATTTCTTTAGCAATCCTAGATGGCAGTTATTTATTTTTTTATCAAAATGCACTTCCTGCAGCCATTAATCTTGAGCAGACATAACTTCCTGATTTGCCTAAAGACTATCTATTTACTGCTGGTTCAGTAGCAGGCGGTTTGGATTTTTCCATAAATAAGACGCCCACTGAAATTATAAGAAGCAAGAATAGACATTTGGGGAACACACTGAAAATAATGATGTGAGCCTCAGCTGGCTTGAACACTGTGATGGCGTTTATACCTGAGGATGAGGAATGTAAGCTAATGTTTTTACAACTAGAGTTTCAGAGACAAATTGTACTCTTTGCCAAGGTAGACTAGATATACGGTCAGTTGTACTTTCAGGCCATATTTGTTTTGGCTAATATGAAATTAGACACCTCTGCTGTAACCCAGTCTTAAAACAAAGAGCTGGAGAGCAAGAGCTTTCTTTTCCTATACAAGTGCACCTGAATGCATGTGCTTGTTGAGAAGAAACAAAATGATAACAGTTTTTGGAGAATTCCCAGCAGAAAATTCCAAAGAGGGCTACTGTTGAAATCCATTTCATGAGAATGCACTGGGCTTGTCAAAATATTTGATGGCAATGTATCTCAATGTTTTGGTTCAGTTTTATTTTTATCCTTTTTTACTATTATTATTATTCAAATCACACCTGCCTCTTTTCATTTATCATACCTGTCTCTTAAGCAACCCATAGTGTTAGTAACATCTAAGTGCTTTGCAAAGGACACCATTGTCATTATCATTTTACGTATGTGGTACTCAGAAAGGGAAGACACAGCTTTCTGAGTTTAAAGTTTTGAAACAAAACCCTTGAATGTTTCATTTCAAAAGTCAGATCAGTCACTTTGATTCAGATTCTGGATAATATGTAGTGCCAGTATATCCAAAAAAAAAAAAAAAAAAAAAAAAAAAGATGCAAATCAACCCTCTCACAATATCTGTCTTCAAGAGAAGGCCAGAAAAGCATAATCCAGCAATTTCTTGTCTCCTTACAGTTGCTAGCTCTCACTGTGTCTGTGAAAGGCTTGCAGTGATAAATATCTTACGCTAAAAAAAGTCCTGAACCTGGGCGTCTTTGTCTCTATCAAATAGTAGAGCTGCCAAGTTTCCAGCCTGGGTTTATTTTATCAACATTTCCAATTTCCCTTTCAGTCAAAATAAGACTGTGGGGACCATCTGAGCAGATAATTATGTAACTGTGAAAGTTCAGAGCATGCTGAACAAAACAAAATATGTTTTCCCTCATTTATGCAGACTAAACATATTGTCAAGGTTTTGAAGCAGTCAGTCCAAATTTTTCACAAAACACTGCAGTTTCACAAGCAGCCTGTTAGTGGAAGAATTGCACCAAAATACTATCCTCTCTGTAAATGCTCATCAGAGAGAAGACTTTGCTGAATACTTCCAGTGCCTAATTAATTGCAGACATCTGAAAAAATTACTTTGCATACTCCAGTATTGCCAGCTGAAGCATTCTGAAATCACTGGTGAGCTTTCCATAATTATAATAATTTTAAAATAATTATGTATCTGAGGAATCTCTTTTGGATCCTACTGCTTGCATTCTTTTCACACAGAGGACTACATTCAGTTGCCTAAATATAGACATCTATTATCATTTGAGATGCCCTGGGCCTTATACTGGGCATCTGCATGACTCTCGCAGATGTGACACTGGAGCAGCAGACCTGTGCCCTTCTGGAGCAGTAGCTGGAGGCTAGTCAGGGTCCTGTAGGGCATCCAAAATGACACCAGATGCCTATGTTTAGGTCACTGAATCATACTCCGACTGTCACATTTCCAAGCTGTTCTTCACAGTTGTGAAGGTTAAAAGCCAGTGAAAGCTGAGCTGCAGCTTTACATCAAATATTTTGAGATGTTTGATAGTCCCTGCTGTTCAAAGTAACAGTTTTAAGACTGCCATGACCAAAAGCTGACCTCTCTGGAAAGCTTTCTGTATTTATTCCCATGATATCTACATCATACAGTTGATTCTAAATCCTTGTTTTTAATGACAGAACAGTTTTACAGATGTGCTTCTGAATTAGGTTTTAAAATGGGCAGATTTCAAATCCAGACCTGCTAAGATTTTTTTCCTGAGCATGCATTTCAAATGTTCACTTCTGGTATGTTTCAGCTTCTGAATGCCCAGGACAAAGTCCCCTCTTCTGTGTTTCAGAACTGCTTAGGTCTCTTAAGATCAAGGGCAAGATGGAAGTGTTTTGTACCTCTGAAAATCAGAGGATTATATGGAGGACTGCGAACATGCTTTTATACTTTCAGGTTCTAAAATGCTATACACCTGCCATCAAAATGCCAGCCTTTCAGATTATAGAATCATTAAGGTTTGAAAAGATATCAAAGATCATCTGGTCCAATTTCAACCTTTATAAAAGACAGAAGAAAATCCACAGTGGGCTTGCCAACTCATTCACTTCCATGTTCCATTACCCTCTGCCATTCGGATGAAATGAGTCTTACAGGGGTGGAGATTTTTCCATTATATTTTGATGATCATTCATATGGGGGAGAAAAAATAGAGTTCTTGTTTTGTAACTTTTGCTTATGGCTGACCCTCAGTCCCAGAACATTTTGGGGAATGCAGGAAGTGGTTAAGAGGCATTGAGATCTTTTTTTTTTTTTTTTTTTGACCATTATATTATAAACATTCTCATGCTTAAACCAAAACTGAAATTAACACTTTGTTAATGATTTGGTGCCTTACGTCTTTTCCTTGCTGATTTCTGTAATATTCTTGATATTAAGCCCTGCTACACAACAAAATATAGGTCATATTTACTAGTTAAGAGGCCACTGAACAACCTTGAACTTCACAGTTGAAGTGCATCTTTTGGTTGAGTCTGTTACACAGTTCCTATTGGCTTCAGTGCAACCCCTTTATGACACATACATCACGCTAAAAATTTTTCTTCCAAATTCCAGTCACTCAGCCAGCCCCTGGCTCATAAGATTAAAAAGTGGGAATTTTAAATCAAATTATATTGACAAATTTAGAAGGAAGAAGAGGAAGCCTTGTTAATTAAGTTAATTCTATTATTCCTTCTTGAGTAGCTAATATAAGGCAGCATAGTCCTGTCCTCAATATAGCTGATAATCGTTATTCTTAATGTAGCAAAATTGGCCTCATTTTAAATACTCTTGGGCTTTGATTTCAATAAAGAGATAAGATAATAGTGATAGAAGGAATATTCCTTAAAGGATGTTTAGAAAATTCTATTAATATGGGGGGAATCTTTTCAAGAGTAAAATACGCCACATATTCAGCTTACAGCCCTCAATCACAAGACTCTAATGAACTAATATTAGCACTTCTCTAATATTCTCTTTTATCTCTGGAGAACTTAGAAAGAGGATATAGATTTTCCATGAAGCCAAGCAACATAGAAATCAAAATATCAATACAGTCTCTGGGACTTTGTAAATATATATATCTAGATAAGATTGATAGATATACATTTAGTAGCTGTAGATTTTTCAGTTTCGTGTTTGAAAATATCACAGCAAAGTGAAAAAAAAAATCATCTTTAATTAAAGTGATATTTTGCTTGACCTAAAAAGATTCTCTTTTTTGTGTATTTGTTATTATTTTAAAATGTAACCTCAAATTTAAAGCATTTTCTTTAAAAATGTCAGAAAGGAAAGTTTTCCAGAACTTTTTTTACAAAAATATTAACAAAATTAGTACAACTTATCTGAATATTTAAAGAATCACGTTGCTGCATTTTCTGGCAAATAAGAAACTAGACAAAGGTATTTAGGCACAGAAGGGTGTGAATAAATGCCTTGTGGTGTGTACAAAAATGTGTGAACAAGTTATGTTTCCAAATCACAGCTATACCTGTAGTAGGTACCTTTGAAAATTTCCTTTGTGATTCTTCTGCTATTTTCTACTTCTTTCGGCATCTACACTAGGATCACTTCGTCTACCCCAACCATAAGATTAAGAAGCTTAAATATATCGATATATATTTCTTTTCACAATGCATTGGAGAAAATCTGAGTATGCATCCCACAGGCTCTGAAGAGATCAAATGAAACAGGTCTTTTTTAATTAATTAATTAATTTATTTATTTATTTATTTGCTATGTTAACTAGTGCATTATTTTCTTGTGGAGTAATTACTGAGATACAGAAATAAGCATTTACCTTGAAATTTTAGCAAATCATATTAGCTGAGAAAAATATACTTGAGATCTATCTTTGAGAACTTGGGGCAAGTCTTTCTCTTGGCCTTCACAAGATGCTTCACACTGGGTGTTTTGTGTGTGTGGTGTGGGGGTTTTTTGTTTGTTTGTTTGTTTGTTTGCTTGCTTGTTTTTAATGTTGGCATTTGATTAGTGCAGGCCTCTTAATCTCACAGTATTTTATAAGAGAAAGAGCAGATTTAAAGCTTAAGGGTTTCAGTGGTTACCAAATGTAAGAAATGCTGGACATAAAACAGTATGCAGACCTCCATCTGCCTGCCCTTTCTATTGATCTGTTTTCCAAAAAGAACTTACAGATTTATTATAATAAACATTGTGAATTATACCTCAGAACTAATGCCAAGCCATGATAATTCCTTTTAAATAAATAGTGACAAAAATGCTGAGTGAATCACTTATTAGTTTTTTTCTAGAAATAGTCTTGGTAGCTGAAAAACATCAGACAAAAATGTTTCTTTCTCCTAGTGTTCCCTCTCCAGAAGAATTTTAATTTAATGTCTCACCACGAGTACTAATTGCCTTTCACCCTTGTGCTTTTAAAAGAATCATATCTCTGGTAATAAAGCAGATTGCCTGAATATATTCAGTTCCCCAGCAGCTGGTTCTGGCAAGAACAGTTGGGGAATTTCTTGGGGAGACTCCAGTGTTGGTGAGGAGGCTCAGAATGAGCAGAGATGGAACCAGAACACCTCCAGAGCAGAAATGTGCCCAGGCAATTTGGCTGAGGGCATCTGCACTGCAGCTGCTCCCTGGTGTTCCTGTGGCTTGTTGGCTCTTCTGGTCCTGAAGGAAAAAAAAAAAAAAAAAAAAAAAAAAAAAAAAAAAAAAAAAGCAGAACATGCCCTGATGAATACCACTCTGAAATGATAAGTTCAGCTATCTGAGGACAAGTCCTTGGTTTTGCTGACATTAATCAAAACAAGGAACTGGCTACTCTATTAGAGGGCATGTATGTGCTAAAATTGCAGGGGGCAATATAAGACATTTGGTTGTCAGAAAGAATAACTTTCAATATATACTACAGTCCTTTCTTTCACATGCCAGAAATAGCTTCCATGTATCTCCAGCATCTCATGCAAGAAAAAAAAAAATACTCAGAAGTGATGCTAGTGAAGTATTTCTCCTGCCTGTTTACCCTCAGTTGTACTGCTACTTTCTGGAAAGCCTTGGATGGAAATGTTTCGGAAACCTGACTAAAGTTAGCTAGCATGGATTTAAATCTGCCACAGCAATATCTGACACAACTAGACCCTTGTCTCATGCAACCTAAAAGTATAATGTAAGCTTATTGAAGTCTGGGAAATAAGCATTTTTCTGTCATGTATAATGTTGAACTTGAATTTAAAATGTGAGATCATCAGATGAGAGGCTGTTCTATTAAGGCCATCCTGGAAAGCTCTTACCTATCATATTTTTATCACAATTTGGTGAGAATAAGCACTTGGAATATAGATATTACAGGATCTGTTATTTGACTGATCTAAACCTTTGAAGAACCACAAGTTCCTCCAAAGAAGTTGCTTCATGATTCAGTAGAATTTCCTCTCTTTCTTCATTCATACTTCAGTAACTATTGCTCTAACATGATAAATTCTTGTTGTGGAATATTAATCACTTTAGATATCATCTGCCCAATCTTCAGAGATGCAGCCTAATCCCATAGATCTCCCCAACTGGGGAGATACTGGTCTTTTCCTAGAAAACATTAAGTACCTTTCTACACAGTCATATATAAGCGAATTAGTGACATGCAATAAATCTTACATGCATTTGCTATCATTTATCTATTGATAATAATAGAATCAGTTTCTAACTCTGCAGTGGCTAAAGCCTGAGATCACCTCACATGCCCTCATTGCAAAAGGTGCCAAAGCACGAGATTATGATCTGCTAAAAGCTCAGTTCCACAGAAGGTCTCAGCCCCAGGGCATGTTGTTGGATGGCCATGCAGAAGACAGGGTTTATGAAGGAATTTGTCTCTGTCAAAATTCTGCCAGTAGCTCTATGGGGGAATAGTTGCCATCTCCTTAATTATCAACGCTGGTTCCCTTGCAAGTGCCATGGAAATGAGGTTGTACAGTCATTGTGACTTCTTTTGTCAAACAAAGGTGCGTTTGCCTGTAATGCTAGACTAGCAATCTGTCTCTCTCTGGTAACAAAATACTGTCAAGAATTAGATGGAATCACTGTTCAGAGCCATCTGGTTCTTTCTTATAGAAAGTGGACTGTACAGTAGGAAAGGAATAAGACCTTTTTAATAGGAGAAATTGAAAAAAAATAATAATAATAAAATAAAATGCCTGCTTGTTCTTGGATATTAATACCGAAAAACAGAAGAAAAACATAGGTGATTTCTGCAGCTGAGTATGTTTCAAGGGCACTTCCCTTTATTCCTCCCATTCCAAAAGTCAAATGCTTCTTGCATCAATTAAAAGAAAGGCTAATGAATGGAGAAAGCATAAAGTCAGAGCAGGACAGGGAAGCTATTTAAAAGTGCTTGTCTTAATCCCTTCCTTCACTCTTTTCCTCTGTCCCTGCCCTCTTCCTCCTACACTCTAACAACTCTGTATATTATTTTCTTCCAAGAGTTTTACATCTTAACCCCCTCTCTGTTGGCTCTCTGTATTGTATGAAATACCTTTGAAATTGTATTGAAATACCTTACTATCTTGCATTAAGTGCTGTATAAAATACCTCACAAGCAGTGTTTGTTCTCCTATCCTTTTGACAGAGATAGAAATGAGTACTTGAGAGTTTTGTTTTGAAAACTCACATACACATTAACCACGAGATGTTAATACCAATGTAAGAAGACAAGGTGAAAGAAATGTGCTTTCTGTTTGTACCTGAAGGTTTCTGATGCTCTTTTAGCTCAGCATTCGAACGTGCCAGCCCCATTTTCTGTAGAGATAAGCTTTAGCCTCATCATCTCTTTCCACCAGATGAGAAGAGTTGTCATTTGTCTACATCCTTTTGTTTCAGTCAATATTACAAATACTCCATTTCAGCCAGGAGATGCCTTGAAAATGAAGACTATGACCTTCACTTGTGTCTGCATTGTACAGAGAACAGTGTAAAGCACAGCGGCCAGGCTTGTCAAGTTTGCAGTGCTGAGGAAAACAGGTCTCCTCTGTTCAAGCTGGCATCCTTCAGTACTAAAGCTTGTTGTGGAGGTATCAGGTGTTAGGCCTGTTCTGTTCAAATACTTGCATTGATTCAATTTATCAGCTTGCTGGATTGAGCCTGAAATACATCAAAGTACACTTTTACTCACACATTTTCACTGTTTAAGTAAACCAATTTTAAAATACACTCTTACATTTAAACAGTGAAAGTTTGTTTCTACACGGGTCTGAATTTGTCGTTCTTCTAACATATTCATTGTTTTTTAAATTGCCTTTGCTTTTGCCTCAAGCCTTTGATTTCCACGTTGCATTTAGTATTTCCTTCCCTTGCCGTATTCCTATGCTGCATCATTACCAGACTGAATCTCAAGTATTCATTAGTTCCCAGAAAACTATTACCTAGCAAAAGACATACATGTTTCCTCATCTAATGGATTGCAAAGCAATTACTTTGTTCTGTTTTTCTTTATTTTTACTGTTTTTCAGTTAAATAAAGGGGATCAGATTGTAAAAGAGAAAACTAAATGAAAGTCTCATCCATCTCAGTTCAATGTAATTGCCATACTAAAAACATAATGCAGCATCCCAATGTTATGACAAGACTATAGCCCCTCAACAAACTGCTGTTTCATTTCTTTATCGTGGGCAGTTATGTCAAATTACCCATGTAGATCCATAAGGACAATTTGTTGGAGGAACAAAGGAGCACTGAGGTAATTTCCCCAGTATTTTTATTATTTTATTGTGTCCATCATACCCTTTGGTTATATTTGTTCAAAATTAAGTGCTTTTTATTCTTATTACTCTAGGCATAAGGCTCTAACCTTATTCATAGCTTACAACTGTATGTCCTCTCATTTTCATGTTCTTTAATTGTATATGAAGATTTTGGATTAGTTCTATCAATCCTCTTTGTAATGTTAAGTACTTAAATTAGGTACTATAAAACATTCAGTGAATATAAACTATCCTTCTCAATCTGTTGGTTGAAACTTAAATATTTGAAGCCAGTTACTATTCTGATCATACTATAACTTACCTGATTAAAATATATTATTGCACTTTTCATGGGTATTGAATACCGTACAGTGTTACTTTATATGGCTCTCCTTTTCCATGGGAATGTGTTCTTTAACAAACTAAAAATGCATCTTGCTCACTCCCTTCTTCTTATCTGCAGGGTGGGTTAGTGGGTGTTTTTCACAAGAAATTTCTTAAGTTTAGCTTAAGATAAGCTAGTGCTTTAATATACAAGAAAAATATCTGTGAATGTCAAACTTTATTTCAATTTGGTGGTTTTCTTCAAAATAAAAACCAGACAAACAAAATAAATAGGAAATAGAAAGTGGAAAAGTTCCCAAATGGTGCTAGAACTGAGTGTGACAATTCTCTTTGTCCCCGCTAGCGTGTATTGGCCAATGCATTTAGGTACATAGGGATGAACTGCATTTATCTTCCCAGCAGCAGGGCAAGAGGAGGGAGTAATTAGAGGTGCTGCAAGCCACATGGACTTTGCTCTTTCCCTCAATTTCCAACTCTGTTGCTGTTAGTCTCAGGAAGTGGTGAGGAGGAGGAAGAATGTTTCACAAGTACCCCAGATTTCAAAGCTGCAAACAAGAATTATTTTGCTTATTTTTAAATACTGTCTACTCATATTTTGCAACATAAGCTGATCAGACAACTAAAACGCATGTCTAGTTTTGAGGGTGAATAAGGGTCCCTTGTTCTTTTCACCTTAAAAATATTTGATTGGTAAACAGCTTTATTAACTAGCCCTCTCATCATCTCTGTGGTATAGGTAAAGGAATGTATTTTTGTGCTTTACAGGTTGGGGAACAGAGAGGCTATGTGGTTTACCAAAATTCAGAGAGCTAAAGCCAGGGGGGATCAGAAGAACACTTAAGCACTTTGCTTGGTGACAGCTCCTGTAAAAGATGAGCATACTTTCTTTCTCATGCTGAGACCGCACCACAAGAAAACATTTTTCTTTCTTTCTGTGATAATGGGTAACTTCACTCCATAGCCTGACAGGCTTCGCTTCTTGTAGAAAGAGAAAGAAATTCGGTTGTGGTGGTGAGGGGTGTATAACTCATCTCAGGGTTGGAAAGAGGCTGCTGAGCTGTTTCTCAGCATGCAGCCCAAGGGTACTCAGGCTCTTTACATAATAACATGTTGTCCAGTCACCTGAGTGCCTGGGCTAGAGTATATGAGCTGCAAGAGGGAGTATATCTTTATAAATAAAATCAATTATATCTTATTTTAGAATTGAACAATGAAGCAAGCTGGGATGAAAAACCTTCATCTTCAGTTTCTCTAGCCTTTGGTCTGTCAGTGTCTCCTATATGACCCCAGACAAGTCTTTTCTGCTGCAGCATCCTGCATTTTAGCAGCATTAGGAAAGCATCAGTCTTACAGCTTTGCCCAGGCTTGTGCAGTATGTCTGTAAACAAAGGGCTTTGAACACAAATGCCAAAGTCCCCTTTATATGTCTTGACTTCTGGGAGCCTTTGAGCTCTCAGTAAGCATCTCCTTTACTGCTAGGCAATAGGCTATAATGCAGCAATGTACTTTAGATCATTTTTATTTTATTAATTTTTATTACCGCATTAAGGTTATATGAAGAACTTCTCTTCAGTCCAGCACTTGTTGCGGTTTTAGCACATTTGACTTTATCTTTTTTAATCCCTTTTATAAGTCATATTAAAGCATTTATTAAGGTGCTTTAAAGATAATGAGTAACTAACTTTAGACAGGAAATCAGAGGTAATGTCTTCTGAAAAATCTGAAAGGGATTAAAATGGTCATCGTAATGAATAACTAAATAGAAAGAGAACAAGAACCTTAAAAAAAAAAAAAAAAAAAAAAAAAAAAAAAAAACTTGGGGGGAGGAGGAGGGTATAGAGCATAGAGTGGGGAGCTGGGGTGGAACAAGCTTTTCCAGTATTTGAAAGATTAACAATTCTGGAGCAAATGTTTTTCCCTATGGGAAATGTTTTCCCTATGTTTTTCCCTGTGGGAAAAACACTGTCAGATTTACTTCAGCTCAGTTATTGCTGCAGGAATTAAGTTATTTGTAATGCAGAAAGTGCTCTTGCTGCAATAATTAGCTTTTCGGAGAACATAGCTTACACCTTTTTGGAGCCCATGTAATTAGAACTGAGGAAATAGGTTCATCACTGCTGCTGCTATTTCATTACTGAGTAATCATTTCTCTCTAAACATACCACTCTTAGAAGAATGACTGTTTGTGGTCAGATGTGCTAATTTGTCCTCTCTTCGCATTATAGTGTGTTTAATAGCATGCTTTTTAAGATGGGCAAATAAATGCAGCTGAATTTTGCTTTCCTTGGGTTACTAAGAGGTTGGTTGAGTTTAGAAAATCAGAGCTATGAAAAGCTACCCCAGTGCATTTCACCAGCTTGTAAATGGGAGACCATTAAAAGAGAGATCTCAACAGGGGACACACATTTCCTGCTTTATATGGCTTGTGTATCAGAGATGACTCTTGTTAGACAAAAGAAAAGCTGCCTGGCAGTTCTGGACCTCAGACCACAGTTCAGCTGTGGAGTGCAAAAGCACTGTCCTGCTCTCAGGCTTGGCTGTGCATCCCAGCTACATCCTGAGTATTTATCAGGTTGGGACTGAGGTGCCCACAGCCTTCCCACTCCCTGTGTCACAGGTCCCCTGTGCTTTGGCTTCCACCATAAGAAAAATTACAGTCGGTCTCTCAGTCATCGCTGGCAGAGACACAGGACTGCAGGGCACATTGCAACACTCTTATCCTGAAGTTCAAACCTGGCTTTGCTGTTCATAAGCTTTGGTCTGCCTAGTTTCTTTAGAGACAGCTTAGGGTTGCAGTTCACATGGGGTCATTCTGCCCACGTGCAGCCTCTCCAAGGAGACTTTCAAGTGGAAAGACACCAAGAGAGTTTATAGACCTCCAAGTATTTTTTTAAGCAGTGTATTTTTAAAATTATTTTAGACTTCCATGACTAATGTCTATCTAAATCCAGTTGCAGATGCTTTTTTTTGGCTCTGGCCATGTGCTCTAAAGCACCATTATTATCCACTGTCACACACAGTACAACTGAGTAAAGTTCTTGAATGCATTTCACTTCAGAAAAATGCTTTCAATCCATCAATTCCAGAGAAGCTTATGCAGCTTCATGCTCAAGTGTATTACTGCATTGGTGCCTCATTAACAGTGAAGCACAATAGCAAAGGTTAGCTTAGATATCGGAGACATCAGAGATAGCTTTAAGAGATAGCTACAAACCTGAGGCTTATGGTCTTTGCTACAACTTTGTAGGGTTTGAGTAGCTTAAAAAGGTTGAGAGGGGAACTTGCACTATGTCTGGAACTTTTATTCATACATTGAGGTCTATTTACCTAAAGGATCCTCCCCTCTTTGCTTGTAATATTGAATGTCTACTGTGGCACCAGTATTATAAAAAATATAATTTAGTATTCCTTATCCTTAGAGCCCTTAAACTTGTGCAAGATGGTCAGTTTCACAGAACAGAAAAGTTTTAACTTTGCTGTGTACTGAAAAATACAGCAGGGACATGGCAGCATACCGCGAGTAGGAAACTCGTTTCCAGTACTAGATACATAATTCTGGAGAGGTTTGCTGTTCTTCAGTATGGTGTAAAGACTTCAGGTATCTTCTTCACACAATTGTTGATTCTCTCTTGGGAAGTCAGAGGCTAATCACACTATTTTTAATAACTGCCTGCTCAGCTATCTGTCCTATGGCAAATTCTGGGGTCAACTTTCACCAGAACTTCTGCTGTATGTGACTCTGGGTCTGTCATCCAACTGCAAGTTTCTCATTTCTGCAGTGTTCCTCCTATAGTGCTTTGTCACTTTGAAGAATATCTACCTGCCATGGAGCAAAAGGGCACTTGATAATGGGGGTCAAAAAAAAAAAAAAAAAAAAAAAATGCCAGTTACAAACACTTCTTTCAAAGAAAATGGCACAAGAGTTGTTTCCCTATCCTGAAAAGAAAATGGCAAGCGTGTAACGTTTTCTAGCAGATGAGAAAAAGACTGAAAACTGCTGGGGTTAAAAGCAAGGTTTCACATACTTTTTAAAGCTAAGATGATACCATGATTTAGCTAAAGAAGCAAATCTGATTACAAAAAGTAGCTGAGAGTCTGTTATACCCACTAAGCAAATGAAAGCTGTGCTTTCTTATAATAACACATTTCTCGCCAACTTCACTGAATAATATTCAGGAATAAAAAAGTATGTGCAAAACCAACCCAGAGCATTGAATTTCCCTTTGGATTTGAAGAGGAAACTCACTAATGAACCAGCTCACGTAATCTTGCATTATTTGTCTTGTCTTTCTTTCAGGCAGTTAGGTCTGTTCTTTCTCCACTCTGTTGCGTAGTAGTACCTGCCAATAGAAAACTGTGGAGGTGGATAATAAGGCTGTTAAGGACCTTATTAAACAAGCAGATTAAAACTCTGAATTTCTTTTTAGGCTCCAGATACATGAATAGCAAAAAACTTCTAGATGAAAATGTTGGACACTGAAGTTCTGACTCCTTGCTCAAGCAAGGATAATTGAAGCAAGGGCAAGAAAGGGTCACTATTATAATCAGAGCAGTAGAGAGCCTGTTCTACTGCAAGAGACTTAAGGACTTATCTAGCTTCAAAAAGGCTTGCTTAGCCTTCCAAACTGAAGACTTTCTGTAGGTAAATAAGAGAAGCAAATACCAGGGCAGAAGACAGCTACCTTAACTATATTGACACAAGAACAAACCAGTACACACTAGTTAACAATTAATGTAAACTGAAAAATAGAAGAATGTTTCTATCAGAGCTGTAATGACCAGGAATATCCTGCCAGTAGGAATAGTGGGGGCAAAGAATGTGACCTGGTACAGTGGAGCCTGATTGTCTCATGAAGCATAGCCCTATTTGAGTAGTAGGTGATCACAATCCATAACTTAAAAATGTTTGAATTCTGTAATGGAGGTTCTTTCATCCTTGTGAAAGCCCACTCAAATAATTCAGACACTTCGCAATGACTTAAATGCTGTCTGGATCAGGCTTTGAAGTTGTTCTCCTCCTACCTTTGTTTTTGCCTCACTAACTTCTATTTTAAGAGAGAAATAAAAAGATTAGTGTTACAGTCCTTTACAGAAACATATGAATGCCTACTTCTTTACCCATTATCATAACAAGCTGTATGTATTCCACACACGTTCTTCACAGTATTCACAGTATTCTACTTCTGACAGGAAAAGTTGTGTTCAAAACCATTTTTGAGGCTTCAGGTCAAACAAGTCTAGAGAGATTCATCAGTAAGTATACATCTACTTGTGCAGGTGGAGAATATGGTTCTGCCAGCATGGTCGTCCTCAGCAGTGACTGGGTCTTCTCACTTTGCCTTTTGGTAGGTTATGCAAAACAGAATTAATAGGGTCCCTGAGACAGCATGGGGTTTGATTACAGAGAGCTGAAGGAAGGCCCTTCAGACATCCTGCAGTGACTGATTAGGTGACAGGCAATGTGGGCATTCATGAAGCACATGGGAGAGTAGAGAAAACAGGGCAGTGTGGAGGCCAAAAGTAAGAATTAAGAAGGTTTATGTGTCAGGTGGAATAGAATTTCCCAAGTTCCAGCAGAAAAAGCAGGATCCCAGAAGAGGAAAAAAAAAAAAAAAAAATAGATTCCCATCAGAGAGAGAGCAAATATCAGGGTATGCCTGGCATGATGGGAAGAGCAGAGCATCTCAGATGGCAGGAAAAGGGAGGAGGCAACAAAAGAAGCCACACACTTCAGCAGGAGCAGTTTAACAGTGTGCTGTGCCAGCTCACCAACACTTTCAGAACCTGGTTTCTAATGTGAACCAAGGACAAGTTGTGCTTCTGAACCCCTGACCTTCACCTGCAGTGACTGCCCACACTCAATCGTGGAAGCAATGGCTGGGAGGAAGAGGTGTGGGAGGTTGTAGGCCCCACCACCCAGGGGGATCAACCCCGTAAAAGAAGCCAGAGCCTTACAGCTTTCAGAGCTAGCCACAAAACTGTACTCTGCCACATGAAATCTCATTTATTTTAACAAACATGCCTACAAATTGAATGGTTGATTTCTGTCACATCCTGTAAAGACATAATAAGAGCTTTCTACTGTTAATGATTGGGAGGTACTTGAGCACTACTAGGATGGAAGACAAAAGGCTAAATAGGAAGGACTTTCTCTGATGCAGTTTTCACCCTTTGAGCAGCAGTGTTTAGTTTCATGAAATTGTTCTGACATATGTCTAGCACACTAGGAAATAGTAGCAGTTCTTTTTCTGGACTCAAAACCCAGTCCCAAGTCCTGATCCCTGTTAATGGCCAAATGATGTCTGTCAATTTTGTCAGCTCTGTCTTGAGATAAAAAAATAACAGAGACCAGATCTGGGAAGAGAGAGAAGAGTGGATATTTTATTCAAGGGATGATGTATTTAAGCCAGAACTTTTAAAATATATATGCATTCTGGGGAATTTGCTGTTGGCTAATCCTCTTCTGAGAAAAGTAATGATTCACTAGAAGTTCAGATGTTATCACTTAGTACAGAATTTGGCCCATTGTCAGTTGGAAAACCAATGTAATTTGCTGATTTACAGCTAATGTCTTAGAAGTAAGCTTGGCCAGGCATGTATTTCAGCAACATATCTTGATTTTTGAAAAATTTATTAAATACCCCCAAATACCTAAATGGAATAACTGGATTCAGATTGAAGATTGAAAATATATATATATATATATATGCAATTTATTAGTAAAGATCATGTGACATTTTCTTAGCCATTAGAATAGAATGAGAACAGACTGGATGCCTGCCAGTCCTAGAAGTGTAGAAAATTAGATGCCATTTTGCACACAAATCAATACAGTAAGTGGGAAATCTCAGTTCTCCCAAACTCTCTGTAAATCTAGCTGCTAATTGACTGAATTAATCTCTGATCCTGTTTCCACGAAATTATATGCTTAGAATAAGGAGAGACTGGCAATGTTGTGGATGATTAGAGAATATTGCTTTAATGAGCATTGCTCAGCCATGAACAGTTTACTGACCATTAATCTTTGGAAACAAAGGAACAGGCTATGCACTTACAGCAAGGGGAAGAAAAAAATTGGCAGCAAAGAAGGCTTTTAAAGAACTGCTAAGAATGTGATTAGATACACTGATGGTCATTACAACTGTTATCCATCTGTGGCATGTGCTAATATTCCCTCAACAAAATCCACTTTCTTTTCTTATACAGACCATGAATTCTTCACGGACTTGCTTTCTGACAATATTAATGTTTTCTGACTCTGATTCCTTTGTACTCCAAATAAGAGATCTGTCAGTGGAAATTACTCTGAAGAATACTTCAGTTGACAAAATGTAGAAATAGATACGGCATAAAGAACAGTTACTGTGAAACAAAGGTGAGGATAATGATGAGGATAGTTCATGTTTGCTTGGAAATTATCTATACACTAAAAATGGATTGGGATTTCCTCTGCTTTCTATACACACAAGTTAGCCTTGTCATCTTACAGTATTTACCTATGCACATACAGAGGACACAGAGAGGAAACTACTACAGAAAGGCAAAGGACAGTTAAGGGTAATTGTAATAGGATTTCTATATATAGTAAGGATGTGAAGCCACTTTTAGCACTTACTCATTCTTTCTTAGTACAGGGTGACAAACTGTCTGATATTTCTTCAAGAAGAGAACCATTTTTAGGCATTATTAGATTATTACTTAATTGAATGCCATGCATGAGATACTAGGCCATTAAAACAAACACAGACCACAGATAGGAGGATGAATTAAAGAAGTTCAAGAAATGAAGTCTAAAAGAATAGAGGCAGAACTAGAGCTAGGGCTAGAGCTGTAAAGCAAGATTTCTGTATGTATTATTTTTTCTATTAACCAAACTTGGAAACTGAGTTATTTATGTATTTCCTCTCAACTGCTTAAAATACATCATTCTAAAAAGCTTTTCTAGGCCATGGCCTAATCATTGGCTGTTAACAATAATGAACCCCTAGGGGCAGATTGTGATTTTGGAAAATTTAGCATGGAGGGTTTCTGCTGTGCATCAGCTAAGGACGAGGTGTTTTTAATTTAACATTTGTGTAGCTCCAGGAATATGTATGGAGTTTTATACAACAAATGAAAAGGTCAACTGCTGATCTGAAATGGCTAAAACTGTAATGAAATGTAGCACCTGAAAGCCATCAATCACATGAGAGTAGAGGAGAGGACAAGAGTTTCACTGATGTCAGTGCACAGGATATACATGTATAGCTTACTTACTGGCTGTTTTTTTAATACAAACACATGCAAAACTGAATCAACTAACACACTTGCAAATAATACTCAGAATTGGAGGGAATCATCAAAAAGAGGACTCAAAAAAGGTTAGGGGTGGGAGTTTTTCATTGTATTGTATTATACAGGATGATATTTCCAGAACTGAAACACCTTCCTTGACTTACTATCTACTAAATCATGAATACCCAATGTGTTATGCCAGTATTTGCAGAATGCAGTCCACAGTACACATGGAGTCCTCTCTCTATTTTAGACAATTGTCCCTTTGGCATCTAAGAAACTGGCCCTGATCCTGCTGAAATGAGATTCCCAGCTGAAGAGATGGTGGCCAAAAATCAATAAGAATTTTGTCAGTGACCTGTGTTTCATGAACTGATTCCCAAGGGAATTGACCGTGACTTTATTCTGTAAGTTAAAAACATAGCTTATGAACTCATCAACTAATTTCTTGCTGCAGTTGTGCTTGATGCAAGCCTGGAGGAAACAAAGTCTGATCTCCACAAATGTACATTCCATTTAGGGGCAAAATATTCTGTGAAACTAAGAGTCTTATATTGACTGTACATGTCTATCCTTTCGGTAACACTACTTCGGTATTGTTAATATTACATTATTCACATCTGCTTTTGAATCACATACTATATGACATAAGAAGATACACTTGATTTGCCTGGCCTGCCATAATAGAATATGCTTCTATCGGTTACATGCAAATCACAAAATGCCTCTGTTGGTGTCTGTAGCAATATGCTATTCCAGTTTCTCTGTTATGTGTTGTCATGCTTTAGTTCCAGACTTTCACAGGAGTGAGGTGTGGCATTATGTGCCACCTGCCGCTCTGCACAGGTCTCCTTGCAGAACAGCTAGCTGCCATTGCAGGGATGCAAGCTGCGCGTGCACAGTGCTGATGCACAGAGACTCAATCATCAGGCATAAGCTTAAGGATAAATTCTCAATCAGGACTGCTCATTTTGTCTCGTAATCACAACTGGCAACAAAATTAAAGAATAAATAAATAAAAAGCAATTAACTTTAGTTTGTTAACCTTCCAACATAAATAAAATTTCAAGTATTTGTGGCCTCCAGCTGATGGACATATATTATGAACGTATATTTTTCATAGGTGTTGAGCTGTGTACAGTTCTCATTCAACCAAAGCTACAAATTATTGTATATATTATTATGAGAGACCAAGTTTTGCTTCTGGTAATACCAATAAATTCTGCGCTGCAGCCTCCAGAGAGCAGAACCTTTGTCTGCGTGTCTGTCATAACATCCTTGTGCAGCTGTATTCAAAATTTTAATGCTAGCAATAAGGATTTTCTAAACATCTCTTTTGCCAAATGTTAACAGTGTGGTTCAAGTATCAGTCCAAATGGCCACCAAGCCTATGAGGAAGCTTTCTGTTTCATTAGTGTCTGCTGTTCAGCTTAGGGAGGGAAGAAAAATCTCACAGGATTCATGAGACACTTCCCTCAGCTTAGACTTGTCTTTCTTGAGGACAATCTCTTGGGAAAAAGTAAAAATAAAAAATAAATATAAAATAAAAGTTTTACATGTATACACATATATATATCCTTTCTATTTTTTTTGTTACTCCCTTCCCATGGGAACTGAACTCTGCAGTGCATTATCTCATGGCATATCTGCATTTCATGTCTAAGATTCATTTACTATAGGGAATGAAGGTGTGAGATATCTCCTGGTTGTGAAAGACACAACCAAAAGGGGAAGGGTGAGGGTGTTTTCTCTGGGGCATGTCAGAACCAGGAAGTATGAATGACAACTGTAACAAACCTATCTTCAGAAGTTCTGATTGATTCAATGAGTTTTCCCTACCACACTCCTTAAAAAAGTCTGGAAATGGATTTGAGCATAATGACATAGAATTCAAAGTGAGCTCAACATTATACCTTGTGAAGATATTTTTTTAATGTTTTTAACTACCAAATTGTATCAAATTTTAAGATTTGCTCTTAAATCATCAATTCAAACATACATGTACAATGATGACAGATTAAATCTGAAAATGAAGGTGTAAGGTTTTCCTTTTGAAAATGCATTTATTGTTTTGGGAAGGCATCAGATTGAAGGATCTTGAAGTGCTCTATTTATCTATAGAAAAAAGTGACAAGCTTCCCTTCACTGCAACTTTCTTCATATTCACAAAAATAGCAGTCCCACAAATCTACTTACAGAAATGATAAATATTTAAGGTACAAGGTCAGAAATATACTGTAATTTGTCTGGTGACAATATTCTATTCAAGTAACTTTATATCTTTCATATTAGATGATTAATGATCTCAAGGCTTTAGGTATGTGCTATAGAATGACAGTCCTACAATGTAAATATATTAAATAAATTCTAAGGTTCAGAAAATGAAGTGCATGCTCCGGCCAGAGGCAAGAAAGCTCATATATATGTCCGTGGGGAAATACAATAACCCACCAATGACAGTTCAGAAATGTCATTTAATTATTTTTCAAGCCAGAGGTTTCAAAAAGGAGCTGTTTTGTGACTACAGTGGTAAGCAAGTAAGTAGCTTTTAGTTCCACTTCACACCCAGGGTACTTTAATTAAGCCCCAAACTACATGTACTCTAACAGGTTATCTATGCCTGAATCTCAAAGAAAAATGGCAAAATGGCATATTTTTTGAGATACGCCATGTCTCTGCCCCAGCATCTCATACTCATCTACACCCTTCAGCAGATACAGTCAATCCCCCTGCACATCCCAGGCTATGCAAATGACTCTTATCTGCAGGCATTAAGTAGTGTTGCTGGACAGCGGGACTAAAAGTGTGACTGTGAACCCAATTCCTTCCCCTAATGCCTACCCACTCAGACAACCCACTGCACAGGCACTTTGAGCACTGTCCCCAAGATCCTTGCCACATGTCTCATCTCCATGTACTGGAGAATTTTGCATTCAGTTGGTCTCCACCTAGGTGGTGACCTTCTAAGTGTCCTTTTGACTATGGCCTCTAAATCTTTTTGAAGTTTGCCTATTACTGATTTATTTGCACCATATCAGCAAAACTAATGAAAAGATGAGCATGCAAAAATTTTTTTTATTATCATAGGCCTTTTTTTTTTTTTTTTTCTCTCCTGTTTGAACTTAGAAAGAATCAGAAATATTTGGAAAATATTTCTTTTGTAAAGACACTTTTCATTACCTGGTATAATATATCCTTCTTATCACTTTTCAGAGGTGAGAGCAAGGTATCAGTAAGACAAAGAAACAACTTGTTAGAAATCAGCCTATTACAGCATAAGAGAAGCTGGAAGAGAGTCTCAGGAAATTTCAAACAGTAGATAGTTCATGAGCAGTCATCTTTATTATAATTATGTTTCATTCTTATTTTCACTTTGGCCTTTCTCAGTTCCAGGAAATCCTTTCCATAGTTATTCATCTTATCTGTTAAATTCTTTCATTCAAAAGTGCATTTGAATTTATAATGTGTTATATATAATCACCTGACAAAAAAAAAAAAAAAAAAAAAAAGGTGGTCTTCAGCTATAATTTATAGTTATGATCATTTTGTTGTGGCTTTGTACTTTCTGTGCTAAAATCAATTTCTGCCGTATCTAACAAGTCATAAGATGTGACTTTCAGTACTTCATAGTAACAAAATGTTCTTCTACATGGAACATAAAACTGCTCTTTAGAGTGGAAAATTTTCAGCACTAATATAAACAAAAATTATGGTAACTGTTTTCCATGTGTTCCATTACTTATTTATGACCTACTCTTCTCCTTTTATCTGCTTATTGGGGGAACTTTGAAAAGTAGAAGATATTTGGAGTTAAATCTGGCAAAGGGTGTCAAGGACAACAAGAAGGGCTTTTTCAAATATATCAATAGCAGATGGCAAACTAAGGAAAATGTGAGCCCACTACTTAATGAGGTGGGTGCCCTGGTGACAAAGGATACAGAGAAGGCAGAATTAGTGAATGCTTTCTTTGCTTCATTCTTCACTGCTAAGAGTAACCCTCAGGAATCTCTGACCCTAGAAACAAGGGAAGTCCTAAACAATACAGGAAATTTCTGGAGCACATTCATGACAACTTCCTGACACAGATGATTAAGATGTCAACAATGGCATGTGCTCTCATGGACCTCAAGCTCACGAACAAGTAATAAGTGGTCAGGGATATGAAGATCAGGTGCAGCCTTGGCACAGTAACTTGGGAATATTTCAGGCTCCTGAGAAGAAGGAACAATGTAAATAATGGGACCACAACACTGGATATCATGATAGACATTTTATAAATATATAAACAGACCCAGCCCTGTTCATATATCTGTTAGGATAAATATGATGGATGGAAGACAGTCCTGAAGAGAAAAGTTGTCCAGGAAAGCTGGTTGATTATTTAAGTTAGTAAAAATAAAAATAAATAAATCAACAGGAATTTCCATTTTATCTAAATATCCATTTATATAAAAGAAAAAATCTTTTTTACTATGACAGTGGTCAAGCAGTAGAGATGTTGTATAGTCTCTGTCCCTGAAGATAGGCAAAATCTGACTAAAAATCTGACTGTACACAGCCCAGAGAAATTTGCTCTAGTTGACAATGGCCAGCTTTGAGTGAACAGTTGGACTAGGTGATATCCAGAGGTCCCTTCTAGCCTTAGTGATTCTGTAAAATCCCATTTATGACATTGCTTGGTGAACTGTGCTTTCTACTTTGTTTTGTGAAGGATATGGTGGAAGTGATTGAACATACCTTCCATGAGGATACCCCACTGAATAATATCAAAAACCCTTGCAATTAGATAAATGAATTTTACTCTTCCCATATATATCATCTACAAGCTAAGAGAAGGTTAATACACTGTAATTATTCAATCTTACCTTTAGAGAGCGAGAGCGAGAGAGAGAGAGAGAGAGAGATTATATGCAAAGTAATGATTATATGAACTATCGGGAAATGTCATGGATATCAGAATTCAGATTCATTCCACTTAAACTTAACACCCTTAATTTTTATGGACTCAAAAGAGTTGTCACAACAGTATCCTCTTAAATTCAGTATAGAGGGAAGACAGATACTCTTCCATTGTGCCTGTGGTGGTATCTCCAGAGCTACCCATGTACAAGTGACAGGAACATGATCTCGTACAGGACATACTGAGCTACCTTTGCTTTCAAAGATTATTTCGCTGTTCAATGAAACACATCACCTTGTGATGGACATGTTAAACATTTGTGCTGAGATTCATCCACCTGAATATAGGCAAAGTGGTAGCTAAATTGGGAAAATAGAATTTGACCATTCCAACTGGTGATGCAGATTGCCAGAATCAATGAAGTAATGCAGTAACACCAAGAGTATATTATTGTTTTGTGCGTGTACTCAGAGCTCAATTCTCATTTTCTAGTTGAGTTAGAAATTTACTGTTTGAAATTCATTTTAAAAAGCTTTTCCCTCTAAATAAAAATCTTAACATCTTAACATTTGCAATGGCTGAGAAGGTTTCTAAAAATATTTCTCTATTACCATTCAAACAGAAGAAAATATATAGAGAAAATATTTATTTAATTTCATCCAAAATTTTCCTCAATAATTGCTTACTCATGTGTTCTAGTTATCAATGGTTATGATACATATGAATAGCAAAGCACTAATTAAGTACCTCCAGGCTTCATTCAGTATTCTGTAGATACTCCTAATTTTAACTTATCAATATTACCTGGATAACTATTGTAGTGGGCAGCAGTCAGTCTTGAGACCCCTTTATTTTGCTTTTCCTGTAAAAGAATGTGGTGAGACCTAGTAATAATTTTCATTCTTTTTTTTTTTTTTTTTTTTTCTCTTGATTTGATTACTGCTTGTCCTTTCTAAATGGGCATAAATCAAAGTATGATATTACATTAAAAACATTTCTGTATAACTGAATTTAGAGTTGAACTGACTGTCAGAAGATGTCTATTCCATCTTCCTCACAAAGAGAACTGCTGAAATGAAATCAGGTTGGTGAACCAAATCAGGAAATATTGTGACTGGATTTTTTTTGGAAAAACATAACAGAACTTCAGGAAGAAGTATTCTAGGTGTTTTATCATACCGAATGAACAAAAAATCATATTGCATGTATTTATTATATGAAATCCTTAGAGTCTGTGGATGTTTGACATGGAACATATGCATTTTTATTGTTATTTTTGAGCTATTCTTTCTTGCTGTTCTCCCATAGGTGAGATTCTTGCAGAAATCAGTGGGGGATGAGAACATTGATGTAACTGGAAGTGCAAGTCTGAGCAGTACTAGCATATACTTTGGCAAATCAGTATACAGTAAAAAAGAAAGGAAACCAACATAACACAATGAAGAAAAAAAAAAAAAAAAAAAAAAAAAAAAAACATAACAAAACTGTATTTTCCAACAGTATTTCCAGCCTAGTTTGAATGTCTGCTAAGTTTCTGCTCTTAATTACTTTAGAAAGCACTAACAATCTGAATTAAGCTCCAGGAATATGTTTGACTCAGGCTTTTAGAGCTGACATAAATTCATTAAATCTTCCAAACCAATCTGCTTTGTTACTTTTGGCACATCTGCAATTTTTTTTGTATAATAAAACATTGCATAAAGGGCTTAGTAAATTGCATTTAGCACCATGCCAGCAATGTAGCCCAAAACTCTGTTCCTAAATTAATCCTTTGTCGTTTAGATTTGAAAATCTTTAACAAGGCTTTCTCTCTGTAGAAGTATACATACATGTATATATCCATGTGTATGTGTGTTTACATGTATTTTTTAATATGTACATGAATGCTGACAGGTATTTCCTTTCCTTAAATGGAGGAAAAAAAAAACCTCATAACCAGTTTCGGCTTTTAAGATAAATTAGAATTATACTGGAAGGATACTTATGAGGAGAGCAAAAAGAATTCATCCCACTGCATAGCAGAGAAATGTATTTTCACCATCTGCTCCTCTCATGAAATCTAGGGATTTGTAAATGGCAGTTTTGTGTAAGAGTAAATCTGAGATTTGGTGACTGCTGCAGAATTTGTAATCTTGAGACAATGTTGACAATGTTCTGATGTTTTAGATTTACATTTTGTACATTTTAGATTACTCTAAGTATCTAAAAGACAGCAAGAGGTAAGTAGTCTGAGCGGATATCTTTGTCCCCCTCATCTGTACAATATATGAATATATGAACAGCTGTGGAGATCTGGAGTGTAATCTTTGTAAGAGAGAGTTGAAATGGTAATTCAGATAGTCTCAACCTCTTGCTTGTGATTCAAATGCTCCCTACTGCTGCAAAATATTAATACACTATTAAGAAGATGTCTTAAAATTAAGCTCACTCTGAGGGAATGTATTTTACTGTTACTAGAGGCTACTACAAAGCATGGTATGAGAAGTGGCTCATTCTATTTAAAGTTCCTGCTTCTATACTGCTTAGCCTTTTTCATGTATCCTGAAAAGATGCTGCCCTTTGTTCTGAACTGCATTGTTTTGTGTGTTACAAAACACAAAGGTTTTCAGAAGTCCCCAACTTTATTTTTTTTTCATGTGTCATTTCTATGGTAATGCTAGGAGCAACAGGAGCAGTTCCTGGTCATATATCTATTCAAAAGAAAGTTGTGGGCTTCCCAGGCACTATTTATTCATCATAACATTCATGGAAATTAAACATTCTGAGTTTTAAGAACCCTTGGATCATTTTAAGCAAAAGTTATTTTACATACTTCTAATCATAAACTACACATAACATTTTTATTGTTGTTTTATTCATAACCATGCAGCATGTCCTTGCATCCAAGAACATTTTTAAAGTAGAATAATCATCCCTAAAAGTATGTAAAGAGAAACTAGTCCCAATAATGCATGAACTCAAACTTCTGATCTAGCTGGTACCTCTAATGATCTGGAGCAGGTTTTATGTTGAACATGAAGTCTTGATTCTTACAACCAATACTTCCTGTTCCACAGCTACTTGTGAGTCTTCCTGCTCCAAGTGATAGGTTCACTTCCACAGCTGTGGAGATTTAGAAAGAAGAAGGTTCTTCATGTAAGGGCCTTAGCCATGACCTTGAAGTAGTATAGGCATATTTCATGAACCGCAGTGCATCCCAGATCACTTGGGATTTGATGAATTTTCCACAGGGAAAAAAAAAAAAAAAAAAAAAAAAGCAGAGGAAATCCGCTTAAGTGGCCATTAATATTTAATAAAGTTTATTCAAATGGCATCTGTCAACCAGACAAGCTTCATGAACATCTGTTTCGCATTCAGTTTTCTTTATGTATCTGAGATATGGATCAATACCAATACCCTTTTTTCACTGTTCAACACTATAAGTAATCATGCATGCAAGAAATTGCTTAAGCTTTCAGCAGTAATATACATGTATGTGCCCCTATAGATATTTCACTTCTTGTCTATCAGCATAAAATCAGTGATTCTCACATGTTTCTGCAAATCAACTGTAGAAGCCATTAATAAGGCATTTGTATTGAAAGGATTCAAAAGTTGCTTTCCTGATTACATTAAGGTCATTAAAGTTTCCGATTTTGTAGATGCTGTAGTTAAGATAGATACCCCCACACAAGTGCATGCTATAAATATTGTCTTTTCATACAGATTTCTGAAGGGAAAGCTTATACAATTTTAAAGTGGAACTTTAAAGACCTAACAAAATGTAGTGAAAAGATGGTTCAGTGAGAATAACTATTACTGTAAGTCTTCCAGCTTGGCAGGCTACTGGGGAGCAGAGGAGAATGATGATTTACAGTTTGTTAAGAGGCTTTTCTTCAGATGGGATACTTACAGCTCCCTTCTCCCATGAAAGATACCTAAAATAAATACATTATTCATGTTTTCATGTTTTCGGCAAACTTCTGCGAACAAGTGCCTTTCAAAAGGGAAGGAATGAACAGTCAAACAGTAGTTGGAAATGTTATCTGCTATTTGTCAGAGGTGTGGGAGAAAGTGAAGAGAATTCACATAACACACCCTCACTGGCTGATCTTAGGAAACTCTGGATCAGTGTTTACCCATCTAAAGCCTTTTCCTTGTATTTGAGGACTCTAATTCATTGTGACAAAGAGAAAATTCTTATTAATGTAATAACCTCATTTAATCTAAGAGCACTTTTACCTTTCTTATGATTACAAACAGGCCTTGCATATATAAATCATATGTAAATATAATGATCACAGAAAATAATTGTATTTTTTAACCATGAGTGCTTAACATTACGTAGTGCTCAGAACTCATAAAGGAACTCATTCCATCTAAAGGCACTCATACAAAAACCATACAAAGTATATAATATGTGTTATTAAGCTTTGACCAGTAAGGGTAGTGTTCCCGTCTTTCTATCTTTCTTTATTTTTTTAATTTTGTTCATTTTGTATCAGGCTTAATTTAGACCCAGACAAGAGTCTGCCAATTGTCTGTAAAGAGTCCAATTTAAAGTGAATTACATTCTCCCTGCAATGCAATGTGAATAGTAGTAAATAATAAGTTATAAAGAAAAGAGATTATCCAATGCTACAAAATCATGTCATGTGAACCACTACTTTAGAGAGATGGTGGAGTTGTGGCTAATGATAATAGTTGATAATGATAATGGTCCAGTGTGGTATCATTCCCCAAACCACTCAAAAACTGATAGCAACAATGCAGAGACTTAGACTGTGGCCTACACACATTTGAGTGCTTGCATGGTAGGACATTAACAGTAACACCCCATCTTTTATTCTTTTGTACGAAAGAGAGTGGATAAGGTTCTAAATGGTGTGTAGGTTCTTTGATTTAAATGGGAATTGATCTCTGAAAGTTTACTGAATGCCAAACAGAATTAATTGATCCTCATAAGACCAATGCAAAGTTGGGAGCTATTATACATGAGGTTTTAAGTAGAAGTTTTATATTTGGAAATTTAGAGCTAGGAAAAATGATGCAGTAGACGTGATATTCCATGGCCCTCCACCAGGAGCACTTTGCATTTGATTCTCTCAAAAATTAAACAGCTTGTACCTAGAAAGGCTAACTCTTGACATCTAGTTTTCAATTTCAGAACCTAACTGTAAATTCTGGTAACCCATGGGCCATCAAAGCTTAAGGCAATAATTATGCAGAACAAATTATTTTCATGAATTTATTCCCATGATACTCCTAACATGTTACCTTTAAAAGGAAGGAAGGAAGGAAGGAAGGAAGGAAGGAAGGAAGGAAGGAAGGAAGGAAGGAAGGAAGGAAGGAAGGAAGGAAGGAAGGAAGGAAGGAAGGAAGGAAAAGTCAGTATTTTCTATAAGCTGTCTATGCTTATATACTTGCTGCTTCTTTTCTACCTTGCAATGTCTAACTACTAGTTCAATTAAAAATAAATAAATAAATAAAAAGATAGCAATTTAAACCAGACAGAAACTGTTTCAGTCAATGAATTTAAAATTGAACTACTTGCCACCATAATTCTACCAAGCCATTTTTTAAACCTTTCTAGAAGATTTTAGCTTAAAGCAATGAGACTATTACAGCTGGGGTTACTGCGGTGATCAGATTTCAAAGCTTATATTGGTGCATAAATTATGGATCAAAAAATATACATATTATAGTGATAATGTTTCAGCTACAAAAATATATTCTTGTTTTAGATATATTGTCAATTCCAGCATTGTTGGACAGCAAAAGGCAAATTAATTTCTGTGATGTTATCAGAGCATTAATCTCCATGTCTTAATAGGTCTTATCTATCTCTAATTTCTATGCTTTAACAAATCAAAAGAACTTGAAATTTACCACCTCATACAAAAATATAGTAATTATTGTAGAGAGTGCACAAATAGAAAACTTAAGAAACAGCTGAAAGTTCAGCCTTTTGAGCTGGTTTAAGATACAGAAAACTGCAGTAGTGTTTTGGATCCCTGACACCTTGTTTACATGGGCCTTTGGCTCATGATGTTAGCAAGCGAATGCCAGCTCTGTTCTGTGGATCTGGATAAGGATTTGTGCACTACTTAAAATATACAAGACCAGATGCAGTAGATTCATTCACAGGTGGCACAGCATTCTACAGGTTAATCTCTTGTCACCAATGGACCATGTTGCTTAAGTAATAATATGTTAATCCCAACTTCTAGTACAAGGAGGTTAATATGATGCCACTGCTTTAGTAATTACTACCAAGACTGACTTACACTAATGGAAAATTGATGAAACAGTTTATCAAAAGTAACACCATCTGGAAAAAAATATGCAATTCATTCTTAAACTAAATCTGATAAGCAAATAATTTAACTCATTTGTCAAGTTCAAAAGCAATTGGAAACTCCAAAATAAATATTGCTTTTCTTTTCAGCCTCAGAGTTAGAAACTATATAAATTTTAATAAAAGAACAATGTTTTCTGTTGGGGAGGGAACTGTGTCTTTTTCTGGCTGATAGGGTATTTTAGATGAGCCATGCTTTCCTTTGATGTGATGGTTGACTTAATCTCTTTCAACTCAGCTTTCAGATTCAGTGTGCAGCTAGCAACCCTACTGATGTTGTTTATGCTTAACATTTTTAATGTGATTTATTTTGCATGTTTTCATGTTAACATTGATGTTCATCATATTGCAAGACTAACTGTAAGTAGAAGGATGAGGAAATGGAAGTGCATCTGTTACTCGCTTTCTCTGCTTGGCACCATTTTACTGTTTGGATCTCTGATTTCCATGGAGAGAGATTTGGAAACTGCATTCCTGTTTTACGATTTCTCATGCCTTTAGGGGAATTTCTTACCCAAATCATGCTGCTCTGAAACAAGCCTCCTGCTGATAAAAATCCATAGAAATTGCTTTTTATCTTGTTGAGTTACATATAGTATGCTTCCCCCAACAGATGCATTAAATATGCACAGTAACATCACACAGTTACTATATGAGTACTTTCTCTTATAAATCAGATACAGTGCCAGATTCTAGCTATAACATGTACATTTGAAAATGTGTTTTTGACAGTGATGAAAATGTCTGTCTTGGCTCAGCATGAGCATATAGACAACCTCATCCCCTGAAAGAATACGTCATTTTTAGTGGTGCCAGTAGGGGCATCTACAGCAAAAGAGCTCTGTGCAGGGATGGATGTCATGAGCAAATTTAGTCTAAAGGTCCATGTTCCTGCTTTTAGACTTCAGTGTTTTGTTCATATTGCTCTTTTTGAGTATATTATCAAGAAAATTGGATTCATTTCAGAGGGAAGTGATTACCTGCCTCCAGAAAGAATCTGGAAGTGAACTAAGACCTCTAAACAAAACAGAGAGGTAGTTATTTGAACGTATACATGTATGTATCCTCAGGCTGTGACATTGGGGCTAATGGAGGAAGTTATATTTCCCCAAATCACTGTAAATTAATAAAAACCCATATTCCCATATTGTTTTTGAAAAGAGATTGCTTTTGAAATATTACCATTAAGATAGAAGTTGAGATATTGTAGGATCTGTTAGAGGTGAGATAAGCAAGAGCTCAAAGATGAGGAATGTTTTCTTAGATGTTGAAAAATTAATTTCACAACTCAAGATCCCAGATTTTGAGGAGCACCTCATTATTCCTATGCTTTGAGTTTGTAATCTCCCCATCACATGAATTTCTGCATCTTATATGACAGCAAAGGCAGTATTGGCACTTACTTGCTTTCAGACTAACATCAACTTTTCTGTCATGTCAAACATTGTACTGAAGGCAACAAATCACCTCCTTCCCAATTCTAAACCTTCAGAGAAGCATGGGACAATTATAGGAGCATGTACTTCCATGACTACAAGATAAATCATTTTGCAAAAAGCAAACCACAGCCATGGTGCCGTTGCCACATTTCTATTAATAGCAGTGAAATATATCAATGTCTGTTTGCTTACAGGTATAGTAAAAAAGGTATTTTCCTGTTAAAAAAAATATGTTTCTCATTACACTTTTTATAAAAAATAGTTGGACATGAAGGACACAGAGTAAAGCAGAAGCAATTTCAATCTGCAAGATCGATAGTAAATAATCCTTTTGAAAGAACATAGGTGTATGTTTGCATCTAAGAGATATCATATGTAACACCACGTACAGTGTATTACATATATTCTTTATACACAGTGGATCCTGTTTATTCCAGGTGTAATTTACTGCTACCTGAATTATACTGTCCTTTTCAAGTACTGACAGTACTGACTTTATAAAGTACTAGAAGTCAATAAATAAATAAGTAAATAAATAAATAAGAAAATATTTACTCTGTTTTAATTAGAACTTCTGATGAAATAATAGCACAATTTTTTGTCTTTATAACTTCCTCATGCAATGCTACCCCTTATCATAAAGACATGCAAAATGTAGAGTATCATTGCCCTTACAGTAAATTCTTGATTTTTTGTTGGTGGTAGTCTTTGTTATATGGCTTTCAGGAAGTGGAAATAGGCCTCTGCATAATTTCTGTGTAGATACAAGCAGTTGTAAATACTCCAAAGCCTCCATTCCAAGTCTTTATCATAAATTGGCAGGTGCTGGCAGTTAAAAGAAAAAATATGTGTGTATTATGAAATTGTCACCTAGGAAAGTTATTTCCTTGGGAACACCTAGAGTATTATGTATTTGTGCCCTGCTCAAGGGTTCTTTGAGGATGACTTTTATTGTCCATAGTCATGCTGCAAGTAGCTGTATTGTAACAGTTAATACCTGACAAATTTATTTTCAGGTTTATTTCTTAAGTTTGAGTGAACTGTAGAAACTCTGCTGTATACATGCAGCCATGGAAACCGCTGGGGTTTCTGTGGCCTGGCAGTCAGTTTGACAATCAGGAAGATTCGGCAGACATTTGGGACCTCCTTTTGCTGCTATTCAACACTTATTTCCCCTTCTGCAATCAGCTCCTTATTGTCCATACATCTGGGGAACTCTGGTTTCTAACAGTAACTCATTTCAGGTTAAGACCTTATATTTCTGTCTACCACTTCATATTCTGCTTGGCTCCCAGAAATGGTCACATTGTGAGGAGGCCGAACCAGTAGCACAGGACTAATGGCATTTAGAGATTGGCTTTCCACAGCTCTCATCACAGTGCATTCAGAGTATAAATGTAGACTGAAAACTAGCTCTCCTTTGGCTCCACTTAACAGGTGAAGAAACAGCCACAGGGTGTGAAAGTGTGAACATGTGGGAGAACTCTGTAATGCATTGTATTTCCTTGATGCAGTGCTCCCTCCAGCTGGAGAGAACGTCTTGATTCATGAGGGCACATCTACCACCTAAACTAAGCAATGTTTTTTCTCCTCCAGGGTAATATACTTATGCAATATAATTAGTATGTGGCACAATCACAAATCCCAACAGCTTGCTGAAATTCATGAAATTCAAGAAGTAATACTTTCTGAAATTATATCTAATTTTTATATATGCTTAAAATTAAATTAAATATAATTTTAAAACTAGTGATCCCTTCTGTAAAGACTTTAAAATGACTATATATGTATATCTTAATTGTTTCTCAATGATGAGGAAAGCATAAATGTCTGAACAGAATTGCATCCCTGATATTCAATTTGTGTGTGAATGTTTCAAATCATCTACATTATTATTCTTGATAGTTACAGATACTGAAATAATATTATCTTACACATTCATGAAGCAGAGAAGATAATTCATCTATCACATCTTGGAATTTTCCTGAGGCATTGAGTAGAAATAGAATACTCTATACTGTTCTATACGCTGCTTGAGAGAGCCTTCCCATGTGATAAAGAATGCTGTAATAAAGTTATTAATTTTTTAGATGAATGTCCATATAATCCCTTCAATTCATCTTTTGTCCTTTTAAAATCCTATGGGACATTTCCATAAGGATGATTTTCAAAGTTGCTTAGCAGACAGAGCTCTTGCCTAAGCTTCCAGGGGCTTTGGTTGGTCAGAAAATTAGCAGGCTATGCCAAGAGCATTAAATAAGTATTTTTACATTCGTCTATATTCATTCCATAGGAAAAAAAAAAAATGTTTTTTACTAAATATATGTTGTGACAACAGGAATACTGTGTCCTTGTCAATAGCTGCATGATAAAACAGAGACATCTACTGGCTAAAACACAAAATAGGAAAAACACCAAAATACCTTTTGTGGAATGCTAGATTAAGGCTTGTCAGACTTCCTTTGCCTCCTCGCTCCACTACTGATGTCCAAAATATGTTTTCCATTAAATAGGCAGCCTTCTTCCCTTGGGGATCAACACATTCCAAATAACTCTTATCAAGGTATCCAAATTCCATTTGAGTACTCTGGTTGAAGGCAATAGCAAAATTTCCTTTGATTTCCTGAGAACAAAACCAGGCTTCATGGCACAGGTAGAATATGAGTGTTTGAAGAGAGATTATATATGAGTGTTTGAATAGAGATTTATACGAAACTAGACAAAACTTGCCGTCTCTGCAGAACAGTGAATATTCAGCCAGTTTCTGGCCTACCTCATAGGAAAAAATGGACATTCCTAGAACACCCTATTCAGCACCTGCCCAGATTATGCCTGCTAAAATCTGAGTCTAAATTATGGCCCTAAACTTGTTCATGTAACTTGTAGGCATTTTTCTATCTAGTATGTAGCTAGTCTGAGCTCACAGCAGCATGAGCAGTACCTTATAATAATAATTTAATAATAGATAATATATTTTGTGAATCAGATCTTCATAACATTACCACTTCACCTTTCAAAACGTGATGTGAGGACTTCTATATATTTGTTTAAAGAGCATTGGTACACTGTGAACGTGCTACAGGATACATCAGAATACATAAGGCTTGAAATAAATAAATAAATAAATAATAAAGGCTTGAAAATGGTTTAAAAAGGCTTGAAATGGTAGAACCAACATTTGCATTTTATACCTCCTCTAGGTCATTTTATCTGGGGAATGTTTATTATGCATTTTCAAAATACCATATTCCAAATGGCTTAAATAAATTTTCTAATTTAAAACATGATCATACAATGAACAAAATCAGAATGTTGGCTTATGTAGGAATAGAGCATGATTATCCAATAAAGATTGTACATACCCTACAAAAGAATCACAAATGCATAGTTATGACTTCATACTAACTTTCTGCAGCTTCAGTTAAATTCTGACTATATAGAGAAAGAATCTGAACAGTTTAGGGCATAATTCAGTCCCTCTTGTGCTATCAGATGTCACTTGGGGTGTCGGTCTCTACCATGCCTATCTGTCATCCTGTTTGCTGTAATGGCTATCTTGGCACGGCTTTGTAAATCTTTCCTGAGGCTGGAATACTTAGCCCTTTGCTTAATGTCTAACTCAGCCAAAGAACTGTTCTTAATCTATGCCTATCCTTGCACATCTTGTCTGCGTAGCCACAGTGGGAGATGAAACTCCTGGCAGCACAGCTTTAACATTCTTAACCACATCAATGACAAACTTGAAAAAGAAGGCAAGGAATTCTACTCAAAATACCTAGCACTGTTCCCAGATTCATCCCATGAGTCTTTTCATGATAGCTCTACCAGGACTGTTTCTCCGTGGTTAAAAAGAAGACCAAAGCAGCACAACAATGTCAAGCTCCTCATTTGGAATAAAGGTTGGCTAAACTCTGCATGAATTTATAAAGATTCTGACTGTATCTTTTCCTAAATGTTTGGAATTCCATAGCTGCTGAAGTTGAATGATTAGAAGACGATAAACACTAAATTCACTACCAGTTATCAGCAATTAGATCTGAATATACCTCATTTACATCATTTGATAGGGTACTCAAATATTTACTACACCTTCAGAGGCTCTCTGAATCTATGGCTGGCTTAGGCCTTATTTTAAGTATCCTGTTTCCACTAAGGTGCTTAAAGCTTCAGAGTGCAATTTTACTTAATAGTGGTAAAACCCATGCTTCCTGAGTTACATCCTTTCAAACAGCAACAAGAATAATGCAAACAGTTACAAAAGATCCAACATTCAGGTTCCTTAAATGATTTGTGGTAGGGAATATCAGAGATTGAGTTCCATGAATGTATTCAGCAGACTGCTGTGTGTTGTAATGTTACTCCAACAGCACTTACTCAAGTTTGCCATCTGATTTTTGATGATGCTGATACTTAAGCTGCTTAATATTTTATGCAAGAAACACAGATTCTGTTCTGTGACAACTTCATTGTTTTTGCTGTCCTTGATGGTTTGTTTAGAACTAGTCTAAACAGGCTTATGTTTAGACCTTATGTTTATGCCTCAGTGTGCAATGTAGAATGCTCTGAATGCTACCTTTTGTTTTATGTTTACATAATACTTTGGCTTTACTAACTGCTTGGTTTATTCTCGTTTCCCAAGTGGTCAATTTTGCTTCGCAGTAATTTATTTTTCTGGTGCTGAATGTGGTAGGAAATTTTCACAGTACATCTACGTCTGACTAAATCAATTTTGTTTCTTTAATGGTTGGATTAAGACTAGAATCTTATTTAAGCTGATGCATATTTTCTCATCTCTTAGAATTAATTTTCCTTAATAGTGTATTTAACTTTTAGGGTTTTATTTAAGAAAAGAGATTCTAGGCTTTAAAACTTAATGAAAATCATAATGCAGTGAACCAGAGACAGGAGGAAAAAAAAATCTTTAAAATGTCAGCATGAGATTGAATGGTTAAGAAGTTCCTTCTATCATAGGGAAGTTAGAAAGGAATTATCAAGTAATCGCGTTATTTGATGACTGTGCTATCAGTATGCTTTGGTAAGATTGTTGTATACTTAGAAACATACTGTAAAACAAATTAAATCATACTAAATATATTTTAATAAAATATACTGAAAAGATATCAATTACCTGCAGTATAATATTCTTTAAAGATTTGTAAAAAGATAGACATAAAACAAAAATATTATATATCAGGACTTGACTCTTAAGTTAAATCAAAGTTCCTTTTAGATATATTTGTATTTGCAAATTTGTATTTACAATTTGCAAATTGTATTAATTCAGAGAGCTGAAAACCCCACAGTGAATTAAGTCCTTTAGGTTGTGAGTGGAAAATATATATATGGCAATTTCTCTCTGTAGGATAGAATTTATTCTTTCCAGGAAATACAAAAATGAAAGGCTAATAAACAGATCTATTTATTAACATCCACTTTATTTATTTATTTGTTTGTTTGTTTAATTATTATAAGTCCATAGTCCCCATTGTTATGGGCAAAGTCTTAGAGGCATGAAATATATGTAACTAATAAAGCAACATGTGCTAGAATGTGATGGCATCCTCAAACATATGATATTATATGAAAGATTAATATATTTCTGTTGAAGCTATAGCTAATATTTTTAATATCATAAAAATGAGCTTAGCCCTGAAGAGGTCAGGCAGTTGGACTAGATGATCTTTGAAGGTCTCTTCCAACTGAACTATTCTGTTCTGTTCTGTTCTGTTCTGTTCTGTTCTATTCTATTCTATTCTATTCTAATGAGAAGATGTATCATATAGTGTATATTTCGTGTAGAAGTCTAAAATGTTCGTATGGAAAAGAGAGAAAGAAAGGAGAGGCACCTTACAGTTAGGAGAAAAAAAAAAAAAAAAAAAAAAAAAAAAGTAGAAGAAGATAGATAAAATTTGTAGGCCTTTAACTACACATGACTATATCGCAAAGGAGACAGCAACACACTATATTCATTTCCCTAACAATTTCTCTGATAACACAAGCGTGGGGAAATATTGGCATACTCTTTATATAAAACTATAGATTGATGTAGACATTTTATATAGAGCTGCAGTTCTGACATATATATAGAAGTTGACATGAAGCCAAGATAGAAAAACTATTTTAAAAGTGTGAGTAAAGATTACGTCTGGCTTCTGTGCCTGTCATAATTTCAAATACAGCTGACTAGCAAATCTCTTTGATAGATAACAGCAGTCTTCAGGTGGGAGGTCATCCCTGCTCACTGTATTAAATTGCTAAAAGACAGTTTCAGACAATGGTAGAAAGATAATAGAAGGAGGATATTTTAGCAATAATCATAACATGGTTGTCAGCAAATTAGATTTGAGCGTACACTCCAGGTTAATAATATGAGGTCTCAACTGGAGACAAATTTCATTAAAACTAAATGATAAATACAAACAGTGACAACCAAGAAAGTGAATTTTCAGTTTTCATAGTATCTCTTTTTGAAAACAGTTACATACAACTTTATGTTTTAAGGTATATGTTAACATCAAAATTAATAATATCAAAATAAGCAGATCTGAGTACACCAGATCTGAGGATTCCTCCCAATATGGAGATTGAACCAAAAGTTCTTAGAGCTAAGCTATTCATTTTGTTTTATTTTTCATTGCTCATGTTTGTTTAGCTCCACCACATTTGGAGCAAAACAATTACAGTTTTGCCAGCTTATTAATAGCCTATTTATTAACACATAGTAAAAAGACATCTCTTACCCCTGGAGACATTTCACAACCTACTTCAACGGTATTTTGTCTGAGAAATATTGTGCCAGCATTATCTGTTTGTTTTTTATTTTGTTTTGTTGTTGTTGTTGTTTTGGTTTGGTTTGTTTTATTCCAGTATCATCTTTGTAAATGTTTTATTTTCCATACTTTCCTCTATTTGAGGTGATAGCATAAAATGGTTCTGCAGTGTAAGTGGGTGCATCACAATAGCTCACTCTTGGAATTCTTCACTCAGAAGATGGTGAGGCACTGGAACAGGTTGCCCAGAGAAGCTGTGGATGTCCCATCCTTGGAGGTGTTCAAGGCCAGGTTGGATGGGGCTTTGGGCAACCTGATCTAGTGGTTCGGGTCCCTGTCTATGGGGTTGGAGTTAGATGACCTTTAAGGTCCCTTCCAACCTGAGCCATTCGATGATTCTTGCCTCTGCCCGCATTCAGCACTGCGGCAGGGGACAGCTCCCCGCCCCTGCCCGCGCCCCGCGGCTCCTCTTCCAACCTCCCCTCGCTTCCCTGGAGCTGACCGTCAGCCCAGCTGCTGGATGGAGAGCAGAGTCGCGGAGCATCCTGCCTCTTCAGTTTGTTAGGGGAGGGAGGGGGGAGGTTTGGCTTGGTTTGCTTTGCTTTGCTTTTGAAAAAGTTTTGAAACCCTAAACGAAATTTAGGGAGGTCAAATGAAACTGGCAAAAAGCTCTGCAGACATGAAATTATTTTATAAAGCCTTTAGCATGACTCCTGAAGTTATTTTTTGTGTGTTTATCTGTAATGTGGAATTAAATCCCTCCCACTCTTATAGAGCAAATAAAACTTTTGCTAGATATACTTTATATTTTCACCTATACAAAATCAACGAATTGATTAAAATAGTTGCATAATAATTATGAGCAAGTACTAGCTCCACTGCTTTCAATAATGACTGAAAAATTCATGGATTTATGCAAATCCTACAAAAAAAAAATAAAAAAAGAAAAAAAGAAAAGCAGTAGCAGCAATTCCCATTAACTTTCACCAGCTCTGGATCTGCTAGCTCTTCTACATTAAGAAATAGTGGGAAAAATGCTATTTATCGTGACATAATTGATTTCAAGCATCCAGCTGAGATGGCCTTTTGCTATTCTACAAAAAATATTAGAACTGACTCAATATGGCTCTTAATCTTTGTTAGCAAATCCAAGAAATTCTGAGTGGCATTGTGTTAAATAAACAGTACTCAGGGTTGTCTCCATTCACGCTGAACTGAATAAATAAGCTTCTTCCCAGGCTGTGTAGAGAGCCTTCATCTGTGACTACTTAAGGTCTCTGATATTTGCCAAACAGGTCCCTCAAGTATCATCCTCATTTCATGCTCATAATCACTTACAGCAGGTTTCTTCAGGCCTGTGTTGCCACTGATTGTGGTGGAGCTTGGCTGTCCAGCTGAGTAAAACCAGCACATAAATATATTCAGTAAATTTTAGGGATATGTACTTGATTTTCTACTATGTACCTAATACGCCACTAGTGTTCTAGTGAACTTTAATGGTCTCCATATTCAGATGCATACAGGCTCAGTTCATACTCCCTGGGCCCTCATTTTCCCATGTTATCCATGGGAAGATTGGCTTATACCAAACGACCTCTGTATTCAGCCACAATCAAGTGGACAAAGCCACATTTTACTAAATCTTGATGCTGAAATTCTAGGTGGTGCAAACCCTAAAGTCTTTCTTCCTTAAAAGAATAATTAAGTCTGTAAGTAAATTCAGTTTGGCCACCACAGAGTGCAGGAAAGACATATTCTGTTACTGTTATCTGAATAGCATTAATGCAAAAAGCAGTAATTTACCTGTGACAGAATGCAGGAGAAATGCATTTTTGTTACTGTTAGTTTAAACCAGAAGTACACCAGGCTATGTAAAATGGGAACGTTCCCTAAGCAGATTTATCCTCTCTGAGGATCTAGGTCTTCTAAGGCAAATACTAGTCTATGGAATGGAAAGTTCAACACAACGTGGAAGACCAGTAGACATGGTAAGACTTTGTGGAAAGAAAAATGAGTTCATGCAGGGCTCTCAAGCAGGAAAGGATATCAGTTACACAGAAAGGCTTCATGATTGAAATTCTGAAGGAAAAATTATGCCAAGGCAGTAGTATTCTTCCAGCTCAGGTAGACCTGAGCTAGTAGTATAAGCTGGTTTTAAAATACCTAGCTCAAATATAACTGTGCTAAGAGGTTTCAATGACCTAATGGTAAAATCTCACCTAAAACTGATTACTCTTTCTTCTGCTAGACTTATTATCATCATTGAGATCATGATTGTTTTATCATCATTAGTCTCCCATACATACTGAAATTAGTATGCAGCAAACAGCTACTCCTCAGACCTGCGGGACCTGAAGGTCAGGTCATTTTGCAGAAGTGGCTGTCCTGTTGACTACCTGCCCTCATCTTCATTACGACAGGTGTTGGTTCCTAGTCTGTGCAGTACAGCCCATCCCTGAACACATGCCACTTAAGAAGTGACTACTCAGGTGGAGCCACCATTGAACTTCATCGAACCATGAATAAGCGTCTAGAAGTACTTGAATTCACTAGCTTATTGAGAACTTGCTTCTGTCAGGCTGAGCTGAAGACAGATGAGTGGCGGCTCATCTACTGGTGAAATAGTAGTCACTTCTCATAGCTGAGGATATGATAGGGAGTATACACGGAGCTAGACAAGAAATCTTCAGTGAAAATCTCCCAGATGAGCATTTCTACCCTAAGCTTTTAAGGTGACATTCATCCCAGTGCAAAGAGACAAAAGAAAAGACTGCGCATCACTTAGTCCCCAGATGAGTACAACAAGAAGAGCTAATGTCAGGCTTAATGAATATCCCCGAAAGATCAATGCAGATCATTCAGATGGAGTCCTTAAAAATATTAATAATAATGATCCATGGAAAAGAGGAAATGAAAGGTCAGAATTCTAAATAATGTCATCAAGGAAAGAGATCAAGAGTAGCAGAGAGAAGCTGTTCAGTGATTACACATGTTGTCAGAGCCATTATCTGATATGTTCTTGAAAGGGCAATTGTGATTGAGCTGTAAGATGAATTAAATTCATGTTGTTCTGTTAAATTATTCCCCTCTCCTCCATCATATTTTTCAAAAATTAAACACTGTAGTCTATGTGGACTGTTAGACCTGTTCCTGGCATCTGAAACCAGAGGTTATGCTATAGAAGTAGAAAGAGATGAAAGGTGTACTCCGAAAGGGTAGATATGCATAAATAGTGGAAATTTTCCATTTGTAGTGATGGTTTGCATAACTACAAACATAATTGTAATATAACTGTAACACAACTGCAAAGGAAGCTGGGAGCCCTGTGACTGGCTAAGGACAATTTTGTACAAGATACAGCATGGTTTTCTGGCTACGGGTTTCTCTGAAGAACCTAAACCAGCTTCATCTATCTATCTGCCCAAATTGAGATCTAAACACACTTATCCCAAGAGCAAACACTTCTGAGAATATATAGGCAACTATAGCTAAGTGCCCAGGAAACTTGATTAGTTCTCCAAAAATAACAGTTTGCTTATAAGTCTTTAAGGAGCTGAACAATGACTCTTTGTCTTTTCTGCTTTTCTAAAGCCAGAGCTAAAGATACTGCCAGAATGCTTTAAAAGAAGATAATGTCATAAATTTAGATGCAGAAGGAGAAGAATATGTAATGGCTTGATAAACTTCAGTGCCTATGCAAACTCGGATCTGAAAAGTAATGAAACTTTATTGTCATCTGTTACTTAAATGGTCTAGATCCTACCCTGGAATAAAAATTTAGGAAACATTGCTAATGCTGTTTTAACTTAATTACAGTTTGAAACCTGTATTAATCAAATATACTGCCTTGGCTGTTAGATATGGCTCAAGTGAATTTTCCCCAAGTGTGAACTTAATGTATACTTTTTCTCTGCTTTATATAACAATTGCACTGGTGTCTTGATTATGTCAGAAGCCTTTTCATAGTGTTAGTTGTTGCGGAACTGCAAGGAGCAATTTGAAGCCTGTTCTATTATTATCTTTATCTTCTGCCTCAGTTTGTATGCTCTTTCTATGCAGAAGTCCTCACAGTGCTTGCAATACTGAGTGATGAGATGAGAAAGTATATTGCTTGGATGCACACGAAAAAAAGCTGAGTTTTAGTCACAATTTAATATTGGAAAACCACTCAGTTTTCAGAAGACTGCTAGCACTCCCTGACACCCAAAAAAGAGAAACAACATTATCTGGAGAAGCCTGTTAAGGGATGTTTTACTCATTTAATCAGCAGTAGATTCAAATGCCTTATACTCAGCTCATAAGGAAGGACTTTCAGCATGTCCATTCTTCTGGAAACTTTTTGCAATTTATAAGGAAATATTTTTAAAGTTTAATAAGAGTTGAATTTTTAATGTGTTTTTGTAGAACCATGGCTAAATGACATAAGATGCCAGAATAACTTACTTAAGCAGAATATTGTTTATTTTCTGAAGTGCAAATTAGAAATAACATGTCAAGAATTGCTAAGCTGTTATCATGGATTGATTACCTGAAATGCACAAAATTTTCAAGGCATTTCAGTCCAGAATACAGTTCCAGAAACATGTCCTAGCAGACAGGAAGTTTTGCTAACAAAGATCTAATCAGAGGATTGTTTTTATTAATATTATTATTATTATTATTATATTATTATTCTGTATCAGCATAGCTAGCCTAGCAGATTGCTACAGACCTTTCTTATAAACTCAGTGCTTCTGTTGGTATAAACTACATCTGTTCAATGGGGATTTACCAGGAAAATGCGATCTGCAGTGTAGACTCAGAAAAGAGAACCACTTCCTCTTCTTCTCATAGTTGCTATTGTTCTTTGTACTGATTCTCTGTCACTCTTTGTCTAATGACTTAGAAAATTTAATCAATTGCAATAATTAAAACATGCTGTGTGTGATTCATGCAGAACTTTAATTACAGAACAAAGTCTCAGACAAATAAAAGTTTGAGATTCTAGAAGCAGAATAAACCAAAGCACTTTCCTTTGCTGTATGTTTTCCCCAATGGTACTTACATCATACTTACAGATAATATCAAGGGACTGATTCTCTCCCTCTACTCCACTCTTGTAAGACCTCATGCTGTAGTCATCTTGTGTTCAGGTTTGGGCACTCCAAGTATAAAGACTTCAACATCTTTTGAGAAAGTCCAGAGGAGGATCACAAGGATGATCAGAGGGCTGGAGCACCTCTCTTACGAAGACAGGCTGAGGGAGTTAGGTTTGTTCAGCCTGGAGAAGGCTCTGGAGAAGGCTCACCTTACAGTGGTCTTCCAGTACCTAAAGGGGGCCTGCAGGAAAGCTGGGGAGGGAGTCTGAATCAGGGAATGTAGTGATAGGACAAAGTGGAATGACTTTAAACTAAATGAGGGGTGATTTAGATTAGATGTTAGGAGGAAATTCATCACTCAGAGGGTGGTGAGGCACTGGAACAGATTGCCCAGAGAAGCTGTGGATACCCCATCCCTGGAGGTGTTCAAGGCCAGGCTGGATGGGGCTTGGAGAAGCCTGGTCTGGTGGGAGGTGTCTCTGCCCATGGCAGGGAGTTGGAACTAGATGATTTTTAAGGTCCATTCCAACCCAAACCATTCTGGGCTTCTATATATATAAAACACTAAAAATCTCAGGCTTGTTATTGTGTATATTTTATTAGAAGAGCTGGCAGAGTTCAGATTTGCATGTTGCCACCGTCTGAATGCATGGCTTGAACAAATAGCTAGTTATTGTCAATGAAATACTCTGGGTAGCAACTCTGGACATGCAAATTATATATTCAAGACCTATGCAATAACCTGTCTTGTATGCAATTTTAACACTGTCACACAGTGAAAGAAGGGGTGCTATAAAGTGACTCACCTCTTTCCTAGGATCTTTTGTATGCTGGTGAATATTTAGGCATAAAATAAATTCCATATGAGAGACTTTGAAAGACCAGTGTTTCCTAATTAAAATCAATGTGATGACAATCAGATTGCTGTGTTCTCATGATTTTATTTTCCAAGAACAATGCATGTCAAATAATTGTCCTTGTATTCTACAACTTTTTTTTTCCATACTATTATTAACATGCTGATGCAGGCCAAAATGAGGAAGCCATCAGTTTGACTGACAGAAACTGCAAGCTCAACAATTCAGATCTGTGCCATGCTTAGTATGTGTTTATTTGTTCTTTGAATTTTGAAAGCATAATTATATTATTGAGTAGGTTAGAGAACTCAAGCATGCACTATTTATTTCACAGTAATTTCATTGAAGTGGAGAACCTACTATACTTTATTTAAGCATCAAACCTTTTCACAGTGAAATGTGATACAGCCAACTTTCACAGTCTGGATGGCAGTTGTTGCTCCACAATAGTGTTTCCTTTTGTCTGCCTCTGCCCTGGCTACAGGCCATCACAAATTCCATTATTCAGCCTTGCCTATGTGTTCAGTGTTATTGCCCACATTTTATTTATCATGTTAACAAAATCTTTACTAAGATTGGCCTCTTTTTCTGTTGTGGGTAGCAGAAGCTTTAAAAGGATGTATGACCCCCTAAACAGCACAGATGAACCAGAATATGTCTTCTGGATGGGCTGTTTGAAGAACGAAGACAGTTTGTTCACACCTCACCTGACAGGAGGAATAAATGAATCTTATTCCCCTAATAAATACGACTCAAAAGAAAAATGGCAGAAGCAGCACTGGAAGGGAGGAATGCAAAACTTTCTGAAACACTTCAAAATATAAAAGGTGTTACCTGTTCTGTACTATTTTTAGCTGAAGAGGGATAAATACAGCACATAAGTACATGACGCTAAATATGAACCCTCATGAGTAATTTTGGTTTGTGCTTAGAAAGCCAACTTTGTGTTTATTAACCCACATCTGAAACAGGCTTACTGCTATTTTTCTCACAGATACAATGAGGTGGCATTTCCATCTCTAGAACTGTTATCACTGCTGTGGCCAATCACTTCCCTTATGCTAATGACACCTGCAGTCTGCCCAGCTGCATCTCATTCTGGTTGGGTATCACAGCAATTTTATCAGACCTAGTGTGTCCTTGGAAGTACATAAAACATCACCAAATGGATTTAACAGCATCATTTCTGAGAAATGAAAGCAAATGCTTTTAAGAATGAGCTTAAACTGAGCTTTAAAACAGAAAATATTTCATTATTTCTAATGAAAACCTGGATTTACTTAGGACTCCTAACCAAAGCAATAATGTATTTTTATCCAAGTAAAATGTTATAATAGTTTTCTCGTCACTTTAACACTTTGCACACCATCTCAAAGTTGTCTATATGTATATTACCTTGAATATGAATAAGCAAACTTTGTGATAAAAACATTATGTTCTCTGATAAATCTATTTGTTTTCATAATATTGGTTCTGTAAATGAGGGTGACCAGCAATTCTGGGCAACATGACAGGGCATCAGGCATGAGGTGCCTGAAACTCACCAAAATGAATGATAACATATTTCATAGAACCCATCTCCTGAGACTGAAATCAAAGCATTATTAATATAAAATATTCATCTACTTCCATATTTTAATGATTATGAGAAACTGGGTTTACTCTCTTCCTACTGTGTACTTTCTAATGTGTTAATCCTCTCTACCTAATTCAGAGTCAATATCTTCAGTTCTTGTAACACCTAAAATTTGTCCAGATATTGCAATTAGACAGGCCTAGTCCCCTGAAAAATACCTCTTGTTTTCTTAGTTTTGGCTTTTGACTCATAAATTAATGCATGACTAGGAAGGTATGCACATACTAAACTGACAGCTTACACACTGTATTACCCAATCATTTCTCTGCATTGGATACAGTTTTACATAATTACACTTCATGCAGAAAACTAATAGATTAATGTTCTGCACATTGATAGGAACTTTATATTCTTCACTTGATAATTCGCAACACTACATATTACTTTCATTTGTAATTTAAGAAATAGTAAGAGGAGGTATGGCTTGCCTTTCTGAAATGAACTGGCTTACCACAGACAGTAAAACAGTAGGATTTTGACCATGTCTAGATGATTTTAATGTTTTCTCTCTGTGGAAAAATCAAAACGTTAAAACCAAATAATGAATGCAAGAGTCAAAACAGCTTCCATCATTCTGAGTTTATTTGACACAAACAGACCCTGACAAATACACTTGCATCAGTCTAACCAAAACATTGTTTATTTTGTTTTACAGATTTTGGCCATTGTGTCCATTCTGTTCATCGTACTGTCCACTATTGCTTTGTCTCTTAACACACTGCCAGAGCTTCAAGAAATAGATGAATTTGGGCAGCCAAATGACAACCCTCAGCTAGCACACGTTGAAGCTGTGTGTATTGCTTGGTTTACCATGGAGTACCTTTTGCGTTTTCTGTCCTCACCAAATAAGTGGAAATTCTTCAAAGGCCCATTAAATGTCATTGACTTACTGGCTATCTTGCCATACTATGTCACTATTTTCCTCACAGAGTCCAATAAAAGTGTACTGCAGTTCCAAAACGTCAGACGTGTGGTTCAGATATTTCGTATTATGAGGATCTTAAGGATTCTTAAACTTGCCAGACATTCAACAGGCCTTCAGTCTTTAGGTTTTACTCTCAGGCGGAGTTACAATGAATTGGGCTTGTTGATATTGTTTTTAGCCATGGGAATAATGATATTTTCAAGTCTTGTATTCTTTGCTGAAAAGGATGAGGATGCTACAAAATTTACCAGTATTCCTGCATCATTCTGGTGGGCAACAATTACTATGACTACTGTAGGATACGGCGACATTTATCCTAAGACTTTGTTAGGTAAAATAGTTGGAGGACTTTGCTGTATTGCTGGAGTGCTGGTCATAGCCCTGCCCATACCAATTATTGTGAACAATTTCTCAGAGTTTTACAAGGAGCAGAAAAGACAAGAGAAGGCAATTAAGAGGAGAGAAGCACTTGAGCGAGCTAAAAGAAATGGCAGCATTGTCTCCATGAACCTGAAAGATGCCTTTGCTCGCAGTATGGAAATGATAGATGTAGCAGTAGATCCAAGTAAGCCTGGAGAAGCAGCTAACCCGAAGGAGACAGTCGATGACAACCACCTCTCCCCAAGCCGGTGGAAATGGGCCAGAAGGACAATGTCTGAAACAAGCTCAAACAAGTCTTATGACAACAAATACCAAGAAGTTAGTCAACAAGACTCCCACGAGCAATTAAACAATGCTGCAGCGTCCTCCAGCCCACAGCACCTCAGTGCCCAGAAATTGGAAATGCTATATAATGAAATTACTAAAACTCAGTCTCAGCCTAATCTGAATGCCAGTTACCAAGACCAGTCAGCAAAGCCACCCATGTATGAAGAAGAAATAGAGATGGAAGAAGTTACAGGCCAGAGAGATCCGTTGCCACCCGGACCTACAGACATCATAACGGATATGAGAAGCACATCCAGTATTGACAGCTTTGCCAGCTGTGCCACTGACTTCACAGAAACGGAGAGGTCTCCCCTTTCTTTGTTTCCTAGCTCTCACTTGCAAATGAGATTCCCAACCGATTCTGTTAACCCAGAAGACAACCAGAGAGTAAGGAGTTCTCAGTTTATACCATTCACAAAAGACAGAATGTTTTCTCCAACAGATATCACCTTTGACTATAATCCAATTGACAGAGCTCTTAGTGATGGCAGTGGATCCCAAGCTGTTTTGCATGGTCACTTACATTTTGACACTGCCATGGAAAGCCCCAAAAGTTCTCTGAAAGGTAGCAATCCATTAAAATCCAGATCCCTTAAGGTTAATTTTAAAGACAATAGAGGTGGTGCTCCACAAACGCCACCTAGCACTGCAAGGCCACTGCCAGTGACAGCAGGAGCAGACTTTACCCAGGCTACCCCTCAGCACATCAGCACCATTCTCCTGGAAGAAAATTCACCCCAAGGTGAACGACCTTTACTTGGTGCTGACGCACCAGGACTTTGTCAGGGATCTTCCAAAAAATCATCCCCTCTGTTTCCCAAACAAAAAATTTTCACTTTCCCTTCAAAAGAAAGGAGAAGCTTCACCGAAATAGACACTGGAGAAGAAGAAGAGTTTATGGAGTTACACGGTATAAAACATGAGAAACAACAGGATATCAAGACAAATTGCTGTGGGGATAAACACGGTGATGGCAACCATTTAAGAGAGGAGCCACAGGTCAGCTCTTCACCCAAAAGCATGAGTCACAACTGTACTCAAGACATTTACCATGCTGTGGGTGAGGTAAAGAAAGACAGTAACCAAGAAGGTCACAAAATGGAAAACCATTTATTTGCTCCAGAAATTCATTCAAGTCCAGGAGAAACTGGTTACTGTCCCACACGTGAAACTAGCATGTGACTAGTTACAAGAGCAATAAAAATACTGTTTCTTAAGCCACAGTTAGTAATGCCTATGAACTAAAACATGGAAAGCCTCAAAAAGTGCATAAAATGTTATTTTTGCATGGCATGAAGAATTGTTTAGTTTAAATACTGTTTAATTAAAAAAATAAGACTGCTTTTTGTAACAAATTGAAAACAAAAAAAAAAAAAAAAAAAAAAGGAAAAAAATTGACTCAAGAACAGTGAATAAAATAAAGAGAGCTCTGTTAGGAGCCAGTGTTCTGCAACATCTGACATTTTTGATCCTTTCACTTATGATTGTAGACAGGTTTTGAACTCTTTTAACTTTTTTGTTTTCTTGGTTACAACGAATTTTAGAATTTGCACATGAAAGGATGAAATGTCAATGCATGCATTCATAATGATGTGAAACAAGGTGCTTCGAGCTTGCAAAATGCATATATATGTAAATAGTTTGGGGTTGGGGGGAAAGCTACTGTTAACAAGGATTTATGGAAAAAGAATTTCCTGGGACACAGGTACTTCCTTCACAGCGTGCTGCCTGGAGGTTTTGTACAGACTTATGTTGCAAAATTGCAACTTCTACTTAAAGCATCTCACATATCTTGCTTTCTGTTAAAAAGCTCATGATATATCTGTTAATTAAGGGACTACAGTATTTTAGTTTACCTGTGCTGTAAATTGTAGCTGTTTTTTGTTGTGTTGTTTTTTTTTTTTTTAATTTGCATAATTTTTGTTATTGCATTTGTCATTTTAATTAATGATCCTGCGAGGAAAAGCAAAGATTTAATGACCAGAACTTGAAGCATTTGATACTTTTATAGAATACTGCCAACATTTCATAACTAAGAAAAAAAAAATGTTCCATTTTAAAATTAATAAAATAAAAAACAAACAACATAGAATTATTTCTGTGGCAATAAATTGTGCCAAAGGCTATATAGACATATTCAAAAGTTCTCAATCATAGTATATTTGATCTTAACAGAAATATAACCCATGTTCTTTTTTTTCCTTTGATTTAAAAATATTTGCTTCTATGTGATCTTTGAGAACTCTTGACAGCTCTACCTTCCCTTCTAGCTCCAAATCAGCGCCCACACTTCAGTAATGGCAGTGCTACTAAAGTCATTACGGGGTAAGGTCGTAAGAGACAAGCTTAAACTGACAGGAGGTATCACCTGACTCACCAGCTTTGCCTCAACCCATACTCCAATGGCTGTTGCAAAAGCTGAGCATAGGTTTTTCCTTACAAAGGGAAATGTCAGTAGTTACATAGACACCTGCCAAAGCATCTTTGTTTTCCCTGATATTCTTCAGCTATGTATCCATTCTGTAAAAGATGTTGAACCAAAGCCTTCATTACAAAGTATGAACTTAACCACTGTCTGAAAAAAACTATTAATTTATCCAGCACCAGTACCTTCCTGTGCTATAATAATAATAATAAAATAACTATAGATTGCTTGAATTTCCTAAATCAAAAAATCCTAATCATAAGCAAAACTATGCAGCTACACATACATGCCCTATGAAATGTCCTTTTTTATTTATTTATTTATTTTTATTTTTTTGAAAACAGAATATGTCTTTTTTTTTTTTCTGTCCTCTGATTTCTGCTGAATTTGGATGCTTCCTCAACCAATTTCTTACAAAGCTGTAAGTTTTGTAAGAGCAGTAAGTCCAGTCTCACAGTCAGAGGGTCCAGCAGTTAAGTCTGATGAGCATGAGTTCCCTCCATGGGCCTGTTGCCTGAGACTGAGCCTCTCACTTCCGTAAGCACAAAAGGGAGATAATCCAGGGCAGGAGTCTAACAATAAACATGAAAAGACTGAGACAAGAATGGGAGCCTTAAAAGCACTTTAGACTAACCAAGATGTGGTTGAAAACAACAGGCTTCTATTTCCCATAGTGGAACTTGATTACTTTTTACTCATGTGTCATTTTCTGTCATTTAAATGTGTAAAAAATAGCACCTAGTACATTTAATGTAAAAGAACAAGCATTTTATTGCAACATTGCCCTCTTCTTGAGACAACTGGGCTGATGCCACAGACATCACTCAAGCCTGCCACATGGAAAAGAGGCAAGTTTGAAAAGTTCTGAAACACGGACTCTGGTGGCTGGACCAAATAATGAGCACAGAACAGTCCCTTTATTTAAAATATATATATATATATATATATATATATATATATATATATATGTAAGGGTAGATTTCCACAACAAGGTAAACATCAAGGTATATCTTCAGTCATTCAAAACACTGGGAATATAATATTATTTCTTCAGAACAATATCTGGTCATTAATTCTCAAAATTAAAAACATAATAATAATAATAACTGGTTTTTGTCCTTAGTTGCAGTTCATTGCAACTTGTTGCTGCATTCAATTTTACCTATTTATATGGCATCCTGCTTAACATTTTGATCATATTGTCTCACTGTTCCAAAACTTAGCTCTTGAGTACTTTATAGTCATTAATCTTTTTTTTTTTTTCTTGCTAGATATTTTCAGTGACAAACACTAAATGCCGGTCAATTTTTATATGCCTAAAGTGTTGGTTTGTATTTTCTATGTGCAGTTTTAATGAAATCACACAGGCCTGTTCTATCTGCCTTTACATCCTAGTGGACTAATGAAGACCAAATTAAGTCCAAACAGGACTTGATCCCATGCTCTGGATCCACAGAAAAATCCCATTCAATATAATGGTGTTGTTCTGGCAAGACTGAGGTCTGTGTCCTGTTCCTACTGTGTGCTTTTTCTCTCAGCTGACCCTTACACTTTCAGAAAGCCCCCTCAGATCTGTGCCACTTTTTGGAAAGGAAGAAGTCCAGCCATAGGGAACTTTTTTGCAGGAGCAGAAATTTGAGCGCTAAGCTCTCCTGAGCTAAAACAGTACTTGATGCAAACCCGATTCTGCCCTATGAAAATCACTAAAAATTCAATAGTGGTAAAATTAAAACCTCAATCCTTGTGCATATGAATTCCCCCTGAAACCAATGTAAGTCTGCCAGAAAAAGGGAATGACTGAAAGTAAATGAGGACAGCAAGACTCTTGAGTAAAATCAACAGGAGCTTTAACTGTATAAGCCAGATGAAAAGACCAGGCCTTTATTCACTGTCATATTTCAAATGTTTTCAGAGAAGCACAGTTATTTTGAAATTGTACAAGCAAAAGAAATGCAATTCTCTTTATTAACAGATGTGGTTTGTTGTTTTTCTTTTTTAATTTTGAAGGGAAAAAGGTCAAGCTTTAGAAGTGCTTTTGTTAAAATTTCATTGATTCGTTATATGCTTTTGACTATGCTGAATATTATTTCCAGAATCACAGGTTTAGACATTTGGTATTTCCAGTCTTGGCCGCATGCATGTGATCCACTCCTAAATACCTAGCTCATGGCTAACTTCTGATCCAAGTATTTACTTGAGTAGTTGCAGGGCTGGACCTAGCTTTTATTTTAGCACAGCATGTATAAGAAATGCAGTCCAGGATCTCTTCATTCATCGTGAATTTGAATTGCCATGTAGCGAATTATGCAAAACTACCTGAGTATATATTCTGCTGTTCTAAAATTTCAAAGCCATTTCAGACCTATTGCCCATCCACCACAGTAAGGGGAGTTCTGTAGTCAGTCTCCAAAAGTTGTGGAATTTCAAAACAGCTTAAGGAGTCTTGAGATTAAGTTCCTCCCCTGTGCACCTGAAAGGAGTCTGAATCTTTGTATTGCTGGAAAATGAAGATTGTTCAGGGAGATAGCTTTGCAATCAACCTATTTTTTATATTTTGTACTAACTGCAAAATCCTTATTCAAAGTTTTAATTAATTTTCAATGATGAAACCAAATGTACACATTTAAAGGACGCTCACAGAGTAATCAGAACAATTTGGGGGTAAATAGTCACATTAATCCAAATCCAGGGTGGGGGGAATAATATATCGCACAAACTGCAAAGTAAGTTCATGCAGGAAAGTTGTTTACAGGGGAAGCAAATAAGAATGTAACATGGTGTAGGAAGTTATTGCACTAGAGAATTTCTATAAAATACACTTTTTTAAACAAAAACACAAAAGGCCTTTTAATGCTTCATTGTATAGAATATAGGAGCTTCTGTTCTAATGCAGAAATCTTATGCACTGTGTCCTCACTTCAAAATTGGTCTCAAAATTCAACCATTAGCGATGTAAAAGAGGTGATATCTGATCCAAATACTAGAGCAACTGACTTAAAGAGCCATTTCTTTTTAGCACAAGATTATGTAACCAAACATGCATGCAGAAAACTGTATTTTTGCCTATAACACATACATAAATCAAAATGGCAATTGACTTCTTGAGTCTTATACTCATCTCTAAGTGAAAAACAACTTGTTCACTTAAAACTAGATCTCTTCCCCTACATGTAGCCTGAGCTTGTTTCTGTTTCCTTACATCTGTTTGAAACAAGTTTTGTCTTCAATTTGTTTAATTAACTACTTCAACCTCATTTCTGAGGCACAGTTCAGTACAAATACCACTTGTCTTTTTCAAGTCCTGTTGCAAATGGACAAGGCAGAAAACCGTAAGTAGACAAGGCATGTTTTAATATACTATATAAACTAGAGATATAATAAAACATATATTACATAGCCCTTGGTCACACTTAATGAGGCAAAAATGTCAGTAACAAAAGATTAATTACAGTCCTAGCCCATCTTAATTTTTATCCAAGAACCAACAGATCTCTACTGAGATTTTCAGTAATGTTGTTAGATAATACTTATCTAATATGGACATCTGATCTGTAACTGTTTTCCAAAAGACTTTCCTGAAAAAGAAGATAGTCTGCATTCTCATCATTGTTGATCTTTTCCCTCCAAACACCAACATTCTCCTCTGCTTGGGATTAGTCAGAAGATAACCCAACAAATAAGATGTGTCTTATTTATCAGAAAAATATTTTTGTAGTCAGGTGCAAATGGCCAGATAGATATTAACTCTGGGGCTCTATTGCATTTGAACTGAGGAACAAGTACTGAGTGACCTTTCTTTCTGTTATTGTTGCAGCCATGCCATCACACAACTTCACAAGTTTTCTGGCTTTAAAATGCTCTGTCTCCTCTGGTATCTTCCTCATCCTGCAAGATGTTTCAATGCATTTGTTCAGTGCTTTTGCAAGAGCTTTGCAGTTTCTAACTCACTGCTACATGCTAATAAGATAGCCATCAGTACCAATATGAAAATTTGTCTGTTGTCCAGCATAATGGTACTCAGTTTAAACTCCGTATGAAATGTTTTCATATTGTAAAGCAGATCGAGTGTTCTGGGAGTAAAATCCTTCACAGCCACCATATCAGTTCCATCAGCAAAGAAAGGTTAGATGACTGGCAGACATATGCAAAATTGTTTGAACCATGCAATGGTTTCTTGTTCGGAAATCATACAGCATGTGACATTACAGATGGAGTAACATACTTGTCCTTGTATTTCTTCCATTGCAGGGTTAAATAATATATTTTGGAAACATTGTGTTATAATATTTAAGAAGTATTACCTTTTAGCCATAATGGAGATTTCTTTCAAAACAGCAGTGGTATCATAGTCCTATATTACTACTAATTGCCATTTAATTTTCTTTTATGACACCTAACACAAGCCCATACGGATCCCATCATAGAAGAAGGAAGTAGCACACAAATATTATTGGTGCCTCTAATGAGGAGGAGGTGAAGAACATTCTATTAGCTAATATTTAATTCAAAAGATATTATTACCCTATATGATTATCCTAATTATACCCATGAACCAAACAGAATGGTGACATGTCATTACATTAGACATTGATTGTAGTCCTGTGTTTAATGCAAATCCTGAATGTAAGAGCAGTCTGGGTGATTAATTTCATTTTATTATTTTCATTAGTAATTTTTTATCTCAAATATATAAATTCATTCTTAACTTCAGCAGGAGTAACAGAGTACACTTACCAAAAGAAAAATTTTGGTACATAAGAAAGACCTAAAGGCTGTGTCTTGCATTACATTATCTTAGAAATTTATTGTACCAAAATGAAGTTGAAGTACTGTTTTTTAAGTATTTTCTATTGAGGGGCTATGACTTGTGCAGCAAAAGTAATTCATTAATTAAGGGGCTGGATTCTTCAGGCATATGTATCTGCGTGTTTCTAAATCTAGAATTATGTGGTTATGTTTACACTGACATTTTTGCAGAAATCAGGCTAAATCTCTTACTCAAGCAAATTTTGCTATTGTCATCCATGGTGATGTATGAAAAGAGTAATATACAGCCAAAGATTAAATTGTTCCCAGTCTATTCTCCCACTTATCCCAGGTGGAAATATTCAACCAACCAGTCTGATATTCTTCAGAACATTGGAATAGTTGTGGTTTGCAATTTGGGCTGCACACTTGAATATTGCATATTTCTACAGTCAATTTACTCCAAAGTTGGTGTTATGTTTGACTAAAGCAGTACTGACAGCCCTAGTTTGACTCTCACTCCAAAACTGTTAAATCAGCAGAATGATAAAACTGACTGCAAGTAATTCTAACTTAATAGTAATTCTTTATACTGGTATGAATAAAAGTGAATGTCTGTGCAAATGGCTAAGCAGTGATGGAAGATCAGAACTATTTTGTGCCCAACTACTATGCCTAGGTATCTTTCCATGTGAGTCATCAGTTGGAATTGATTTATGTTGCATGGTTAGGGGGGTTTGATGGTGTGCTTAGTTGCTCTGATCTCTAGGGCATATCTTGTAAAAGGGAATGCAAGAAACAAAAAGCCTATTCTTTTTTTATTATTATTATTTTTACTTTTTTAATGATTGCAAGGTTAAGGACATATGTTCTATATTGATGTTTTGGCTCTAAGTTTTGCTCAGATAGCATCTCTCAGTGGAGATACAAATACAAAACATTTATGCCTGTTCTTGAAGTCCTTAAGCAGAAAGCCGATGGGAATTCTGCCTATATAAAACTGAAGGATGGAGCAATATATTATAGCTTTAGTCAAAAGGAAAAGTTTCTAACACACATTGCAAAAAGAAAAAAAAAAAAAAAGAAAGAAAAAAAAAAAAGAAAAAACACAGTTGGGGACAATCATGGGTACTTCTGCTAGGATGCAGAGTTCTGGATTTATACCTCTAAATTTTCAAAGAGTTATGCAGAGTTTTACCTATGTAACTCTCAAATGTCAAAGGAGCCATGCTGATAAGCTGAAACATGGAGGGATTAGAGTACAAAGAACCTGAGAGTTGAATACATAGCCTATTGCTTTAAGATCACTGTAAATATCAACTAAGAATATGTACTGATTCATGTTTATAAGTTATTACTGTGTTAGTTTCATAGGTACAGTAGCATGACTACTATTAGTTCTATTGATTTAATGAACTTTACTTTGTATTCCTCTGTGAATGCTCTGAATGCTGCAAACAAAAAAGCACAACAGTATTTTTCAAGTTCTCTTGGCGCGATAGCAGTGTCTTCACCATTGGTCAATTTTACAGAATTAGCAACATTTCATCATAAACTGCTCTATTAACAACATATCTTTCTTTCAAAGAACTGTCACTAGGAGATAAAAGCTTATGTGATAAGTCTTGTCTAATCTCATTCATCTGCCTTTACAAAATGCCCCAGACATTTTGTGGGAGAATATGCTGCTTTTGCTTCGCATTTGGGGGTGGGGCAGGGAAATAATAGGGCATTTTGCAATGGTAATTGCATCAAACATGCTTTTTTCATTATTGTTGTATTTGTTAGAAACATTTTGATTTAATTTCTTTTTGTAGCTAAGACTGTTTGACAATAGCGTTATTTTTCCAGCTAACCATCTGATTCCATTAGAATAATAACTTCTCACATTTAGTGGTTTTCGTATCAATGTCTTCATATCAGCTGCATTTTAACTTCATAAAAAAGGAAATGTGGTTATTATTTTTGTCATACTAGGTTTTGGTGATCAACTAAATATTTCTGCACCAATCTACATATTAATATGCATGTTGTAGTCTGTACAATTGTTCAACATCAAAATATCTGTTTAATTTATGTCAAATGTCTGTAAAATAAATGCATTGTTCTCCATTTCAGTCTGATAGTATAAGCAGGATAGTAAATAAATGTGTAAATGAATCATCTGTGTCTCATTTCAGTTCTCTGCATGAAACCACTTTACATTGAGCATTGCATATATACCAAAACAATAATCCATAGTGTCCTTAGATTTCATTACTTGACTTTATTATACAGGGATCTCTGGCAGACAATGTGTACAGAAATAACTCATTTGGCTATGCAAATAAAGTCAGAATCCATTGTTTATTAAAAAAATACAGTGCTTCTAAGCCTTTTTTTCCTCTCTCTTCAGCATTACTGCTAATTACTACTTGCACTGTCAGAGATATAAGACCTCAAATTGCTTTACAAGGGTGAGTAAACATTACTGCAGAAGTGTGGAAATACCTAGTAGCTTGTTCTGGATATTCAAACCAAGGTACCTCAGCCTAACATTTGGAAGTGGTGGATAAACCACTATCTTGTTCACCTTACTAGTAAGCAACAAAGTAAGTTAGTAAGCCTAACTTGGACCTGCAAGTGGACCACCTTTTTATAGCCCCAAAACTGTGAGAAAGTATAATTTGTATTGGGAATAAAGCATTTTTTGTTTTGTTTTGTTTATTTCATTTTTCCTTCAAAATGAATCATGGAAATAAGTAATCTTTTTTACAGGCAAAGTTTTGCTGCAAATGCAACTTTTTTAGAGTATCTGTATGGTTCAAAAAGTAAGGATTATAATTTTTATTTACAAATATTCTTTCTCTGGTTCTTTTTCCAAATGTGTAGTACTGCCCATAAATCTAAATTTGTTCCATCTTCCTGTTCTACCTTAAACACATTCCTAGCTTCCTCTTTCCTTTAAAAACAAAACCCACATCCTTCTAATTGCTTTTCCCAGTCTCTCCTTCTTACCATTGATCAGAATAATTGCATTTTAAGGAGAGGACTTTGATTTTTGTATATTATTCAATATATTATTCAATATACAAGCTCTCTGCAGCCCACACCCCTATCCATAGTACATGAAGTTATCACCAAAAAAACTGATAAAAGTTCACATTCCAGCTCCATTATAATCCCACACCACAGCACATCTTCAGGGTTGCGCAAGTCTTCCTCTCCAAATTTTGACTGCATGGAAAGGAAACTGAGCCATACAGGAGTAATGGAGTGGGTGCATTTTCCCATAGTCACTGAGTCTGGGCAGTCAAGGGAGCAGGATACACCACGGTAGTTTAGACACAGCTAAAAATCTCATCGGTCATGCTGTGAGATTATGCGATCTTTCACATTCTAGGTTATTTACCTTTTCCTGTTTCCTCCTCTCTCTCATTTCTTGTTTATGGAGCTCATGTAAACATGTATAATAATATATAAGTTTATATCTAGCACCCTAGCATCTCATTCCAACTCCATAGCAAGAAAAAGACAAGTACAGAAAATGCACCATTCTACTGGTGCAGTCTGACCTGTGGCTGAACACAAGCACAGAGAGAAAGCAGTCAAACCATTTTATGCTAAGATGCAAAGGCAGCATGCAGTAGGACTTAGGTCCTAAAGGAAGAAGTACTAGCAGACTTGTAATTGAGCAGGTGGTGGAGATCTCATTCACAATGTGCTAAGATGCCAGCAGGCTAGGGTAAAAGTACACCACTCTGATGTATTCAGGACACAAATTTCAAGCTATTCTAATATAAATATTAGGAAAGAAATCAACCTACTCAGGATATCATTACATTAAACCTTAATTTACTGTAGAGGCTTATACCGTGTTTCTGCTGACTCCATTAATGCAAATTTTCATTGAATGTAGAAAAAAAAAGAAAAGAAAAAAAAAAAAAAAGAATCAAAAACTGAGTAACGTCTGTTCAGGCCTTCTGTTTTTAGTCTCTACAAACCCATGTCCATTCTTCTATCTTTATGAATGATAGAAATGGAAAAACAAACAAAAGGCTATATTGTATTATGTAGTAGGTTGGACGTTTTTAAAGGTTTCACAGCACCTCATGAATCACAAGTCTCAATTACCTCCATAAGCAAATGGAGAAAGAGTCTACAAAGATCTTCATTACCTGTCTGTGGTGACAGCAAGACATTTTCCAGGCCACACACACACACAAAAAAATGTTTTGTTTCATTTTGTTTTTCTGAAAAGATATAGGATTCTTAACTGCCTAAATTGTAGCTTTCTCTAAATGAAAAACCTACTTCTAATGGATGTATCCAAGACAGGTTGTTAACAGAGCTGACTCGTTTTTAGACTGTCAGACAATAAACTCCCCCAGTAAAATAACTTAAATTACTTCTCAAATAGCATTTGTCACTATTTACAGGTTTTCATCCAAAAACTGAAATACAAGCAGACATCTATGGGCACCACAGATTCCATGCCTGAAGTTATTATTTTCATAAACAGCTATTAAATTTCTAAATCAATTTAAAATAAGTAAGCAGCTAGCTTTCAGTATTTCAGCATTATTTTCTCCTCAGTCACACAGTGTAATGATACCAGCATTACAAAACATAACTTTGCTTTTTTTTCATTAGTTCATAATGAAAACACAAATTAGAATCATAACTGCATCTTGCAAGAAACACAGGGGTTTTGACTCAAATTTTTGTTCTCTGCTAGAATGAAAATGGGAACTTAGACATGGCATTACCTTCACTGCCCATAGATCAGGAATCAAAGGCTTCCGTCAATTAATGCCCCTCATTCCAGGGCTAAACTGATGGTCAGCTGGGGTTGGAAGTGACTGAACTTATTCCATGTCCTCAGCCGCAAGGAGTACGTAGGGGATGTGCGACTCTGGGTCCTATTAACTAAATATCTGCAGCATGGGGCCTCAGCCAGAGGGAAGCAAAGCCTGACCTCCAGCATATAAAGCACAGACATTTGTGCAGCTTCTAATGTTTGCTTTTAAAACCAGACTGAATTTTACTCACTTCTCCCAAATCCGTCATCTATAGATACTCAGCATTGTACAGGACTGACCTGAAATCCAACCAAAACAAGTCAACATCTACGAAAACTATCGCTGCCTTACCACCCTAGGATTCTTCATATTTTGTTGTTTTGTGTTAACAAAACCCTACCACTGAACAAGGGCCCTGCTGAACACTATGAGTCCAATGAAGCCTGAGAACCTGCTTCAATGGAGGTTTTTTTTTTTTATAAAAGTACCTAAATGATTCAGTGTTGAATCATTTACAAAATTCTTTCTTTTTAGCTTGGTTTGAAAAAGTACTGCTCAAACAAGAAGATCACATAATCCCCACCATAAATAAATAAATAAATGCATTAGTGACTCATAGTGACTAATTCATCAGAGGACTTTCACTGTTTAGACACCCAAAGTTACTGATACTTGACAGAGTGAAATTAAGCAGATGGAGAGGAAAATGGTCTGTGGTTTTGTTAGACAACATAACAGGGCCCCAAAAGAAGAAGAGTTTACTGAAAGCTGTTAACATGGTTTAAAACTACTGACTGACTTTGTCTTAATGAGGATTTTAGCAGGTATTAGTTGCCACAGGTAAATCAAGATGTAGTTAAACACATACTTTTTTTTCTCCTTAATGAAGTCAAGACCACCAGAAGCAGGGTCAGAGAGACAAAAATATTTGTTAATCACCAATGTGCCTTCAAATGCATTAATCTGTATCCTAAAAAGTATTTAATCATTTAGAACTATTACAACTCTAAAATGCATCTTACTTGCAGAAAGTAAAGATAAGCCAAACATGAATACTGCCAAAAGGAACAATTTTTAAAATTATAATAAAAAGCATGATTTCTTTAATATTTCTCACTCTTCATCCTCATATTTTCTACAGATTTTCATCCGTCCCATGCTGGAAATCAGCACAGCAACAATTCATTGCTAACCACTATTAAACTACCATTTAAGTATTCCTACTGAAAAGAAAAAAATAAAAAATACATATATTAAAAAGTTGGGTAATGTTAATGTTTGCAGCTATTTAAACTAGCAATGAAATTATTGGGTTTGTTCACAAAAGAAATCTACTTATTTTTATAATTTGCTCTCTTACGTTATGTTTTTTCAGATGACATAAAAAGTGAAGTTATTCTTCATATTCTCTTTTCATGTCCATTTGTTTCTACTCAGTGGCATGATGTGAGCTGTAGACTGTGAAGTATCAGTACAATATCTATGTCCCCACTATTAAAGTTAAAAAGCCTCTTAAGAGATTGTTCCAACTTAGTGCATTCATTAAGGAAAAGGGCTCAAAGTGAACTTCACTCCGATTAGACTCCAGAAGATCCACAATGAATGAAGCCATCCTGAATGCCCCAACTGAAGGAAATGTTTCAGCGTTTGCAGCTTATTAAACACGAAGGAATCCAAGCACAAACCACAGACCCATAAAGAAGTAGGATTCATTAGCTCAGCCACTCAAGGAACTACTTGCATTTACCACCTTTTCCTTTTTAATGTTTTAATGCTGTCGGTTTAATGATTTATTAAAGCCAAGTGAAAAGCAAGCATAATCGTACCATTCTTAGGTACATTGTCTCCAGTTCTTCGGTCCCTCAGCAGGAAGCTGCATGATAGAAACATCTTATATTTGTGACTCATCTTCCAGCAGCAAGTCTGATGACAACTGGAGCAAGTGCCTCCATATCCTCCCATGTATGTATACCCATACCCACACAGGGCACATACACAGCCTGGCACAGTATCAGCACAGCGGTCTGCAAGCCAGAGCTGTTCAGTACCTCTCTCCTGTGGTACACTGTGGCCACAACGTACAGGCATTTTGCATGCCCCAAGGCACAGCAGATAAGAGGATCTCACACTTCTCACAGCTCTAATTCATAAATGAACTGAAAGAAGCTGTATGACAGAAGCTCTGAGGCTTATGTGTAGGGTAGTAAATGAAAGCACACATGGAATATTTTCATTCGGGCATGAAACGTTACACCTCCTAAGTCAGAAGTTCCTTATTGCAGCAGCAGTGGAGCTACTGCCTTAATTCTTCCCTGCTCTTGCTTACCTGAACCCTCTTCTCATCAGGACCACGTGAGCAAGCCCTGTGTGATCACTTCAGACACATTCCACCAGTATGTTTACCTTAGCATGGACTGGTGAAAGCGTTCTACAGAATAAGATACCCGATAATCAGAACAAATAAAGAACATAGTAAATACAAACATGAATTCTACAGAGCTAAAAAGTACCAGAAGAGAGTAACTACATATGGACTTTTTTTCATATCTCTGAACCTTCATTCTCACACAGGAGGAAAAAAAAGAAAAAAAGGAAAAGAAAAAGAGGCACCATCACATGCACATGCAGCTACTTCTGCCTCCTTTCACTTCAGTACATACCCACAGTTCACGCTGATCTTTGAATAATCAGTGTGTCTTGTTTTCCTTAGTTTCTAATCATGACTTCTGCAGAACTGAATCACAGAAATTGTCGGGAATGTATCCAGAGCCCTGAATGAATAAAATTGTCGTTTCAGGAGTGCATTGTTACAAACTACTTTGTTATCATGTACATGTTCAGAAGCATTGCCCGTCACAATAGCCATTTAGCTACAAACTGTTAAAAATCAGAACAAGTCTGCAACCTCACACTTTTACATTTTAAACAACAGTAAATGTTGTTTACTTTTATTTGGAAATGTAAATGTTCCATTTGATTTGGAACCTTAGGTTGATGACAGCACCAGATTCAGTTTCATTCAGCTGAATCTCAGATTTTCTGTTTTTCTGGTATTATCTATAACTCATCTCTGTCAGTTTTACAGATACATGTTATGTCTCTTTTTCATATTTTCTCAATATCATGATGTTGTAACTCCATCCTCTGTTCTCCAAGTCTGCTAAACACTTAACAATGTTCAACTAATCAGCAGAGCCAGAGAATCACATTTCCAAGACCTTTTTCTCACAGTGGGAACAGTTTCAAAGCTATTAGTTCCTACTGGTTGGCATGGTAAGCAAAATAAATAAACACATAAATAAATTATTACTTCTAAATAAGCAGTTTCCAAAAGGTTCCTAACAATCACTCCATGGAAATGTAGTTTCCTAAGCTCAAATTGTGCAGCCCAGAGATAATGTTTTCTGTGAAGAAAACAGTGCAGAATGTCAGCCACTACTCAGTACATCACAGAGACCAGTACTTGACCAGTAACACAGGGCCTCATTCTGCATATCTTTACCAGGCAGTCTTCATTTAGAGAAAATATAATCTATAAAGATCACTTAAATTCATTAAAGCATTTAAGCACCATGAATTTGTTTAATTGATTTAAGTGCCTGGCCCTGAATCTCAGTCAAGGAGAATTCCATACAACTTTATCAGGAGTTTGGCATATGGGCTGTGAAAACATGCCCCTGCTTAAAACAAATGACAGATAGCAAAGCCAAAATGTAGCAAGTATTTGCTTCTTGTAGCAAGACGGACTGGTCAGTGCCCTGCAGCATGAAAAGGTTGTGTTTTTTTTTTTATTGTTGTTGTTTTGTTTTGATACTCAGTGAGGCAAATGTGCTAGTGGACATGGTTGGTGGTGACAGTGTAGTCAGCTTCCTTGCCTTTAACCCATTTGACCATCTAACATCGATCTTCAGCTGGGGCAGAATAAATATGTAGAGATGCCTTCTCTGCTTTTACATGGATCTCAGCAAAGGGGAGGAGACCCTGCTGAGTTCATTATATTGAATAGTTTAATACATTTGTCTCTAAAATTGCATCATAATAACTGAGAAGAATACATTAACTGAGAAGAATGCAGCCTTTTTTATTTCATACATATATTAGCTTAATGAGCCATTAAGATGTTTAGTATTTAAAGCATACTGTGAGATCTATAGCTTAAGCTTCAGAAATCAAATGTGTTAGCATGTGTTAATAGTACTCACAACACAGGAAATCTAGTCGCTCATTTACTTTTATTTCCCCTTTCATTCTATCCATAGAATACATCTATTTACAAATAAAGCAGGAGAAATCTGTAATTTGGAATGAAGTAACCTAAGTTAGGAAAGGCAAAACGTGAACCTGTATACTGGATAACAATACTCTTGTCCTGATCAGGTCCTGGAAGATTCCACTCATTTTCTCTTACACTTCTTCTGTTTTACTAACCAGAAAGCTCTTCCCTCCCTCCGATTAGAGTCACACAAGGAATCTGTTCCCCTGGAAGCAACAATATCGAGCCACAAAGCTGCTTTTGTAGTGATTTCCAGATCTTCCAAATAGGTACTCATACAGGAATCTTGCTTTTAGATGGCACCCCAGGAATTTCCCAGTACTCAGTCTGTGACTCTAGACAAGCTAGTCATTGGTTCAGCCTTGTCACTTTTCACAGAATCACAGAATTATCTAGGTTGGAAGAGACCTCAAGATCATCAAGTCCAGCCTCTGACCTAACACTAACAAGTCCTCCACTAAACCATATTTGTCTGCAAAGCCCAAAGCATTTGCAGCCACTGTGGACATGTAACCAGAGGACCAAGGAAAGACAGAATACATTTGCAGAGCTGTAACTATTTTGTATCGCAGACCTCACCCATCGTATTTTTCTCCTCTGAGAAATTCACTGCATCTCCTTCCTTCTTGAATTGCCTGAACAACGATATCAATTCATCTGCGAAATTTCTGTGACATTATCCTTTCATAGTCTTAGCATAATCATAAAGTCCTTCACTGAATGGAAAGTTACTGCCAGTAATTTCTAGGCAGAGGTGATTTTCCAGCCTCTGTTATTTTTGACAGCATTACATCAGAACTCTGGTCTGATCCTTTTTTTCTATATATAGTGAATAACTTTCAGTAATATTCTTTTAAGTGAACTTTTGAGGCTCTGTTACTTTGATTTTTTCATTGCTCTATATTGAATAACTACTGCCTTTGAACTAATTCAATGAGGTATATTACAATAGAGCAGCATTTGGGTTGATTAAATGTCTATCAAGTATAAAAACCTTCTCTTTCACCTTTGTTCCAAAATAACAGCATTTAATACTATATAAACACTATTATAACTAAAGGTATGGTACATGGTCGTGAGGATTTATATGTGCATTATTCTAAAGTCTACTGGCCCAATTCCTCTCATGGTTCAGCACAACTGGTGAGACAAAACAAGAAACCGTGAGGTAACATTCAGGAGAAATTATGGTGCGTGAACCAAGAAGCAGCTTTGTCACACCATCAAACCTTGTAGTACAACACTCCTGAAAAAGCTCAGCACCTTTGAAAGTGCACCTTTTAGGAAGAAAAGACAGCTAAGGGGATAAACTGGATTAACACTACAAAGACTTCTGTAGGCAAAGGGGACCTTGGAGTTTTCAGCGCGCAACCTATTTTTTGTTCACCTCACTAGCTTGTCTGCTATTTTTGATTAGGGCTCTTGAGTCTGCTTGAGGTAAGGTAAAATATATGTAAGATCAATTTATACAGAGATCTACAAAAGGAAGGCCTTCAGAACATGGAAACCACTATTTTTTTTTTTTTTTTTTTTTGGGGGGGGGGAGGGGAAAGAATATTTTTCAGGGACTCTAAAACGTCAGAAGTGTCAGAATATATTACTGATTAGCAATGAAAACAATAGTTTGCCGCTGGATCTCAAGGTATTTTCCAAGAAACAAACAAATACACAACAACAAAACAGAACAACAACAACAAAAAATAAGCTTAATCTAACACTCTTGAAACTTATAAACTTTATAAACTTGGACCAACTGGTGACATCTGCATTCTGTCAGAGAAGTCTGTCAGGCCCACTTTAAAAAAAAAAAAAAAATAAATAAAATAAAATAATAATAATAATAAAAGAAAGTCAAGTTCAGGCTACCTATATCCTATACCCTTTCTGCATATTTATTTCCTCCTAAGATCCAGGAAATAATGGCAAAAATGCCTTAAAACAATAAAAGTGCTCTTAAAGACATAAATGCACTCTCACACACAGATCCGTCCCTTACAGCCCCCCTTCCTGCCTTTTTCCCAGGACATTTCACCAGCATCTCTGGGCTGCTCTTTGCCTGTGATCACACCCTCACTTAGAATCTCAGAATCATTAAGGTTGGAAAAGACCTTCAAGGTCATCTGGTCCAACTATCCCCCTACCGCCAATGTCACCCACTGAACCATGTCCCTGAGCACCACACCCAGCCTTTCCTTGAACACCCCCAGGGACAGTGACACCACTACCTCCCTGGGCAACACCTGCACTCACTCCAGCTGCTGGCAAGTTGCAGTTGCAGCACTCACAGCTCCATTCCCGGACATGCACACAGCACTGAGAGCCCCTTGTAGGACAGGTAGAAACAAACTTAATAAGATAGGAGTCACTGCACTGATCAGGCACAGACAAGTGTAGCAGCCAGTCAAGTATTTTCACATAACTATTTTATCAGATTTCCTGTTGTTTTTTTTTTCACATTTTTCCCTTCCTCCATATCCTTATCCTTTTGTTGTTGTTGCTTTGTGTGCCTTTTGTTCCTGCCCCACAAGTCCCCCACCAAGCCCCGTGCACCCCACAGCCCTGCAGCAGCACCCCCTCCGGGTCTGGCAGGCGATGGTCAGAGCTGCTCCAGCGACACAGCGCTGAGCTTCGCTCCTGGACGCTGCGGCCGAGACCTCATGGAGCAGGCCGGGAGGGGCCCGGGCCAACGGTCCCAACGGTTCTTAACGGTTCCTAACGGTCGCCCCCCCCCATCACCCGCCGCCCGCCCAGCAACGGGGCGGGGCTGGAGGCGGAGGCGGGCGCGCTGATAGGCTGCCGGGCGCGAGGGGGCGGGGCGAGGGGCGCGTTGGCGGGCGAGCTCCAAGATGGCGGCCGAGGGCGACTGCGCCTCAGGGGACCGTGTGGCGCTGGCGGCGGCGGTGGAGGCGGTGGCGGCGGGCTGGGTGCTGGAGCTGAGCTGCTGCTGCCTGTGCCGGCACTTCGTGGAGGGCCGCGCCGCCGAGTTCAGGCGGTGGAGGGCCGTGGCGCAGGGTGAGGGGGCTCCTCCCGTCCCTTCCCCGTCAGGACGGGGCTATCGGTTCGTCCCCTCAGCGGGGGCGGGTGGCGGCGCTGAGGAGATTTGGGGAGCCGCCGAGCTGCTGGGTGCTGAGGGAGGGCTCCGCTCGGCCTGGCTGCATCACCAGGGTGCTGTGAAGTATGCGTGGTGTATGTACCGTCCTGTTACAGAACCTGAGGCCTCAGCTGCTGGTGGCTTAGGGCTGCTGAAAGGTTGAAGAGGTTTTAGTAAGGAGATGCAAAAGTTAGGGTAACTTAAATAAACCGGGTTCCTGAGTTTACGTCCTGGCTTCTGATAGAATGCTAAAAGGTTTTGAAGTAGTTAGAATCCATCGGATGCAGGTGGAACAAAGCCTCATGGCTGGATTGTGAATGGAAAAGTTTGTATTCGAAATGAGGAACACTTAAGAGTGAGGATTTTTAATAGAACAAATTGTCTTGATCTCAGATTTGATAGATTTACAGTGATTTTTTTCTGTTGGGAAAAAAAAAATCAGGTACCAGGTTAGAGCTTTGGAGGATTCTTTTTCTTAACCAAAGTAAAAGGTCAAGAGAATAGCAATAGGTATGATTTATTTAAATTTTTGCAAAGAACTGAATACCATGGTATGCAGAATGAATAGTAAAGAGATTAATATGAGAAATAGTGAGATTAAGAAATCTAAAGATAATGAAATGCACCAAGTGGGGGGCTGTTAGATTTCATTATTAATGGTGCTTCTCAGCCTTGGGGCTGCAGCTCAGTAGGAGAATTGCTATGAAATTTCATGAAGACAGATGGGAAGCAGAGACAAGGCGCAGACTGGAATATCTCCCAAGGAGAATGGGAAGTCTTTAGGAGATTGTGTTAGTAGAAACAATTTTTACAATGAATATTTGTGCAGAATACAAAGTTACACGGAACTGGGAAATAATAGAAAATCTGGAACGTGAGAGTTCATTAACAGAGGTGGTGCTGTAAGGTTATTAAGTCAAGGGTGTAATAATCTATGGAAAAAGCTATGTGCACCCATAAGACTGCATTAGAAAAAGCTTGTTTTGTTATTGTTGGGAATACAACTGTTACTCTTGTATACATCAAAATGAGACCCTATTGAAATACTGGTTGGCAGTCAGCCTGAAAGTCAGTTTAAACTGAAGCAAATGCAAAACTGTAAAAGGAGCTATTTTGTTAGGAGATGCATAATACTTACATGCAGCTCAGTACACTACCAAGTAGAAATAGTTTACCTGTCTAGGTAGTCTGTGGTTCAAAGACAGCATGGCAGCATTATGTGCCTTGCCTACCTTTATCCTGCTTTGATGGGTCTGTCACCAGAACTAGTTTGTTTAGGTATCTACATGGAACAGAGTTTCTAGATCTTCTAATGAAAAGCTAAGAAATTAAGTACATTTGAGTGGCTATTGAGAGGGGAACAATTTATATTCAAGGGCACTTCTAACAAATAAATTAACAGAGAAACAGATTATAGAAAAGCTTAATAAGTCCATGTCGATTAATATTTGTCATTTTACTTGTGAATAATTGGACCTATTTTTCACTCTGTAAACATATCAAGGTTTCTTCTCCTTTGGAATAGCTGTAAGGGAATTTAGTGCCTGTAATCAAGACTGCTTTGTGATACAATCCAAAGCACAGGACATTTTGTTTAAAAATGCAGCCCTGCCCTGAATTAACACTAGTGTAGATGCACCATAAAAGCAAATGGAGGAGCAGAGAAAGCTGAATGATTTCAAGCCACTTGCTAAGTTGAGCTCCTTTTTCTGTTGCATTGCTCACCTGCAGCCTTCTTCCTGCTTCAGAAACTCCCAAGCTCTGGCTCCATCTTCAGGGCATGGGGATCTCTAGCAACAAACTCACCATCCAAACTTACTGAAGCTGAACTGTGTTGCCTGCTATGGGAGATGCATAAATTAGTGGCACTTCACTGCTATTCTAAGCAGTATTGCTTTTTTTTTTTTTTTTTCACTTCCGATTTTGGCTAGAGCTTTTGCATCACCTGTCCTCACAGAAACAGAGTTGAAAACGTGTTCTTCGAAGCCCAAATGACAATATCCTGCTTGATAGTAGATTAAGAAAACCCTGCATGATTACTTAATTAGTTTGTAATTGGATACTTATCCACTGTTCCCTAGGGCATGCTCATACGCTACTGAGCAAGGAAACCAATGCATGTTGTGTTCTGGGTGTGTCAGGGCAAAACTGGGGGTGATGCAGGGGATGCCCCGCTGCACAATCATGGCTTTAGCTAGGCTGCCTCTGAAACGTCCTGAAACAGGGTGCTCAGTCTGCAGCTGTCTTAAGTGAGCAGCTTGACAGGTTCTTTGCTTTTTGTTTTGAATGTTTCCATGTTGTGCTGTGAAGATGAATTACTGCATACAGCACGTTAAAATGTAAAGTTCACAGTAATCAGCACGATGGAAATAATCTCACCGCAGCTCCCTGTCTGAAATATACAGTAATCCTTGTGACCTTCCAACCCCATGAGGAGGATTTCCCTTGTGGGTTTAGGTTTCTGCCTAAGCTCTGGTAGCTTTATTGCGTTTGGTCTGCCAGTTGCCACAGCAACGCTGTAAGTGTTAACAGTCTGCTTGGGGCTCTGCTGGGTGGGCACTCCATGGAAATGTTCTCTGGAGCAGATAGTTGTTGGTCTTTTCTGCTAAGCTAGTGAGCAAAACAAACTTTTATTTGTTTATGTAAGATACTGTAGTGTTAAGTTTTTGTTGTTTGTTTTTCTTTGTTTGTTTGTTTGTTTTTAAAAAAAGAGGTGATGCATCTTGCCACTTCTAAACTACTGTTGCGAACTGCAAGAGGAATACATTTTCATGGTCAAGTGCTTAAATATGACTTGTGTTCTTAGAACAGGGAAGAACATGAACTAATAATCTGCTAAATTTCTAATTCATTAGGGATCTGATGAAGCATCTTTAGTCTGATAATGCATTGTCTAGTATATTTGTAGCCACACTGTGGCACTGCTGGAGCAAGACTGACTTAACTTTTTCCCTTCTTTTCCAGCTGTTATTAATGGCTTCTCCAAAATAGCTACACATCAGAAAAAAATGGTGTACCTCTGTCAGCTCTTGATAAGAATTGCAAATGGAAAGAAACTTGGTAAATACTCTGATTTTTTTTTTTTTTTTTGGCCACTTGCTGTTTAAGTAGATCTGAATGAACTTGCACAGATGTGTATTAGATATGCTTTCACATTGCTTCTAATGTGTGTGTATGTATGTATATAAAATGGCTGAAATCTCTGCACTTAGACTGCTAGTGTTCCACATGCACCTGAGCTATATGCAGGACCGGCATTACCCTGTGATGATTTTATTGCACAAAGTTTGAATGCTTATATGCTGCATGTGCTTATGCTGGTCCAATTGTGGGTCTTTCTGTCACAGCAGCATCGACAAAATAAATATACTTGAGAAGATTGACTGGCTCTTAGTAAGCAATATCTGTAAAGTGCAGAGGGGGCGTTTCTTTCTGCAATTATAAATCTAGAAATTAAAGTGGGACAGACAGTAGGAGCAAGATACAGATGAAAAGCTTAATGGCCTTTCTTTTTACAGAAGGTCATAAGACTTTAGACTGGCATTTTGTCTTTGGGATTTTTATTCACTGTAGTGTCTTTTGTTTGGCTGTAAGTTAGCCACAACTCACTAATTTGGCTGAGCAGCTTCTGTGCCCATGCACAAGTTTTTGGAAGACTTCACTTCTTTGCTGCTTCATAAAACTTAGTGAGATTTAAGATTTTTAAAAGCAGTCTTGCCAGTATGAGCATTGAAGAACAAAGGTGTATTCTAGCCTAGAAGTGCCACAAAGACTTATTTTTATAAAATTAAAAGCAGCTACTCTGCTTTAATTTAATGCTGCATGCTTGGAAGTGTTTAAGGCCAGTTTAGCTGGGGCTTGGAGCAAGCTGGTCTGGTGGGAGGTGTCCCTGACCATGGCGGGGGGGTTGGAAGTGTATGATCTGTAACGTACCTTCCAACCCAAACCGTGCATAGGCTGTGTTTTGTCTGGAACTGGTCACTGATCCTGCTTGCTGAGAATGTTCCCAAACCTTAGTATTAGCACAATGACATGGCTGCTTCTGCTTTTTCAGTCAACAGTCTTGTGTTACGTTGTTTGAATTTCCCTCTCACTTTAACCTGTTCAAATACAACAAAAAGTTAAGACATGGTAATACAGAGAGATCAGGATTGTGCTTTGTTACAAATCCAAAGCAGCAATACTAAATGTTATGAAAATTGATGCCAAGCTTGTTGTAAAAGTATTATTAATACCATCCCCAATACATAACGCTAAACTTAGCACTATTTCAAGTAGCATTTTAATTGAATGATAAGTAGAAGATGCATAATCTTTCTTAAAAATGCAACAATATTGTTATTAGCAACATCAGGAAGAAAGAGGCTCTAAAAAGGAGAAGATTCCTTCAAGTCTCTTAAACACACCTGAAAAAGGAGACTAAAAATTATTTGAGGAGAAAGGATTTGTAATGATTTATAGTACATAGGACTTCATTGTGTATACATAATGAAATATGCTTAGCTTCCTCCTTTAAGTTTTGTTTCAAATACCAATTTCTAGTTTTTTCCCCTAAGAATGCAATTTTGAAGAGGATCCAAGAATTTCACCTTTGGAATCTGCGCTGTGTTATTGGACTTTGCTTGAGAGGGAAGAAAGTAAATTTGATAAGCTTCATGAAGATATTCGTCGCTTGATTCAAATTCAGGTCTGTGTTATTTATTCAAAACACTTCAGGATGCTAGCTATTCATTCTGCTAAAACGGAGCTTGGGCTATGAACAATCCAAACTGAATTTTCCGAGTTTGTCCTGTTTCCAATTACAGTATAAACAAAGCTGTATGTGAAACCTTTCCCTATCTGGATTGGTTCCTGTTTGGCAGGTTTTGAAAGAATTTCAAACTGGGATAATTTGGAAAAAATTATATCAATTGAGATATCAATTTCAAAACATTTATATCGAGCTTTAAAATATAGCTTGAATAGCTTTACCTTCAGATGAGTTTTTTTGGCTTATGAGTAATTCTCTATATTATAACACTTCTAATTTCAGTGAGAAACATGTATAAATTTACCTGTTCCTGGTAATGATGGTGGTGGTTGTTTGTTTTTTTCTTTTTTTTGAGAAATGTGTTTTGAGATTAAAAGCGCTTGGGGAAAAAAAAATCTTGACCTGCTCTGAATTTTCTTAAAACTCAGACTTTCCCGTGATAAAATTGTTATGTGTTCAGAAACACTTTAACAACTCCATTTTGCTGTTCTTTCCTAAGGTGATAGAACTAAGTGTGGATGTGCTGTTGAACTGGAATTAAGACAGAACAATTTATATTCATTCTTCTAAGTGTTTTTTTTATTTATTTATTTGGAGATAGCCACAAAATATCTGTGCTTAACAAGAAATAATTACCAGTTGTTTTGTTGGTTTTTTTTTGAATCATTGTCTGAAATATTACATGCATAATCACAAATGTGCTTCAGTGCAATGCTGAATTGGATGTGTCCTCTTTTTAACTGCGTTTAATGTGACCACTTGACATTTTTATTACTGTTGCAAATGAGAGCACTCTGTTTAGTTGCACATGAGGGATATTTCACAACTGTTAGGACTGAAAATGTCCTTCAGGGGAAGATGGAAGTAATGGTAAGGGAGAGGAAAAAGGTAAGTAAGGGAAAACTTGCATCAGTGCATCGGATTTGTCTTTAAATCCCCGCTCTTTATACAAGATGTTTAATATTATTTCAGAACTAACTGTAATAACTCAATAATTGTTGGTCATGCTTCTAAATGTATAGATCTCAGGATTTTGGAAGTCTCACAAAATCACAGAAGTGTGACCTCCAATTTTTTTTGTGGTGGTGGTGTTTTTTTGTTGTTCTTTTTCAGGCGAAATGTATTTCAGCTTATTTTATAAGTGTAACTATATTGCTTGTAGGTTGTAGCAGTCCATATGGAAAAAGGATATTTTAAGGAGGCTGCTGAAGTTCTTGAAAGGATGTTTACGGACTCGGAATCAGATAAGGTAGTAACGTGCTTTTTTTTTTTATTTTAGGGGAGAAGAAGAGAACAGTTTCCCAAAGGTGGCAAATGCTACCTGCATAGCATTATCCTAATTCCACTAGGCACAATCACTTTCATACCTGTGGCAGCTCTCAGTGCAAAAGGATATTTGGAGAAAGGGAAATGATAGAAATAATGCATGATTTGGGGGAGTAAAATGATTGCTTTTAGCAGCATTTGTTCTTCACTGTGGGCAGCAGTGGTCTAAACTTAATCTCCTTTCCCACTTTGAATGAGAGATGAGGAATTCTGGGAAGGTGATGCTGCAGTTTTCACAGTATAATCGCGCTGGTAAAGAAATGGTGGGTCCACTGCTCTAATTGGGCTGTTGACTTTTTCTGAGCCTTTGCAGCGTGGTCTTTGTCTTCTCCATTGGTTAGTGTTCTACAGACTGAATCACCAGAAGGAAGGAAGGGTCATTAGCGTCCATTACAGAGTGGATGTTGTTATGCCTCTTTCTGGACCAGATAACATCAGGGCCAGGCCCCTTCCTGGTTTGATGGTCATTGCTTCATGAAGATGCAAGTCTAAGTGCATGTCTGTTTAAAATAATAGCTAATGCACATGCCTGAATTTGCTGAAAACCCTAAGTCCACTTATCGTAATAACTTCAGCAACCTATAGACCATTGCGGTAATGGGGACTGCTTATAGGAAGCTGAAAAATAGAAGAAAGAAGCAGATTGTATATAGACTTTTGACCTCTCTTTTGAATGTGTACAGTGCTTGCATAAGTCCTTCTTTACTTGTACTTCATTTATCAGCTAAAAGATAGAAGTAATGACAATCCCCTCATTTTCCCCACACTTGCATTTTGTGGAGGCAGAACATGATGCCTCACAGTGTGCTACACCATTGAGGAAAACAGGATGAAAAAAAGAACAAAGGATGGCAAGGGCTGCAGGTGAAAAGAAGACAGACAAAAATGCTGCCTGTATGTTCCAGTGGTATATTAGAACACGTGTTCTACGTAAATAGTAGTATGTGTATAACATTGAGATAAATTTTTCAGAAGATTCAGCTGTTCAGAAAATCACAGAATCATTAAGGCTGGAAAAGACCTCCAAGACCATCTGGTCCAACCATCCCCCTACTACCAATGTCATTCACTAACCCACGTCCCTAAGCACCATGCCCAGCCTTTCCTTGAACACCCCCAGGGATGGTGATGCCACCATCTCCTTGGGCAACCCGTTCCTATAACTGACTGCTCTTTCTGAGAAGAAATGTCTCCTAATTTATAACCTTATTCTCACCTGGTGCAACTTGAGGCCCTTCCATCTAGTCCTGTCATAGTTACGTGTGAGAAGAGGTGGACCCCCAGCTCCTCACACCTTCCTTTCAGGTAGTTGTAGCCTGTACTAAGGTCTTCCCTGAGCATCCTCTTCTCTAGACTAAACAACCCCAATTCCCTCAGCCACTCATAGGACTTGGATTCCAAGCTCCTCATCAGTTTTGTAGCCCTTTTCTGGACACATTCCAGGGCCTCGATGTCCTTGCACTGATGTAGGCTGAGGTAATAGTAGTATTCAAGTTGGTAAACATGAGTGCAGCCTGTGCACAAGTTAGATGCTGGCTGTGTTGCTCTCTGCATGATTCAGAGTGGTTGGTAGACAAACATAAAGTGATTAATTATGAGTACTTTTGTGCTTTTAATGCTGCTGTACTAAGTAGTCCGTTTCCTGAACACTGTAGACCTGTTTCAGTGTCAGTCTGCAGAGGCAGTATATGAGAAAAGAAACCCAGTAATGAGTGGCCCTTTCTGGGTGTACGTTTTGCTCCATTGACCACACTGCTTTCAAGGTTATTCATAAATGGAATGAAAGTGTGCATCTCTGGGAAGTTACACCTAATATTTGGTGAGCATGTAAACAAAGCAAACTCCTGGCATTGTGCCTAGTTCACAGTAGAACCCTTTCAAACTGTAGTGTGAATTTATTCAGAAAACTACATGACGATCTTTTTTAGCTTTGTGTGGGTCCTATTTATCATAGATGTTAAGATTACTGCAAGATACATATATATATGTATATATATGACACATGAAAATGTGCTTTTTTTTAGCCTTTAAGAGTGAAGCTGGCAACCATAATCAAAAGCAAAGATCCATATATTCCCCTTCTCCAAAGCTTCAATTACAACCTTTTGATAAGTAAAGTCAAGTCTTACGTCGAACATTTCATGAAAGAAAATGAAAAAAACTTCTTACTACAGGTATGTCAAACTATTTTCAAAAACTTATTTCAAAAGAGATGCATACTTTCAAGGAAACTGTTTACACTAGGTTCAGTTACTGCCTTAGATGAAAGGAAAGCTTTGTCTTCCTATGGCTGATCTTATTAATTGGAAAAAAAAAAAGTTGAATTTATGATTAGGAGAAAGTTGGTAGGAATAAGACTCCAGAGGAAGAGGACCAGTTCTGATCTTAGAACTCCTTGAACGATAATGTAACTATATTTCATGTTTATTTTGCCTTCTTTAAGTCTATAAGACTTCTTAAATTAACAGTGAAAGATCAAGACCTGTTAATGTGTTTAAAAGCTTTAGGAATGTCAGAGGAGTTAGAGATTGAAAACTCTTACTGCTTTTTCCTGCAAATAAAAAAAGCTCCTTAAAACCCATCTTGCTCAAAAGTGATTTAAAATTGGCAAGAACAACATTCCTCCTGCAGTTCATCTTCAGGAGGATTGTGAAGAATTTCCCATATGTTTACTCACTATAAAAGAATATTGAGTCACTCAATTACAAAAACACAGACATCTAAAGGTAATAAGAGGTAAATTCTAAATAAACAAACTTGAAGTTCCTTTGGGGTTTTCATTTTATTACCAGAGAGACTAGAGAAACTCTCAAATGTATTCAGAGTATAATATGAGAAATATTTTTTTTAGTAGCTTTTACTCAGCTGCCAGTCCTCAAGTTTATTTTTCAAAGCAATTTATTTGAATCTAAGAAGAGAGAGAGGTTTGGAGATGTCAGAGAAGGCCCCAAACTCCATACCTGCATACCTCCATTCCTGGGCTCTGTGTTGCTTCCCTACTGCCTGTATGCACATCCTTCTTACAGTCTGCACCAAAGTTGCAATATTCTTACTTCTAAAAAATTTTTACTTCAGCCTGAATTACTCCAGGATGTAGAGGATAGCACGGTGTAAAGAGTTCACTCTTTCCTGTACAATACAAATAACTGCTTCCCAGCAGTGTACACTGTTTTCTCTATAGAAAAACACCTTAGCTTTAACTCTTTCTTCTTGTGCCGTATGTGGAAATATAAAAGGTCTGTATTGCTAGGTTGTTCTCTAGACTGCCTTTTCTAGCTTACTATCAAGCCTGGAATCTACAAGGTTGCAACTCCTACTGTTGATGAAATTCTTGCACTTCAAGAAACTTAGAGGTAAACTACCCTAAGAACAATCTGCAGATACTTCAATGCAAAAAAAAAAAAAAAAAAAAGACCATCCAAATAGGATCATTCAGGGAATACTTATAATTTTTTCTGTGTAATAACTTAGTAGTCCTTAAAAAGAACTAGTTTTAGGGAGAAGTACAATTTGAAAGTTACTGTTACGTTTTAAAATGCATTATTAGTTAATTTTTTAAATTAAATCCTTTCTACAAGTTATTTATATGGAAGCATATTCTCTCTTACACTCGTGTTTTGGTACCATCAACGACTGTAAAGACAGAATTTTGAAAATTAACAGCTGAAAGATGTGGTAAGTTGAGCAGTTATGGAATTTCTGGGAGTGGAAGTATTCTGTAACCAGGAAAAAACTTTCAGTATTTTCATATTTGAATTAATGAAATAGAGACTGCTTTTACATTATCTGTTTTTTACAAAAGTTGAGAGATTACGCAAGTTACTGTGAAGGACAAGTTAAGATTTCAAGAAGACTGAAAATTGGACAGATGACAGAAAACTAACAGGAGGCAAAATCAAGCCCTGAAAAGAATAAATGGATGAAAAATGGGAGCAACTGGCTAAGCAGAAAGAGAATTCATTCTGGGCCTGCAGTGAACTTGTCAACACTGAACTGTTATGATTTTTAGTCATCTTTGAGCACTGCTAAATAGATCTCCTTTCGGGTTGTGTAGACAGTGTTAGAAAGTGGTTGGCTCTGCTTAGTAATTATGGTGCACAGATAGAGTTTTTATATCACTTCAGTGGTAAGTAGACCTTAAGATAGTAGAGAAGAACATTAGTGGCGAAGTAGCATGAATGACATCATATGGACTTTTTTTTAAGGTGTTGTTATATCCAGTAGATAAGAGGAACTTTGGGGAAAAGTACTAATCTCATAATACTCTAGAAATTTTATAAAATAATGGACTATCCCTCTCTCCTTGAGAAAGGAGGAAGAATCATCTTAATTTGTGGCTAAAATAATTTAGGCAGGATAGGATGTTAAAATATTTTTTGTGAATACAGGAGAAGTTGTTTTGCAAGCTTAAAGTTTGATTGGACGTACCTTTGAAAGTGTTGTAAGTATTCTTGATCTTGCCATGCTCTAACATCAGTGTAACTAGATGAATGTGTGAGGACTGTCCGTTTTCAATTTGTACTCTAGTCTTAAAAAAAAAAAAAAAAAAAAAAGACTTCAGAGTACTTCAGTAGTATTTGCAGTCTTGATCTCTGCAATGTATTTCACACATCATCAGTATGTTCAGTTCATATAAATATTACTTGTGGCTTGGACTGAAATTTCTCTGAATTACTAGCTGGTAAAGATTTTGATGGATTTCAACCTACCTCATTACAATTGTTCTGAAACAAATTACTTTAGTGATAATACCCTTTGAAGGGTCTGTGGAATAAGTACTGTTAGTAAAGCTAATGCAGAGTACACTTACCTAAATAGCAGCTTATATTAAAATTAATGTACTGGCTGCTATAATTTTGAAGCATCAATTCCATTTCTCACAGGCAGCCATGGCACAGGTAGAGTCTAAAGGACTGGAAGCAGTAGTGTTGCAGAATATAACTGTGAAAGCCAGTGAAGAGGAAGAAAATGATTTGGAAACAACACAAAGGTATGTATTTAGCATTTTAGTGTTGAGGGGCTGATGAGATATAACCCTGTCAGGCAGCTCATTGCCACTCAGCTGCTCACGTACTCACCCCAGGTGGGATGGGGGCGAGAATCAGAAAGGTAGAAGTGTGAGAACTCAAAGGGTTGAGATAAGGATAGTTCAGTAAGCAAAGAAAAAGCTGTACACACAAGCAAAGCAAACCAAGGAATCCATTCGCTGCTTCCCGTTGGCAGGCAGGTGTTCAGCCACTTCCAGGAGAGCTGGGCTCAACAGATATAACGGCTTTGTGGGAAGACAAACACCATCACTCCCAATGTCCCCCCCTCCCCTCCTTCTTTACACCAGTTTTTGTTGCTGAGCACAGTGCCACATGGTGTGGGACATCCCTTTGGTCAGTCTAGGTCAACTGTCCTGGCTGTGTACCCTCCCAGCATCTTGTGCACCTCCAGCTGGCAGGACAGCATAAGAAACAATAAAAAGTCCTTGTCTCTAAATGCTGCTCTGCAACAACTAAAAACATTTGTGTGTTAGCACCATTGTTTCCATCAAAAATACAAAACAACATCATGTGAGCCTCTGCAAAGAAAATTAACTCTGTCCCAGCCAAAACCATGGCAGGAACATGTTTGGATAGTAACTTGAAACCTGTAGAATTAAGAGTAAGTAGAAGGAAGGACATTATATTCCAAATCACTCTCCAACAGAAAGTGAACTACTAATTTATTCTCTATTTTTAAGTATTAGCCTTTCTGTAGTTGTTATTCTTGGCATTTTACATCAGATAGCTTGGCACTGAGTTTCAATACTTGCTGAAGATGCATGATTTTCAGTTTAAACAGCTGTCCGTCTTGTATAACAATAAAAACATTGGAATGCTTCTTAGAAGTTTTCCTTTACACTTGATTGAGCTCGTTTTAGTCTTTAATTTCAGACTATAGGTCATCTGATGAAGAGAGAGAACAAGGAAAGGGAATTGTGTTACTTTTTTCCTTACAGCTAAATGCAGGATCTACTTGCTTAGTGATTCTGCTATTATGATAAATAAATATGTAGCTTCATAGACAGAACATAGGGTATGACTCTGGCAATGTGAAACGTCAAAATAAATACTTTTATAAGAAGTGCTGAGGAAACTTGAAACATGTTTACCTTTTTATCCCTTTGACTGTCCTTTAAGTAATGCTGATATTCTAGGTTTATTGCCACTTGCTTTTCCACTTGTTTTTGTGGTTTTTGGTCAGGATAGAGTTTGTGTTTCTGCAGTTTTATACCTACAATACTTAGCATGATTTAGTTAAGAAAACTGATTGATGTAGAATGTACAAACAAACAAAAAGTAAGGTAAGTAAAATAAATGAAATGCATCATATCTTCAAATAAATGCATGTCATGTTATGGAAAAGTTTAAGGAGTTACTTCTGTAATTGCATAATTTTGTACATTTCTGGAAGGAATTATTTCACATGAACAAGTTCTGTGTTTTTCGAGACTTTCAGTATTAGCAGTAGCATTATAAGTAAGTAGATTGATGTAGTTAGCGTTTGTATGCCTCTGTTTCTGTAGAGAAATCTTGGGATTTTATTTAATGTAAATACTGTTGATTCACATCAATGGCAAGTTGTTGTCTAGGAAATTATTTTTATTTATTTTAAGATTTACAGAAGAGCAACCAAGTACTACAAATCAGTTACCTGAAGATGCAGCAAAATCAAGGTAAAAATGATTTTTTGTGTGGCTTCTGGTCATACATGCTTCATGATTATTTTTTTTGTATTTTTACTTCAGTTCTGTATTCTTTGCAGGCGTCGTTCTATGGGGAAATTCAGAGCACATAACGTTCTTCAGAGTGAGTGTTATCTTACTTTTTATACTTTCAAGATAAAGCCATGTCAGACATTGTTTTTCCAAATGGGTTGGTGGTTTGATAACTGCTCTCCAATATGATTGGATTCTTACAAACATGATTACGGTGAGAAGAAAACTCCTGATTTCTGTCTGCAGGTTTCTGCATGTGTGGAGTGTTGCTGCATTTACAAAATGTTTTAAAGTTCCCTGGCAATTAATTTTGCAAAATCATTCTCTGTTTTCTGTTATGCTGTGTTTTTTGTTTTGTTTTACTAGATGGTATTCTGTACAGAAGAAGGTAGACATAGTAATAAGACTTGTCTCTTTTGGGCGCCCAACCTAGATAACATTGGGGTGACGGAAGGAAAGAGGCTGTCTGACAGAAAAAAAAAGAAGTTGTAGAGTAAAATGCAGGGTTAGGCTGTTCATGCATCATCCTGGTACTGTTTTCCTAAAAGCTTAAGTCATGGATTTTGTCACACCTACAAGGTTCTGAAAATCATTAGTACCTGATTACCACAAAGAGATGATGTTATAGCCACACATGGCTAGCTGCTCTCTGACATATCTACTTGTCTACCCACAGTTATCTGTTGCTTCTGTTGTGCTTGGAAGGGTGAACTGTTAGGATAGCATGGTTACTTGCCTTAGAACCTCACATATCTTCTATGGAAAAGATAGAACCTATGCAAAAAGTATAATATTTCTGACCACTGGTTAATTTCTATTCTCTCTACCTAAACTGAAAGAGATGCATATAGTAGGAATATTTTTTTTTTAAGCGTAAAATAAAAATTTTTCATTGGTACATAGCATTTTTTTACCTAATTGCGTAAAATAACTCTTCTGTGAGCTCTGTCTCATACAAAATAGTCACTTTCTTGAATAGAGTACTTAGTCTTTGGACTAAGGCGAGATTATGTGTATACATATATAAAAGTATATTCATATATGAACACTGAAATTTTACCACTCTGTCCAAGCATATCAAAACAGTACATTGTAGTCTCACATAATTGTTAGCATTTGAAATAGAACTGTAGAATTGCTAGAATGTACTGCTTTAATGTTGACTCCTTATCTATCTGGATGTATGTTGTTTCTAGGTCTGAACAGCTTGCAAAATGTGGAAGAAGTTGTAGATAGTCGGAGTTCTGGCCGAAGAAGACAGGTTTGTATTTGATTTCTATTCTAAGTAGTGAGAAAATGAGTCTGCCCTGCAGTAGATTTTTTTTTTCCAGCTGTATTAGACTCAGCATTCAAAATTCTTGGGTTTAAGATTCTTTACATTATTCAAGCTGTGCTATATAGCTTCTGGGACTGTTTAACTTCTAATTTCTGTCTTAGGGGGAAAAAAAAAAAAGTATTTCTGGTACTATCTCAAGTATTGTTGCTAATGCTCATGAGATTTGAATTTGTTCAAATATTATTAGCGCTAAAACTTAGTCTGAGTCTTTTTAGATGTTTTTGTGAAGTTGAAAACGTGCAAGTTTTTATTTAAAAATAAAAAATAGTAAAACTTTGTGTTAAAGAATTTGGTATGTCATTTGCCCATAAGACATCAAAGATGTTTTTCTCCAACTCGGAAGCTGAATAGAGATTTAATAACTTAATAAATCCAAACTTTGTTTGTCTGAGGTATTTACTTAAACTGTTTTGATTTTATAAGCAAAAAAAAAAAGTAGATTTTTATAATGCTCCATTTCAAATAGTCATTTGAACTCTCTTCATGATTAAACCTACTCCATTATATTCAGCAATTCTGTAATTCCCTACAGGTGAAAAGTACAGACGTGTATTCCTTAATAGAAGTGAATTTGAAGCTGATTTGATTTTAGGGATTAACTGCTACAAACTGAGCTTGTATATAGCTCATTTTCTTCATTTATGATAAAATGATAAAGCACTTCTGAACAAAATTAATATTAAATAAATGTATTCCTCTTAAGAGAATCTCGTCAGAAGTAATATGGAGTCTTTCTGTTAACAGTTTGTGCCATTAACTAAATGTGTTCATTTTGGTGCAGGCTGTTTCATTCTTCTGGTGTTCATTTTGATACTTAACTTTTCATATAATACCAAAGGATGAACTGGCTTATGTTTTCTTTTCCAGACAGTCCTCAAGGAGAGTTGTAATTATTCCTATCTTTTTAAGAATTTTTAGTGAAGTTGAAGAATTGGTTAAATCTTCATTTGTATTCTTTCTTCAAATTGGTTGAGGTCCTAATGAGAGTTCTAATGCTGTTAAGATACAGTACCACCATATATTGGAGGTTGAGCCCCTAGCTACATACATGTATAAACACGTAGTTCTTTACTTTCTCACAAATCTTAGGAATCTTTACATCACTGAGAGTCTCTTTAGCAGTTGCAAATACAGTCAGTGCCCTAAAAACCTTAAAAAAATAAAAATAAAAAATCAATGCTCACAGGATTTGCCTGTTGCATTCAAAAGCATAATAAATGTTTTTTTCTATTTCATACATGGACAGGTATCTTGTCAGCCAGTTGCTGACAGGCATGCACACTTCTGTCAGTCTTGTTTCAAACATGAAGTTTGAAACTAGTTGGACCCCAATTGACACAGAATTAATGACAGCTTTATATTCATGTATTTATTTATTTAGGCAGTATTTACTGAGATGGCTACAAACAGTGAGTTGAGACCTCGGGCTTGTGCACAGATCTCATTGGAAAAAAAATGCTCTATGCTTAATTCTGTTATTCTAAATTCAACCTTATTTGAAATGTAAATTTATGGAATGTATAGAAACCAATAGAAAAGGGTATCTGATAGTGAAAACTCTGAAAAAAATGTAAAAGCTTGAAAGAAATTAAAACTCAATCTGAACATTTAGAAAACTATGCATTTGCTATGATATTTATGCCATACTAGTGAGACCTCATAAATATTGCGTAGAAAGCCATGATAATTGGCCTTTTAAACAATAAATCTGCACCTCTGCTTAATTATCTGGGTTGTATAAGATAGTCCACATGCATGAAAGAATGCTGTGAATGTCAGAGCTGTTGACTTCTAGAACTTCCTTTTCCATCCAGTCCCTCTTTCAATGTTGGCATTGTTTGCTCTTGTTTTGTAAATGGCATTTCACTGCAGTGGTTCAGTGCCCGTTTACAGCCTTTCATTGCTGCGTTTTCAATTAACGGCATACAGCAGTCTGGAGTGCTATTGAAAGGAAACGTACGTTATTTTCTCATTCCTAAATTGAATTCTTACGGGATGCAAGTGTCACAAAGACGTCAGGGAGCTGTTTGTACTCAACCTATTCTCTATATGTGTATGGTCAGTCCTTGGAATTATCTAAAATCAGTTTGACAATTTGCTTAAATGTCTGAAAAATCTGAGTTTTCAGAATTTAGTCAGACGTGTATAGAAAAAATCCACATATTTGAACTTGAAGAAAGTTTCAGAGCAAAGAGTCCCAGCATGCACAAGGGAAAGGAGATAGCTAGAACAAAACTGGCTCTGAGGCATAACAAGATCTTTTGATAAGGGATGGTGCATTTACGCAGGCTGTCTGGCAAACTGAAGTTTGCTCTGCCAGCGTTCTGAGCTAGCCAAAGGTCAGATTGCTCTGGGCCAGGCACTGTGATTATGTTAGCTCAAGCACAGTGCTGCTTTATGTCTGGTCTCTCAACCAGTCTTGGTAGCTTGTAACAGCAGTGCCGGAGTCCACACAACTGCCATCCCAGAGCACAGTCAGTTTGTTGGCATGTGTGGGGAGACAACTTACTGATCAATATAGCTGCTTGGTGAAGAGGGAAAAATGGGTCAGTTTCTGATTTACCTGTACAGCAGGCTGCACAGTTATATGTTAAAGTGCGGAAACTTGTCTGCAAAGAAAGCCTGCTGTTACCAATTTTAAAAGCAGAAAACAAAAAAAAAATGTTAACAGCAAATGTAATTAATCACTACAACAAGTAACAACAGTTGTGATTGTCTCTGTGCTGGAAGTGTTTGAATTAACCGGTGCAGTAGGTCAAGCGTAACTGTGGTACTTGAATAAAGATTATACTTAGGAAAGTTTTCTGGCGTGCTGTGAAAGGAGATGATCTAGATGATTTCAATGGGTTCTCTGGTCTTTTAATAATAGTTGTGGGTTGTTTGTTTGTTTTTTAACACAATACTGTCAATGCTGATGTTGCAAAAGATTTGTGGAACACGAAGTGTTGGGTAAAGGAGGTATTTTTGATAAAGGGTAGACAATTTTAGGGAAGTGTTAGGTTTCTTTTTACAAAGACAGCTAAACTACTACCACGCAATTCTTTCACTGGCTAGTCAGTGAGGCATGTATCAGGGATCATGGGTTCTTGAAAAGGGCACCGTTAGTTACATTAAGTTAGAACAACTTTGAGATACAAAGTTTGTTGATATTCATGTACCTCAGCTTGAACTGTGTGTAGATTCCAAATTTTCACTTGTCGCGGAATAACCAGAATACAACTTTGATCAGGTTGAATGTTATGTCTCTTCCCCTGCAGTGACCCCCCCCTCACTGTTGCTTCACCTTCATCAGGATAAATTCAGGGGAGTGAGGGTGCAGCCAAAGAAAAAGCTGTATATGACAGAGCTGAAACTGTCATCTGGTCATCCCCTGTGCATGAATTGTTGTTCTTAGAGCAGAATCTTTTAAGGATCTGTAGATGGGTTCTTGGTCCTTAGGGAAGGAGAAAATGAGAAGGGGAAAAAAAAGTATCTCCTTGGATCAGTGACTTACCAGAGCATCCTTGGACCTGTTGTGGCACTGACAGTTGTACTGACTTACCCTGAGCTGCCCCGTCCAGCCACCTCTTTTTCACAAGCAGGATGGGGATGCATTTCTCAGATGTCAGGAGTCACAAGAGATTTACATTTCTGCTAGGTAATATTTGCTGAGTGAAGTGATTTGTTCCCTCAAAATTCACTGATTTCCTTTATATTAGTTCTAGGATTTGGCTTTATCAAGCTCAAATCTCTGTAAGCTGAGGCTGTTCATTTACATGTATAGCTGTGCATTTCTGTTACTATCTGATTCTTCATAGATGGGAAAGCTCAAATTGCAGAGTGCTCAGCCTGAATATCTTGGGTCTTCCTGCCTAACAGGCAGTACCACTTATCCATTTGATAGCTAAAAGTGATATATTACTAATGAGGAGGTCTTGTACATATTTTAGTATACTTCTCTTTTCATACCCCAATGACAGACTGTAGCCACTAGACCTTCAGCTTGAGCCATCTACACCTCTTACTGTTCTTATGTTGTGTAAATGTCTTTTTTTCTTCAATTTTTTCGAATTCGCCCATGGATTTTACTAGCACATCCTCCCTCATATAATGCTTTGTAAGTTTGCTTAAAAACTTAATGCTGTAAGCACATTACCAAAGGATCAGTCCCCTATCATATAAGGAGCATGGGTGTGTGATGTTGGGAATACTCACAACTTGGCCAGATCCTGCTCGTTTCCAATTTGTTAAAGGATGTTAGGAGCAGCTGCTTCCTCTAGCAGCTCCTGCCCACCTCCAGGAGCCCAACTCAGTGCACCTAGAGCTGTGGAGTGTCTGTACCACGTGGCTGAGGGACATGGTTGCAGCTTTCCCAGTTGAAGGTTCAAGTAGTAGAAGATTAAAAAATACATCCCACTGAATATGGTGTGCCTTAGGTCCTCAGGACTGCACACAAGCAAAGCAAAATCAGGAATTCATGCACTTCTTCCTGTCAGCAGCTAGATGTTTAGCTATTCCTAGGAAAGCAGGGCTCCATCATGTCTAACAGTTACTTGGGAAGACAACATCCCCATCCCTCTTCCTCCTTTCCCCCAGCCTTTATTCCTGAGCACGACGTCATAAGGTATGGAATATCCCTCTGGTTGCTTCGAGTCACCTGTCCTGGCTGGGTCCCCTCCCATCTTCTTGCGCATTCCCCCAGTCTGCTCACTGGAGGGCAGCATGAGAAGCAGAAAAGCCCTTGGTGCTGTAAGCACTACTCAGCAACTACTAAAATATTGGTGTTATTAATACAGTTTTTGTCACAAATCCAAAACACAGCACCATACCAGCTACTGTGAAGAAAATTAACTCTATCCCAGTCAAAATCAGTGCAGTTATGCAACACATTCTTCACCAAAATTGTCGGATAAACAAGATACATTAAATAAGAACAGCAATTTCAATTTTTCACATAATGAGGCTCTAGAAAGGACACGCTTTTAGAAATAATTCGCTCCTTTGTTAATTAAATTGTGCTTACTGGTGAGATTATTAGTTGCAAATGCTTCTTAACTAGTTAGACCTGCAAAGGGCTATGATACTTTAACTATTTTGCTTCATGTTCAGTCACATAGAACAAAACTAAATAATTGCAGTGCTTTTGATCACTTGCGTGTGTAAATTTGCTGCTATGAACAAAAACACTGACTTTTTTTGCTGGTGCACTGCAATTCCAAAATGAGTAAAGCACAGGCACTGGTGAAATGCTAAAGAGAGCTTCTTGGCTATAGTTCTGGCAGTCAAGTTCTCATGACATACACAAATACATGTGCACATCATGTATTTGTAGAAGTCCAGCAACTAGAATTAGATTTAGATTTTTGTGTTGAAGGTGCTGGTATTCAATGCCCGCAAGAGCCCAGTGAAAACTTACCATTTATATCTGTCATGACTTACTGTGGTCTGTGAGACCATCAGGAGCAGCAGGCTTTCTCCGGTGCAAGATGCAGAAACGAACACAGATAAGTTAAATGGAACACCTACAGAGCACAATTTTCTGTACTTCTCAGCTCAATCTCATTAAAATTTTGAGCTAACATTTTTTCTGTAAGTGGAGTCTACACTTCAGATTTGGGGGAATATATCTGAACAGAACACATTATCAAGCTCCAATTTGAAATAGAAAGTGATCCTTACTTTTTAGGTATATTTTTCTTAAACAGTTGCTCCAAATTCCTTCTTTATTTGTATAGATGTGCAGTCAGTTTGTCTGAGGAGGTGTACTTAGGATGCATCGGTATGATTGCTTCACTATTAAACAAAGAAGAATTTGAAGGCATAAAAGATTATAGTCTGGTACAATAAGTTGTTTTAAAATAGTTTCTTTAAAGTTGTGAATTGCTATTCCAGAGTGAAATAATGACTACGTATGACTATATTAAAAATGCGCTGGTTAAAAATAAGATATATAAGATCTTTAATCTTTTATTACCTATGTACATTTTCCTACAAAGCTGCAATATTTAAAAAATGTTTGTTTGTTTGTTTTTTATCAAGTATTAGACTTCAGCTTTCTTTTCTGTGTGTACTTTTAAAATTGTATTGAGATAGTTGTATTGAGAAACAACTAAGGAAGAACTGCTATGCTGGAGAACTTAGATGTAAGGAAGTGCTTGTAGATGTGTAACTGCAAGTAATTTTCTCTCCTTTTATGAGAGAAATGGCATCACTTAGAGGTTAAAAATCCTGTGAGTCATGACAGTGAGACTTTAGTAGGCTTAATAAATAAGCTAAAATAGGTGTAGATACCTGTCATCAGAGGGTATGGCTGATGTCACTTGTAAATCTGTATGTATGATTTTGCTTCTGTCAGCATTTTAGCTTTAGGAATTGTTTTTTCTCAGCACACTAAAATTCCGTTGTTGTTGGTGAATGGTGTTGAAGTTCGTAGTTTGCAAGTTAATCTGTCACAAAATGGTTCTTCTTTTGTGACACATGCTAGGATCAATCAGTCTGTCTTGGCTCAATTAGCTTACAAAGTAAAATTTTGGAAAGCGTGTTTGGGTTGAAGCCAGACTTTGCATGCCGCCTTTCTGGTTTTCAGGATTTTTTTCCTCCTGTAACTTGTGAAATTTGAAGCATGAGTTTTTGTTCTAAGTGATGCCTGCTACTGTGTTTTAACACTTGAGTCATAACCTTTCTTGTTCTATTTAGTGTCAAGTTATGGTGCTCAAAAGAAATCAAAATGAGCCTACTGACAGTTAAAACTTATGTTGTGTAGTAACTAGACAGCTATATAAATACTTATATATTTGCTACAAGCTTTGTTCTTACATGAATATCTTTGTTTCAGTATCCTGTATTTTCTCTGTTCTTCCCCTAGCCATGGACTCTTGAAGAAGACAAGAAACTGAAATCAGGAGTAAGGAAGTTTGGAGTGGGTAATTGGGCTAAAATTCTGGTCCATGGTGACTTCAACAACCGAACTAGCGTCATGTTAAAAGACCGTTGGAGAACACTGTGCAAGATCAAGTAAGACTAATTTGGGTAACAGGAATCAACTCTTCTCGAGCTTTCCTTACGTAAGGATCTTGTTCAGCTTTTCAGAGTAACTTCTTTTTGTCTCAGTCTCCAGCACTGTTGCTGCCCTAAAACATGAAACAGACGTAATGATGACTTAAATATAAAGCCTGGTCTTCTATCTATATGCGAGAGGCGGATTCATTTTCGAAATGTGAAAATTCTTATAGTGATTGTGAAATTAATCATACATAGGGGTCTTAAGTAACTGGCAATGTGTTAGCTTAATAGAGGCTTTTAATAAAGAGTCAAGTGTTCTGTAGTTTTTAAAGGCTTGTATCTGTAATCAGATGGAGCTCTTTATCGTTTTAGTTTCTACTGTAGTCATTCCAATCTGTTTCCACCTCACTTTGAAATTTCGGTCAGACTTGTCATCTCTGTCAGTAAGTCATACCAAAAAATATGTATGTATTGTTATTGCTAATTTTTCTGTTTAAAAATATAGTACCCCATGTAAGTTTATGTTTATAAATATTAAAGGTTCTCTGTATGAATCGGAGGGAAAACATGCTGGGGTATTTTTATTTATTACTTTTTTTTTTTTTTTTTTTTTTTTTTTTTTAGAGTTAAGCTTAAGTACTAGAAGGAAGATTATTTTGAAATTATTTCTATTAGCATAATAGCAGTTACTATCTTGCAGAAGAGAATGGAAAAGATACGGAAGTAACAGCATGATACTAGCTCTTAACTTCTCATGACTATCTTGTGCTACCTACCCTGTCTTGAGAAGTGGCATTCTTCTGGATCAGCAGAGAAGGGGAAGCTCCTTTCTTAGAAAGCCAAAGCGGGACTCTGTTCTGGCACAGATAGCACAGCCCATGAAACAGGTTTTATCTTACCTACACTCTCTGCAGCACTAGCAAGCACAGATACCCTCTGATGGGTAGCTGCCTGCATCAAGGCGTCAGTTGGTTACTGTAACTGTCCTGTTCATGAGAGACTGTAAGAGATGGGTGGTGGTGCTATGCTGCCACTTTTGCTTTGGATTGTATAGAAAAGAATTCCAGGACCTCAGAAAACACACACTTCCCACTGTCATACTAGCTGGAATCTAGAACTTAAATATCACAGCATTCTTTTAAAAGTGGAATCTCTTCAGTTCAGGTGTTTTCTGGGTTGTTGTCCTTGGAGATTTTACAAGAACCTATTAAGGAAAAGCATCCATCTGAACTGGTCATAATAAAATAAAATTCTCAGAGGTGTTCTTCGTGGTTACAAAAGAAGAAATACATTCTTCAGGGCAGAAATGTTCATGAAGTATTCAGATCATCTCTGCACTTTCTGTTTTGTAAGCCTGTTTGCATTGAGTTTAAATGGTTAAGTATCATTAGAAAGGTTTGTGTACTACTCTTAAATGTGGAAAGGACCTGAGACGGATCACCTTCCTAATTCTTGCCAACATGCTCAGGTTTCTTTTTGCAACTGTGGCACGCAATTTCTTTTAGGTTCCACAGAGATACTGCGTGCCTTAACAGTAAACTTCGCGACCTTAAGGCATCGTTTCTTTTTAGGACACATGGTGAATTTCAGAAGCTTGATAAAATACGGATTATGCACTTCAGCAAGGAATGTTAGAGCAGCTGTAAGCCAACAATTCAAAACAAAAACAAACATAGCAGGTGTGTGACAAGTGAGACCTGCAGTGTGCAGTCTCTTCAATGGCTGTAACAATAATTCAACACAAATAATAGGTATTAAAACAAGGATTTGAGCTACATGCATAGCATCTTTGCCTATGCTCTAATATTGTAGGTTTCTGTGTTAATCATTGTACATGAGCAAGTTTAACTACGAATAAGTGATTTTTTGGCTTTTAGCCAAGGCTTTAGTCATGACTGCTTATTCCTAGATGCAAGATTAATTATTATTTTTTTTTAATTGTAGCAAGCAAATTGCTGTAGCAAAATTCTAGTCAAGGCAGATTAAATAAATTACCATTCATTAAGGAAATGGGTCTTTTCAAGACTGTTTGCTTCTTTGCAGAAATCTTGTTTACGTTTGTCTGCCATAAAATTCACTTTGTATATTAGTGATATGAAGTCCTTAGTGAGACTACTTCCTTAATGACACTGACTACTCTCACATTTTTATGAGGGTGGCTGAACATGGAAACAGCAATGTAGGCAAAAAATACTTACCCACTTGCAGTATAAACAACTGTCTAGATGATATTGGGAAGGAACAAAGGATCTAAACTGAAGCCTGGTTTTAGCTCGCAAACTTTCATTTTTATTCACCCTTACAATTTAATGATGATGGTAACCATTCCCAGAGCTGAGAACATTTGACTGGCTCACTACTGAGTAGGATTGGTGCCTGTGAACAGGACTATAGCCTGTAAAGAATGAGAATCTTAGAAAAAGAAGCTACTATGGTTAGAAACATTAGCTCTTTAATTACAAACAGAAACATAGGAACTTGCTTACAGCATTCTAGTACAAAGATCAGTCTTAGCGTTTTGTATTCAGGCAAAGAGCTTTGCCCAAAATACTTCTTCCAAAAGTTTGACTCCTTTAAAGTTCATTTAGGCTCCACAAAATACAGCAGAAAGATGCAGGGTTTTTTGCATTGGTGTTAATTTTCTTATTTTTTGTTGTTACTATTTTAAAGGTCTTCTAAACTTTTACGTAAAAATAAAGCTATGCACAAGGGGACATGAACACTGTTCCAGTTGCCGAATCTTCTTCCAGGTTCCTTGGCAGCGAGAGTTGCCAACTGCTTCCCAGCGTAAGATTTTACCTCTGAAATGTGATAATAAGTGAGTAATTACAAATTAATGTGTTTACAAACACACACAAAAAAATGTTTATTTCATGTTAGTAGGTTATGTTCTATAATGTCGTTTGAGAGTAGATTTGCCTAACAATGTAATATATTAATTAGTTCAAAAGCATTTTGAAGACTAAGATGTTCATTATACTTGTAGGCGTTCTAGAGCAAGCACTAAGTTCCTATGTAGAGTATACAGGATGATGGGTTGCATAAACAGTTGTATAGGTATTACATAGCATGCGTCTTAAGTGATAGATACATGGAGATATGTATAAAATATATAGATTAAGTAAAAACACGTTACAAATGTTAAAGGCCTTCATTCAATACTAGTGTTCTGGAAACAGGATTATGGATTATGGCAGAAAACAGACTTTTTTAAGTAAGAGTGCCCATAGCTGTAAAAAGACCTCTTGCACTACAGAAGTTGCAGTTTCCCCATATGATAGTAAGTAAAGCATTCACACTGAACTTTATATTGCAATTACCAATTTTATCAGGGTGTTAAATACATCAGTATTTGAAAATTTTGCAAAGTATTTTACACAGCAGTTTCTGTGAAAACTGAAATCTTTAATTTTTTAGGTATAATAAGCACAGCTTTTAATGTGACCTTAAGTTCTGCATTGGGTTTTGGTACAGAAGAATGCAAAAAAAAAAAAAGGTTCTCTTTACCCATCTGCATTATGGCCATCTCCAGAACAACGATGAGTGTCAGTGTTCATAGCTGGAGGCTGGCAAGCCACACATACAGTATGACCTTCTCGTAGGTACTGCATCCATCGAGCATATGGCCGATTCTCCAAAGCACAATAGTGTGAAAGTGATTCAGTTTTAAATTCCACACAGTAACTGCTCAGAAAGAAAAGTATTAAATTAGCTGTGATTGCTAAAGCACAAGCTAGATAGAAACTTTAAATGTACTTATATATCACACAGGTGGTTATTTGTGAAGTGCAGGTTAGACATCCTTGTTGCTAAAAAAAAAAAAAAAAGTCTGTTTCTGACCCTAACCTGAGCAATGACATCTTTAAAACATTAAGCAAATTGTTTCCCACATTCCATGCCACAGTCCAATGCTTTATGTATTATCTCATTTTCTGGTTGTGTTCTGTATTCTTAAATTATGTTGAAAAACAGACCTCAGTAACCTGTATTTTTTTCTTCTATGAATACTAAGAGAGAAAATGGGAGAGAAGCTTTAAGAATACCTATCAGCTTTACTGTTCTGGGGAGAGCAGCATAGGGAAAAGCATTATGAGCATTACAGAACCAGTGACAACCCTCTCTACTGGTAAACAAGAGATTTTTATTGCTTTTCATGTCAATGTTAAAAACAAGCTCTTGAGACCAATTGCATCCAGCCTGTTTTGTTTGTTCAGAGATCTAAGTCTAATTTCTCAGGCTTACACTTTATGGATATTACTGAGTTTGGGTTTAGCCTTATTTACTGTTTGCTTTCAAAAGCTTCTATCCTCAAATTTGCCACGACCCCAATACTTGATTCCGGACAATTAACAAGTAACAAAGAACATCTAGAAAATGCAAATGAACTGCAGGAGAGAAAAACAGTACAAGCTGCAGCTTGTTGAATTACAGCAAATTTAATTATATTTTTCTTTGTAGCCAGCTGTTGGCTATGGAACAAGATGACCCACATGCATATATGATAAATAGATTACCCAGCTTCTTCTTTGTCTGAGGACCAGGAAGAAGATGCTGCTCGTCGTTTTCTTTCTTTACCATATTCAGAGGTAGTTATGAAAGCAGGGACTGAGGAAGAAAACAGGCAGCAAGACACAGCTGAGTCATATTTCAACTACTGTAACAGTAGGTAAATGAATCAGAGCTTGTGGATGGTGATGCTGTCTGGCTTTATTGGAAAAGTGATAAAGTGTTAGCAACATCAGGCTTCGACCTCCTTCCCTACTGCTAAATTCTCTCCATATTAAGAAGAAATATATCTAGCAATGACTGCCATCTAGTCCATGATGAGGAAATAGGATGGGCTGGAATCCTACAATGACTCTGTTTCCTGTTTTGTACCAAATTTGTGTTCTAACTGCACAGAGATAAATTGATACTTACTGCGGGGCTTAAGAAACTGAAGTAATGTTTGCAGCTTAGTTGTTTACTTAAATGAATCAAGACTGAGTAGCAAATGACAGTAGAAAACACGGTTTAAAATTTTATTTTTAACCAAATAGCTGCAGACTGTTGGTTGTTTGTTTTTTTCTGTACGTTTACTTCAGTGAAAACAATGAAGGCTCTGAGGGGGACAGGTGTCCAGATAAAGCAAAGAGAGAATACCATGTTCGTGTCCGCAGTCCTGGCCCTGGTGAGTCAGGTATTCCAGGCAGCCAGCCTTCTCCTCCAGAGCAGGACACGGTTCCCCACCGTTTTTAGGTTCCTGTTGTATGTAGCGCCTGCGTAGTCGTAGGTTGGGTTTGCACTGCTCTGCACAGCCACTCCAGTGACTCCACTCCCCAACAACGCATGGCAGAGCTGAAAAGCAATATTGAAATATCACGAGTAAAGACTTCAGTTTTATCATAAGTGCTCTCAAAAGCTTAAGTAATGCGACCGTGCCTGTTTTTTTGCTTTCTTACTTGCAATTTTGATTTTGTTTAGTCTCAAAGCAATGCGGGGATGTGTGTAGGGTTGTATTTCTGTGTTTGTACTGATACAGTTATAGATGTTTAAATGTTCTAAATAAAGCGTTTAAAAGTGCAATCTCAAGGCCTTTTTTTGCTCATTCTCAAATATAGAATAGTCCACTGGATATTTGAATTTTAGTTCACATGGATCGCAAACTTCCTCTGAACTTAACCCAAATGTCTTCCAAAACATTATGGGGAAACTGCCATTATTTTGAAAGTGAACTTCGAATCATAAGAAACCGCATTTCTCTCGTGCAGAGCATTGAGAGCAGAGGTGTCATACACTTGCATCCTTGGTCTATCCTAAACCTGCTTAATAATCAGTGGTATGGACAACTTCTTCCTTTAACTGTTAAACTGGCATATATTAGGTGAGTTCACTGCAGGTTTCAGATGGGGAAAAAAAAGAGAAATGCTTTGTTTTGTATTCTGTGGTATTTCTCCTGTAACTATTGAAACCTTTAGCCCACTTACAGATTTTGACACCTTTTTTGATTAATGAACATTCAAGTTCTTAAGAAAAAAAATAATAATCATCACACCTTGTAGAGAATGAGCCCTTATTTCATATTTGTTACTTTTCACAGCCTTTCCAATAGGTATAAATGACAGACTAAGCATCTGCTAGTTTTGATACTGTCTTGAATCTCAAAAATGCTCAGATCTACCCTAGCTGTTACCCACTAGCCAATTCCTTCCTTATTTTATTCTCTGTAGTGCATCTACTAATAATGGCATGCTCCCTGTAGCTCTAATTTACATTAAGCATGATAAGTATTTCTCCAGTCTAGACTTCCTTCCCTTGAATTTTCTATTTATATTCTGACAAAATGGTAGCTCTGTCTTAGCCTAGCCAATGTAAGCATGCGCAGCATGTCAACTGTCTTCCAGGCAGATACAAATAATCTTCCCTGGAAGAAAAGGTTTTGCAGCCCAATTCCCAGAAAAGAGGTGATGAATGTGTTATTCCTGAGTAAGAAGCTAGGTAACACTGAAGTCTTCGCTTTATTTGTCCATTAACCTTAGTACAGAACACCAAGTCCCAGGTTTTGAAAGCTCTGTGGTCTAACAATTTTGTTTTTAGTAGTCAAAAAGAATACTACAGCTCTTCAACACCTGGGTGAGGATAATCTTTGGGTGTTTACCAAAGGAACAGATACATGTACAGTCCCTCCAAGAAGGAACTTCAAGTCCGTGCAGCCTGGGCAGGCAGAGCACTGAAAGGACTGGTAAGAAAAACGGCTTGCACAGGGGCATCTATCAAGAAGACGAATCCTCCAAGGACAAGCAGTTGTTTCTCTACATGATGAGTACTTAACCTGTGGCCTCCCAGGATATTCGATCTGAGCAGCAGCCCATTCCCAACAGCCGCTTCTGCTGGGAGGCCATCTGGTAAGGGGGTCCAGGCTGAGCAGGTGTGTTCCTCTGGGCTGTGCCTGTATCTGTCCAGGGCCTGCAGACTATGGTACTCAGTGAGCAGGTAAGGCTGTGTCTCCTGCTTACCTCGACCATGAAGTAAAACAAGCCCTCTAAACATTGCAGCACTGTGTACAAGTCCATGCTGCTTTCCCTAATATTAGCTGCCTTTTTGGTAGGTTTATTTTTCAATAAAATTCTAATTATTGCCATGTAAATTAAGTACTATCACAGATGGTCTTATAAAAAAAAACAAACGTGCCTGTGCTAATACTACAGTTTCTTATTGATACAGGAATTCCCTAGTTCTTCAAACATTTGTTTTCATTGCTCATTGCAAATAGGCTTAAAATTATTTTCTGTTCAGCATGAATCACATTTTTCTGTGCTCTCCCACTCCTTTAAAGGCAGTCTTTCAACATGGTACTTAGGAAATGGTACGAAATATGTTATAATCAATGGTTGGGGTATCTTCAATTGGTTCTGAATTGTTTTGAGTTGTACCTCTCATTATCTAGTTAAATGAAGCTTTTGCCTTTCCCATGCACGCTGTTTCCCATCAGCTTGCAACTGGAACATATCACATGTTTTGGATTGTATTTTTTTTTCTATATTTCCTGATTACAATATAAATCCTCAGGAAGCTTTACAGCTTAACCGCTAGTTACATTCTTTTATCAGTGTGGCAGGAAACTGATGGGCCCAAGCTAGTCATTCAGAAAAATACTGCATGCCCTCTGGGACTCTGCCAGTATGAGAAGTGGGGAAGAAGGAATAAAATCTGATAACCTCGTTGGTGTTCGTGACTGTTTTCGTAAGACGCAGAAAATCCCGGGTTTGCCTTGTCACTAAATCTCTAATTTCCTAGGGCTCTAGAGACATCATAAAGCAGATAAAACCCCCGCAGAGGCTACCTGGCAGATGTCCATACCACACTGCTGCAACTCCCCTCCTTCCCTTTCACTTTGCACCTGTTCTGACCAAACTGCCTGCTTTCTGGGTGACTCAACAGCAACAGGCATACAAGCAATCAAGGACACTTTGAACTAAAAAAGAAAAAAAAAAAAAAAAAAAAAAACGGTGATAGTAAAAATGCCTTAGACCTCCCCATGGGATCCCAGGACAAGTGCTATTATTATATTATATGTATTACAGACGTAACAGACTTTTTCCACCTGGCCATAGGGCGAGAAAACAGTCTGGCCACATTTTATTTAATTGTACAAGCATTGGTGTCAATGTCTCACCACACAGCTTAATTCCACCCACAGGACATAACTGTCATCTAGCCTGGTTTCCTTATCTGTTGCCTCTGTTCCGCACTGGCTCTAAGAATGACCTGCAGAAGCAAGAACTTCCATGTCATTTTAATCGCATGGTAGCACCTTGATTTGTTGATAATACCAGGTCTACATCACATTTTCTACACAGGAATCTCCCAAAGAGATTGAGCAGCTGCATAACAGATAAAGGGATGACTTCACATTTTACTGGAACTAAACCAAGCTGACGGTGAACTAGTGGTCATCTGCAGCAAAACATGGCAATTTTATGATCGTAAAGATTGAGAAGAAGACGTATGAATTGCCTCAGTCATGTGGAATAATAAGAATATTGGGTTGCTAGAATGGAATTCAGCCAGAGGGACAGTGATGTCGCTCATGAACTCAGTAGCCAGCAATTAGTAAGGGACAGTACATCGTTTTGTGCCTCATTGGAAAGATGTCAAGTTCTCCAACATGACTATGTCCCAGAGCTGACGTAAAAGTAACGGTGCTGTCTCAAACACAAACATTCAAAAAGTGTCAGGGCCCCCTATCTACATCTCTATGGTCTCTGTCTAGGTTTCCATCGATCTGGCTTAGTTAACACAGTGCTGGTAGATGATCGTCCGCTGAAAGAATGAGCCTTAATTTGGAAGAGAAGGATACAAGTCAAAAGAACCTGAAGGATGGGCTTTGTGCTCAGGGACCTACCAAAACACAGAAGCTAATGAGACACTTGGAATTTCAAAAGCACACAGAAAACTTGCATTGCTTCCGTACAAAATACAGCTTGAGTGGTCAGGACTTCTTTTATTTTAATTTCATATAAAGCACTGTGAATCAATTTTTTTCTGAGTCACACCGTATTTATTTTTTTTCCCCGTCTCCGGAACAAAAAGGATTACAGTATCTTCACTGAATCACTGCACAACATATGTTGTAATGTGTAAAGGTCTGTGGATTTTCTCGGAATAACCATTTCCACTCAAATGATGGGGTCATTGTTTTACCAAGCTTTCTCATTGTACAGTACTTTCTGTTTAAAATGCTCTCAATGCACAAAAATACCCATTCTTTATTGCTAGAGCTATAAAGAAGTTATTTTTAAAGAACTGTAAGGAAATTTACTTCAAAACCCTTGGACACAGGTTCGGCAGCCCACAGACTTCTGCCGAGCCATCTATTTATAAAGTACCAGGCATCCCATGACTTTTAGGAATGACAGAATTTCACCATAGTGTTGGCAGGTTTAGAATACCTAAATACTCACGTTGGTTTCTATTATTTTGAAGCATTGTTTTTGTATGATTCCGAGAACACTTCTTGATCAGATACGTATTTGAAGATGTAGACACTTTCGCCAAATACTTTGTTCTGTACAAGTATTTGCAAAAGGATGTCATTTCTGCTTGTGCTGAACCCGTGAGTGGGGAATAGGATGACAAAAAAAGCTGTAGCACAAGAGCTATCAGTTGCCTTCCCGCACATTCCTGTTTTAATATTTTTTTTTTAACCTCTGAATCTGAAACAGAACAAACTATGCCATCAACACCCTTGGTTTCATTCCATACACAAACATAACACTTAGAAACACGTCACAGTAAAATTTCAGAACCCAGCAGGAACAAAGACTACTTTAAAACTGAACACCATCCTTGTCCACATTGATGAAGAATCCCACTGCACTTTAGTATTTTTGGTTATACAAGAGAGAACTTGCTGGCTGTTTGCAATAAAAACTACCTGATTATGTGCCTTCCTGTGGTCAGTTTTGTGGTTTAGAGATGTATGAGTTAGAGGACCACCTGTCTGGGCTGCCAAAATCCTGTCCTGCTGTCCTTGCTTGCACTAATGCAGGTGCTCACAGGGCTGGGCAGGGAGGGGTTCAAACCAGCCAGAAATGGACAAAACAGAAAACAGCAACAGCTCCCTGCTGGTTTAGCTCCCCAGAGGGGCTAGCCAGTGATTCCAGCTCTGGTGTCAGAGGGACAGACAGACAACCACGGCTGCAGGTCCCTGCCCAGACCCGGAGCACCTGCCGCCCCCACGGGGCACAGCAGAAGGACCACGCAAACACATCACGCGTTTCAAGGCCACCACCATTGAGCCCGAGACAACAAATACAGCCTCAGTAACAACAAGGCACCTGATTGAAGTCATGGAAAGAAAACTGTCTGAACTAGCACTTTTCACCCACAAGCTTGAGCCTCTTTTTGAAGAGCGTGGATTTTTTAATCAGATTACAGCTCCATCTTAATGCTAGCACTGTGCATCTTTATTAGCTTTCTCCTGTCATATTTGAATTTCAATTAATGTCACTTGGTTTACTGAAAAGCCACAGCATGCTATGACTGCAGGACAAGAAAGCACCTTGTCAGTTCTCCCCCTATTGCTTTTCCTGACCAAGAGATCAGTGAGTAAAAACTGCCAGTTTTACAAGATGCCACCAGGCACCTTCTCTTTGACGTGATGCTCTCCTTCCCTTCCTGTTATTCTGGCACACGGATGGCACAGGGGTCGATGACGGGACCGTGCTCCCCCTGCATGCCCTGACTCCGAGCTCTGCCCTGCTCCACCTCTCAGAGGGACACAAAACGTGGGCCCCACTGCTCCCCAGCTCTGCCAGCACAGTGCCGAGCCCGCTAAGACACCCTAATTAGCAGGACTGCACAGCCCAGGCTGATGATTTTTGGGATGCGGGCTGCCGTGCACCCAGCCAGCTGGGAAGAGCCGCTGGGCTGCCCCACTCCTTGCCCTGCACCGGTAAAGCAGAGGGAGGGTGGACAAACCTTGTAGGGCTGAGACACCAGGGGTGTAAACCCTACAGGGCTGCTCAGTGCAGGGCTGGACGGCGACCACCTAATAGATGTGTATTTAGGATGAGCGCGAGCAAAAAGTAAGGAGCGCTGCGCTTTAGAGGGAAAACAACGTCCAACCTGCAAACCCCAGGCACAGCAGACCCCGAAAGCTGTCAGACCCTGCCACAAGCCCCTCTCCTCGCCCCTCTGCCTGCTGCTGGTGCCAGCCCCGAGGTCCATGCCCCTTGACGAGACCCCTGACATCCCAGCACGCCGCCGGCAGCCCTGCAGCCCTCGGAGCCTGCTCCCCAAAGCCACCCCGCTCCTGCCCCGGGCCGAAGCCGAGCCTGCCCCCACGGGGACCGCACCTACCGGGGCACGCCTGGCCGTGGTCGTGGCAGCAGTCCCCGGCGCGCCGGCAGCCTCCGTCGCAGTAGCAGCTGCCGTAGCCGCCGTCCTCCCTCCAGCCGCTGCTGACACAGGCGGCGTCCCGGCCCTCGCAGCACCGCTCCGAGCAGCCCCCCCCGGCCCCGGTCCCGGCCCCGGCCCAGAGCAGGCCCAGCCACAGCGCCCCGCTCAGCGCCGCGCCGCCCATCGCCGCGCCGCCCCGACGGCCGCCACCGGCACCCCCGCCCCGGCTCCCGGCTCCCGGCGGCGCGGGGCGGGCTCGACGGGCGGGCAGCGGGGGCGGGGGGCGGTGGTACGGCCCTGCCCGGCCCGGCCCTGCCCTGCCCTGCCTTGCCTTGCCCTGCCTGGAGCTTCCCCACCCGGCACGGCACGGCCCTCCTGCCCCGACGGGGAAGGCGCGCAGAGGGCCGGGGGTGTCCCCGCGGGTGTCCCACACGGTGGTGGCCCCCACGGAGATGACCCCACGCGGGAGCTGCGCGGTGGTGATCCACGCACTGGTGTCCCGTGCTGAGGTGGCACAGACAGCAGTGCCCTGCACAGCACTAACCCTACACAGTCAGAGAATCGCAGAATGGCTTGGGTTGGAAGGGACGTGAAGGACCACCCAGTTCCAACCCCCTGCCGTGGGCAGGGACACCTCCCACCAGACCAGGTTGCCCAAAGCCCCATCCAGCCTGGCCTTGAGCACCTCCAGGGATGGGGCATCCACAGCTCCACAGACGTGCTTTATTGGTACAGGCACTTACACATGTCAGGGGACATCTCACATAGCCTGGAGAAAAAGAAGCATTTGTGTCTGTTATTTCTTCCTCCTTCTCCTTCTCCTTCTCCTTCTCCTTCTCCTTCTCCTTCTCCTTCTCCTTCTCCTTCTCCTTCTCCTTCTCTTTCTTCTTCTCTTTCTCCTTTTTTTTTTTTTTTTTTTTTTTTTAAGCTCTTTTTCTGGAACAAACAAAACAACCTCTACTGGCAGGTGCACAAGACTGTGGGGTAGGTCCCAAATAATCTCTTAAAACATGAAGATTTTTATTCTGGCTTTCAGTTATATCCAGCCCTAAGAGCTTTTCAGGATTAACAGGACCTGGTAGTTTTAGCCAAAAATCAAATCCCAAAAGCAAGTGGTGATGTGACTGCAAAATTATGTTAGCTTTGCACACTTCCATTTGCAGATACTCAGCTACTAAGGCTAAAGACATCTGCCAAAGCCACAGAGAGACAGGTGGTAACAGTCTGTTATATTATCTGCTGCATGTGGTGGGTACTTGGACACCCTGAGACAGCTCAGGACAGCCAGAGTTTAATTTCTTCTACCCATCACAACAGTGATGTTATTAAAACATTATTTAAAGCCTGGAGGACTGGGTCCAGTGTGCCAATAATGAAGTCACTGGAACCTTGCCAGCCCAACGTTGACCCAACAAACAGAGTAAGTCAGGGGGAGTTCCTGCGGTAGGTGAGAGGAGAACAAGACTTGCAGCCTGCCTTCGTACTAGGCAATGTGTGATCAAGAAGGCCTCTTTATATTTTCCTTCCTATTATTGGATTCCTGTGGTTCACCTGAAAGGCAGAATATTAACCAACTGATGTGAGAACTGACTTTATGAGCAGATAAATTGTGTGCAGATGATTTATGCTAAAGGGATAATTTATTAAAATTTGGATGAGGTTGGAACAAAATAAAGAACTACTTTCTCTTAGTGGATATGTTTACAAAAGGAAAAAAAAAAAAAAAAAAAAAAGGCAAAAAAAGCACCAAGAAACTACATCTGTAGTTCATCCTAGCTGAACAAGACAGAATATAAATGAAAAGTGTTAAAATTTCTACTAAGTGCAATAAAGCAATTTTTTCAAAGTAACCGGAAAGAAGAATCTTAATTAAAGTAGAGAACAAGCTCACTCTTTGTTCCAGCAAATACCTTGCTTTTTCCCTTTTCCAGTTTAGTTCCTCACTATTAGTAGTGCTGGCTCATTTGTGAGTATGAAGGACAAAGAACCATGGCAATGCTTTCTTGGGCAATGAAGGAGCACTGAAACCCTTACAGGCAATTTGGGCAAAATAGACAGAGATTGCTTTCTAGTTTGACATGAGATGGTCCACAGAAAGTAGGTGTTGCCCATGCTCCGCTATTGGCTACCTTTTTGTCATGGAGATATCTTTAATTATAAGGAAAAGCAGTTCCTGGCAAGGCTGGTGTAAAAAGGGATGTGTAGGTAAGATAAGCAATGCATGAAATTGCTCTGTCTTCCTCATAAAGCACGGAGGAGCATTGTAGGGAGTGGAGGCAGTCAGTCATCTGTTCCACACATGCCCTCGGTGCCAAAATAATTCTTTTTAATCCCAGAGGTGAGGAGGAATCTCGGGACTGTACTGTAATTCTCTTAAAACAAGGTGTTGCTGCGAGCTATGGGATTTTAAAAACCACAGTCTAGCTCTAGTTGCCAGCCATTTATGTATTTTCCTATGACTTCTGTCCTATTTTAGCATTTGGTACTCAAAAGCAAAGTTCCCAAACTATAACATAACAGCAGCATTGTATGGTAAGAAAGGAAAAGAAACCAAAACTGTGAAATATGTTTTTCAGCTAATTTCTCCAACGTGTAGATGGTTCCAATGAGTCTTGTTCCATTGTATTTTTTTATTTCCAACCAAAGTATCCTTATTGCCTTAAATGGAGTTTGCCTTGGTTTTAATACCACAAAGACAGAACTGAGCCAAATATGTTCCAACAGTAAATTAGAAAGACAACTAGTCTCTATTATTTACCATTCTTACCAGCTCTCTTATTTACTATGGTTATTTATGCTCTCTGTAAAGAACATAAAGCAGAGCCAAACTCCCTCACTCTCTGTCCATTCCCATGGAGCACCTCTACCCATGACATCCGGCAGAAGACTGAAAACACCTGCAACTGGGAAAAGTTTGAGTCTGGGAACAAAATATATGTTTGATAGTAAAATACCTTTCTTTTATTTTTCAAGTTTAACTTACAGCCACCGTGCCTTTGAAGGCCTGATATAAGGACTATTCAGCTCAACTTCAAAGTCCTTTTCAGATATATTATCTGTCAGCCCATAGCATTCCACATGCCCACACCTCAGCAGCAAACTCTCCGGAAGGTCCTAACTTGCACAAATGGAGCTCATTTTTGTTTGCTGCTGGGAGGTTAATCTGATGGCAACAAAATGAGAAGACTTCAAAGATCCTGCAGGGCATTTCTTTTCCTTTTAGACTTGTGTTTGCGCACAGCTCTTTATTTATTTTACAGAAATGCCCTTCCAAAAGCAACTTGCTTAAATTTTAAATTGAGACTACGCAGTAAATGACGTGACTACAAAGGCTGCGGGCTGTCTCCATTCTGCTACAGGATGTGCTTCCTAGGAGCACCGAAGTCAGCCACAACCTGCGTTGGTCTTCAGAAGCCTTTGTTCCCATTGTTCCCAAAAAGCAGACCTTCTCCTGATAAGGATTAATCCCCACTAAAGTGAATAGTCAAACCATGGTGTTTGCTGGTGTGGCTTAAAGCAATAGCAACACTTCATATGTGAGAAAAATGAGGAGCAATTTGTCTTCACTAACAATCAGTCACTGTAAGAACACTGTAGATGATGCATGAAAGAGGGCTTTTTATAGCTATATAGGCCATACCGTTACACGTTCAATGACCAGCTTGAGCTGTTCTACACTGAATTGCTCATAAGAGAGCATGCTAAGTACCTGGCTGTATCAGAGGAAAGTAATTTGCTGTAAAAACAGCCTTTACCTTGCATCCACTTTGTCCTGGAAGCCCTGACAGATGGAGCCCTGCCATGGGAGCTACATTTGCTCGCTATGTCTCAATTACAACCATTGATTTTGGTTGGGGTTGGTAACGATGCATGAAATTGCTTGAATTCTAGAGGATAGTGGGAACAGAGCAGAGCTATCTGTCAGGATATTTTTAGCTGATTTCTAAAGGCCGTCCACCCTCCTTGCAAGTTACTGGAGAAATGTCTAAATATTGGGATGAACACAGAGCTGCTGTTGAGCAGAAAATGTCAGGCAATTCTGTATGCCCAGCCTAAGCAGATCAGGGTTGAAAAACATCCCTTTTCTGGCTTTTATTGGAGTTTGTTTTTTACAGGTTTGTGTAGCTGAACTGAACTGAAGTACCTGAGCCAGCACGAGGAAGGGGAGGTAGCCCAGGGCAGTGAGGCAGCAGGAAGAAGGACTGCCTCCACCAGCAGCCAGTCAGTTCACGGTCAGACTGGCTTAGCCAGCACTCTTTGAGGAAATTCCCCCTTAGTTTTCCAGGCTACAAGTACATCTTTTGTCTGAATAAACAGATTATGGGTTATGAAATAATAGTATCACAATCATAAGCACCCTTCCACATTAGTTCTTATTTTATCTTTGTTTTAGGTGCAACCATAACCTAGAAATGCCATCATGATGTCATTCCAGGTATTGTTTGTCTCAGTGATTTTGAGAACAATATTCCCCAGGGACCACTCTCAAGAAAGCACAGTAAGTACCTGGCTGTGCTTGACAAAGAGTGTTTGCAGTGAAAGCAGTGATGCATAAAGTAATGATTTTGCTAACTCCTGCTCCTGTAAAGTCAGGCTGCTATTCAGACAGCCTGTCCTGGTTCTTCAGGCCAAATAGGACGCTTGTGCTTTCAGAGGCTTTGCTCAGGTGTGAAGGCATCTATTCATAATGTGCAAGGAACAGATACACTTTGCTCCCATTTCTTAGCTGCAGAGTTTAGTAGGTAGCTTTCTTTTTCAAATGCACATGATCAGCTAGAGCAAAAGCAGGTAGCAGTTTAACTTAATCACTCTAAAACAGAACTGCTTCTTATAAAAATTGGTATCGCAGGATATTATTCCACATACTCCCCTGTTTCTCCTGCTATTTTGTTATTTTGGATAGTCATAGACCTCTTCTTTTCTGTAACTGTGACTAAATCAATTGCTTCCTGCCTTGATGGAGGTATCATTATTACCATTTTAAAGATAGGAGACAATGATAGTGAGAGATTAGGGCCTGTATCCAGCAAAACACTTAAGCACTTGCATAACCCAAGGCACATAATACCCCTCTGTAGGACTGTACACTCCTTCCAACTTACACAATTTACTGAACCTGGGCCTCCTGCTTTGCCTGAGGACTCCCAGCGCCACAGCTTACCACACTCCCAGCCTCTCCTTCCCTCGCAGCCTGGGACCGTGCACTCTGCTCCGTCACACCTACAGCAAATAGGAACCTTGATGTAGGAGCCCTTTCAGCTCCTTTTCCTGTTAGAAAGCTGAACAGATGCATAACTTCTCCTGGGATTCATTATTTAAAATCATGCAAAATTTCTCAGTAACTCTAGATCACATTTGCACTGCTCGCTGGTTTAAATTCTAACCACACTTAGCACAGTCCAAAGCTCAATCTGTTTATTTCTTTCTCCATTATCACCTCCAGTAGCAAAGATTCAGTAGCAAAGATTCAGCATCTTGGAGATGGTGGATGATTTTGATGATGGTGCATTTTGCAGGGAAGAATGCAGCTGCCTGGCCTGCTACTGATGAGCGCACTGTGCTAGCAGGGATAAACACCCTTTTCTGTCAACGAGGAAAGCAGGAATAACAATGAGTTTATAAAATTAGGGCGCTGAACTGTTGAGAAAGAGAGTCATTTTTCTGATCATAATCCTACTTTTAGAAACCTCTGCCAATCTTTCTACTGGTCTAATGAAAAGGTGGATTTTGCTGACTTGAATAATTTGAAAGTAAATGATGATTCTGGTGTACAGGGGCTGGCAGAGGAAGTTGTTTATATAATTCTGGGCTTGCTAATAACCCTCTTCATAGCTAGAAGTGGTGCCAGGGAAGCTGCTGGCTATGTTAAAATGCTTTCACATTTCCTTGCCTTTATTGTTTTCTGTCACAGTTCTTTTTTCTTTTTTTTTAATTAGTACATGAACTATTTTTAGTGTCTTTAGACAAAAAATGTATTGTTCAAGCTAAAATGGGGCCAGGTACCATGAAAATGTACTCAGAGAAAAACATTTGGAGCCAGAGTTATTCTTTGGCTATGTGCAGTGAAAGTTTGCATGCTCAGCCCAATTAGTTACAGCTATGGCACTTCACCTAGGTCAGGGGAACACTGTTGTTGCAGAAGGGACAACTGGCCATCAAGCTGCAGAGAATTATTCTGAACCAAAAACACCTTGCCTGCGCAGCATTTAGAATATTCTGAATTATTTCATCCATCCAAATACTTCTTGCTGAAGAGCTGAATGATGAACAAAGCTTTTGAGTTTTGGTCAGATCTGATGTTTGATAAGGCACCTCTCAGAGCTTAAACAAGCTCACAGTCTTGATACTTTTCTTCATGTTTGTCCAAAGGCCAGTCCTACGCCATGCCTCTGCTCTAGTCAACCATTCAACTCCTCTGAGGTGATGAGGGCTCTGTTACAAGGGGAGAGCTTCTCTGTGTGGAAGTTATATTGAAAATGGGGGGAATCCACCAGAAATGAAGGGCTGTCCCAAAGAACCAAGTGCCTTCTATACTCTAGCTACTGCCTCATTCTTTGATCTTGCCTAAATAAAAACAAGCATATAGGTTTACCAAAAGAGACCCCAAAAACTTATGAAAAAACATCCTTTCAATATGCACACTTCCCTATTTAAAAAAAAAAAAAAATTAAAAAAAAAAATATTATTCATGTTGTTAAACACAGCTGTGGAAGTTCATCTAATAATGTGGTGACAAGTACAGCAGAAGCAGATGTTCAGAAAAGCAAGACATGTCAAGTGTAGGCTCAATTCTAGCTGCATATACAAAATGGTTCCTGATACTCTTTTCAGTAGAAGAACCCAAGTGTTTCAGAAAGAGGTTTTAAAAAAAAGGTTACTTCCAGTCATCTGTCATCTGTGCAATGCAGGCTTTTAACACTTCACAAAATAATTCCCATGCAGAGGCAGATGACTTACATTTAAAGTCGCAAACATTTTCAACCTTTCTCAAGTTATAGGTCCCTAAAATATTCCCATAGATGCACAGGCTTCTGCAGAATTACCACTATATCTAGCATACAAAAATGTACTTTTCTTAATCATCTTATAAGTAGTCCATAGAAAAACAAGAGAGGTCACAAGCTCATAACCACTGAAGCAGGGAAACCTTTTTAGGTGGAAATCAGGCATTGGCTTGAAATAATGGAGAAGTCATCTCATTCTACAGCAATCCAAATAGACATGTTGTGATACACGTAGCTTCAGTCTCTCACCCCTGGATCCTGTCAGCAGCATAACTACAAACCCGCTGCAATGCACCAGTGACCACCAGCTGGAAAGGGATGGGGCTGGGTAGCAAAGAGAAGAGATACAGTGGGGATGAGCCTTGATGCTTGGCTTGATTAGAGGTTCTGCTTCAGTCTTTGCACCATGGCCCGCTCTGGCCTTTCAACACCACAGGATCTGAGTGGAGTCTTCCAACTGCAAGTACCAGAGCCAGGACCTGGAGATCCACAAGAGATGTGTAGGCACTTCTGTAGGCAAGAGAAGCTCAGAAGTATGGGGTTAGCCTAGTCACTACTGCTTTCTTCTTTGTGTTCAAATCTATCTTGACAGCAATATACACTAAGACACCACAGAACTATAATACATACATGTGGCAGAAACTTGTCTTGTAAAGCAGGGAAACCAGTTTGCTAGCTACTGATTTACTTTAGTGACGGATCCAGTTCAGTGGATGTGCTGGTCATGGAGATCTACCCTAGGATGACCCATCTGTTCACACCATAACCTTCGAGGCCTCTCTCAGGAGCCTCCTCAGCTCCCTGTGCCCCTGGCATGGCCAGGCACTGCCTGACAGCCCTGTGCGCTCCTTGTACCGGGTTTGTGGTACGTGGGTGGAGGCAGCCAGCTGGATTTGAGGAAGGTTTTAGCAAAGACCTTGAATGACTTATTGCCTGGCAAGCTACCTCGACCTCCAGTTTTGAATGCTTTCCTTAGGGAGTTAAGAGGCCCCTCACAGACTGGCAGAGGAGTGCACGTGAGGGACCTGGGAGAGAGTTTATGTTTTCCTAGCACTCACCCCACTGTCAGGACTATTTTGTGCTTCCTTTTTTGGGCTACTTGTAACAGATACTTCCTTATTTGAAGCACTGACTGAAAGTGAGGGCAGAAGTGGTGATCACGGAGTCAAAAAGGCCCCCTTGCTGCAGTATAAATATTTTTGAGTGCTTTGCAGTTCCACTTACACAACCTCAGTATAGTTTAAAGATAAATAATATGATCTTTAAAGAAGAGGTCAATCCCCTGCCTCAGTTGGCGTGGCTCCTCGTGACTTCCATGGAAATATGCTATTTTGCACTGAGATCTGCCACCCAGTGTTTTGACCGGTTCATATACTAAGAAATTCTCTGGATGCTTTGCGCTTCATAAAATGGCCCTGAATGAATTTGGGTTTCTTCCTGGTGTCCTTCTTGGTGTGTAACACCAGTATTTCCTCTCTCTTTTTCAAAAGATATTTTCAAATATTATGAAAGAGGGTTGGAGGTGCCGTCTTCCACCTTCTGTGTGTACCTGTTGTCAGATTGGTCACATCAAAACAGGATTTCAGTTTTTAAACAAAGCTTTCTCTCGACTTATGTGTAAATGTGAACTACCCCATTGATCTTAATCAAACAATTATATCCTTCAAATTCAGTGTGTGTTTGCATGTTCTGCTGAATTAAGACTTACTTATTGATCTTTCCACTTTTGTCAGAACCAACTGATAAAAGGTGGACTTGAAAGAAGGTACGTATCCTACAAGCACTGAGTTTCTGTTGAAACCACACGATTTGGAAAAAAGAAAGAAGCTACACTTCAAAAACCTGATAACACAATAGCAGAGGTTATGAAGATGCTTTGAAAAAGCTAAATCTTTATATGTATGACCCTTAAAAACTATTTTATAATTTACTGTCACTGCATGGTTGGAAGGAAGAGGCAGTGTTTTACACAGGTAATAATGTGGCTAGGATTTACACCCTGTTGAGGAGGAGGGGTTGGATCTCAAAAGCAGACACAGCCCCACACTGGACAGGAGACAGTTCAGCTTTGCCTGCAGCAGATGAAGCAGAACAGACATCTCAACAGTCAGTGCCAATACTAGTGCAGGCTTTTCCCACCCACAAAACCCACTTATCCATGGGCATGAATTTATCTCAATATCTCTGTGTTTAAATGTATGTATTATATATATGTAGTTGCATAATATTAAAGAGAAAAATTATTTTAGGCCTTCATTGTGTCTTGATTTGTTTATCTCTTTCTCTTAAATGTCTTGTTTTGTTATCTAACTTGAAGATGTCAGTACTTTGGCTGTATTTCTTTCTCTCTGGTTTAGGAGGAAAGCAGAAGTCTCTAGGGTAGAGGATACCCGCAGTTTTGTCTCGATGTCTGAAACACGTTTATCATGTTTATTCCACATGCAATTATCTGCACATGAACATGACTTTTCATATCATATTCTGGGATCATATTCTGTGTTTGTCCACAATTCATGAAACTCACAAAACTGTCCTCCTGATGCACTGAATGTATAAACACACAAAATGGGAGTCCCTTCCCTTCCCTTCCCTTCCCTTCCCTTCCCTTCCCTTCCCTTCCCTTCCCTTCCCTTCCCTTCCCTTCCCTTCCCTTCCCTTCCCTTCCCTTCCCTTCCCTTCCCTTCCCTTCCCTTCCCTTCCCTTCCCTTCCCTTCCCTTCCCTTCCCTTCCCTTCCCTTCCCTTCCCTTCCCTTCCCTTCCCTTCCCTTCCCTTCCCTTCCCTTCCCTTCCCTTCCCTTCCCTTCCCTTCCCTTCCCTTCCCTTTTCTCTAGCAATCTAGCTATCAGTATGAAGAATATTTTTAAAAATCTTTTAATACACTTTAACTGTATTATCTCCAAGAATAACATATTGCAGAGACTCTTTGTTGTGACATTCAAAGATCCTGAACACCTACACTAACCATGCCACCCATTCATAACTATGTTTTCTTTCAGACAACATCAATCTTAGAGAGATCTTTCTGTTCACCCAAGGCAGTCAAAAATACTGCAATCACTCATATAGAAGAAAAATATATATACACCCATTTTGAAGGAATGACTTCAGATTTACAACATTAGGAAAAGTTTTGACAGCACCAAGTGTTTAATCTGCAAAGGGATTATAGTTATCTTCACAGTATGCACACATCATTAATGCTAATGGGAACTGCACCTCCAAGACTCGCCTTAAAATGCTGGCTGTAAATAGCATCCCAGTAGGATAATTAAAAGTCTGGTAGAAATACAGCAAGTTCCAGCAAACATTTTCTCCCAGGGTAAGTGGTGATAGAATTTGGAAAAAAAAATACTCAGTAGTTTGCCGGAGATGGGTAGTGCATCAGTTTTACAAACAAGCTCATGCACAAAAGATTTTTCCAAATTTGGTATAATTTTAGTTGATGTATTTTGTTCTATTTCTTAGCATACTTGTTTTTTCTTCATCTCTGTAATTCTACTTGACCTGAAGTCCAGTGCTGGGATATGTTTGCAGTCATTATTATGTCAGGATCATCCATTCCCATTTCTATTTCTCCCATGCTCCAAACTACTGGGTGAGAAGAAAAAAAAAAAAAAAAAATGATTTTTTTTTTCTCATTTATTTCTGTTCTAGAGTACAATTGCTGGAAGACGGTATCTATTCTGCCAAGAATAACTCTATCTTCTAGAATTACAGGGGCATCAACAGATAAGAATAACAAAACTGATTCATCACGTTTTCTTATTTTGAAAAGACTAGTGATGAGGGCAAATCTAGGGATGAAATCAAAATAATCATCTCATATCCCACAGGGACCAAACTGCACTGTGAGAAAGAAATAGCCAACAGCCTCTAGACTTGCAATGTCCCATAAGTTATCCCATTTTGAGGTGACAGCGTTTGCCCAAGGGGCAAAGTCATGAGAATGGTTTTTCTAATGCATAGAGATATTGAAGCTTCTGTGTAATATTATAGGCCTTGACATATCCACAGTTGATATACGATGTTCACATAAAGGCTCAGAGCTTACCCAAGTAATATTTGAATCTCAATCACTGACAGCAGGAGACTTCAGACTTGGCCTCCACCATTTCCTTGTCTTGTCCTCAGAGAAAAAGTTCTCCCAGAGTGCTCCCATGTGTACACACTTACATGTGTGCATAAAACAAGTGCCCATAGCACAGGATGTAAAATAATTTAAAAAAAAAAGTGAACTTCATTATCTACGAGGAAAAGAAAACAGGTTTGGAAGTGGTACCACAATAAAACATGAATTAAGCAGGTTTTTCTACAGTTTATGCCAAAAATAAAAAAATTATTGAAATGGAAGTTTCCATTAAGCTGCCATGCTTGAAAGAGCCTCCATCTTCTTTACTGCAAATATTTACAAGAAAAAAAGAAAAAAAAAAAGTTTCCTTTCTATGTTATTAAGTTTCTTGGCCTCCTTACAAATCAGCTCCCATCCCCTCTGGAAGTGTCTTGGTAAGGAAATGGGTAAGGAAATGGACACTTCACTTTAAAAGGTTTTCATTGTCTGCAGAACAGGATTTGCTGCTCACAAAAAGCAGATCAATCACTTGTACAACTCCAGCAAAAACATTAGGCCCTCTCCCCCATGAAGGGGACCTCATCGTGGTCTACAACTTCCTAACAAGGGGGAGTGGAGGGGCAGGTGACCTACACTTTGTAAACACCAGTGATAGGACCCACAAGAATGGTGTTAAGCTGAGGCAGGGGAAATTTAGGATGGACATCAGGAAGAGGTTCTTCACTGAGAGGGTGGTTGCACACTGGAACAGGCTCCCCAGGGACATAGTCACTTCACCAAGCCTGTCTGAATTTAAAAAACGATTGGACTGTGCACTTGGTCACACGGTCTAAACTTTTGGGCAGACCTGTGTGGTGCCAGGAGTTGGACTTGATGATCCTTATGGGTCCCTTCCAACTCAGGATATTCTATGATTCTGTGACTTTCAGGTAGGAACTGGATTTAATATATATATTTTATTTTTGGATTGGATTTTATATATATATATATATATATATATTATATTATATTATATAAATATATTGGATTTTATATATATATATATATATATATATATATATAAATGGGGTCTTACTGCTTTATACATCACCAGATTTAAAAGTAGAAGATGAGTACTTCCCAACAGAGCTCATTTAAAACAGTAGGACTAAAACCGATCCCTGAACAAGTAGCATATGGATTCATGACACACACAGAGACAACGCAGCGTAAGGCAGTCCCAGTTTTTGGTAGCATCCTAAGACAAAAGGTGGCATGTTTGTAAACAGACTGAGTTATTGGCGGTAGTAACCAAACCACCCGCAAGCTAACAAACACATCCCTGTAACAATGCTGCAACACAGTCTCAGAAATGGACATCTGTATGGACTAGTGCTGTGTTGGAGAGCTTGAAGTCTGACCACAAGCAAATGATACAGCTCACCAGAGCAATCTGGCAAGCTACATCACACTTTGGGTGGCACTGCAGGTTCACTAGTTCCCAGTAATCTCTCCCAGGATAGGGATGACAAAACAAATGGCCTTTTTCTGTCAGACAGTCCAGGTTAACAAGGTGTTTTAAAATCGTTGCACATGGCTACGCAAGCCTTTTGCACAACCCTCATCACTGTGCTACAGACTGAGCTACAGAAGTGTTTGATTACCATCTTATCCTCAAGATGAAGTGAACTGAAATAGAGAGACCTTCAGTTTCAAAAGGACGGGAGCAAAAACTCCAAGCACTGCTTTACCCTACTGCTCATGGTCTCATCTGAATGACCACTGTCATCTTCTGAGATACTCATAATTAGACTGGACAAGACCTCAAGCAACCAGATGTAAACTGAAACTTGTCTGTGCCTTGGGCTAGATGATGACCAGAGGTCCCATTAGACCAGTACTACTTTATGACTTTAAATGCAGCTCTCCTTACATTCAAACTAATGCAATATGTCTGCAGTGATAGGAAGTGAAAAGAATTCCTTTCACAGCTTGTCAAACATCTAGTGACCTTGACAGTATTCTCTGCTTTAGAGCCACCGGCACTCTGTCAAACATCGATGTTTATATGTTACTTGGACTTGAACACTCTGCACAGCTTATTTACAGTGAGTAAATGGAGATGATGAACTCTGTCCATATCGTTTCTTTGGATTGTGCACTATATGAAGAAAAACAGGCAAAAAAGTGTGACAAGAGCCTGCTACACAATGAAAAAGGATAGAAACTACAGATGCCTAGTGCACGTGGAAAGGAAATATTGTAAGTTTGAGGTTAGCAAAGGATTTGTCTTAGAATGTATTTTAATTGCTCGATATTTATCAAGTATATAACTAGTGCTGATGAGAAAAAAAAATAGGTGTTTTCTTGACAACAGCATGTCAAAGTGTTCTAACTGCTATGTAGTCAATTGTTTACATTAAAAGGTTGTTGGTGTATCTGGACTTACATATCACTTACATGCAATAACTTTGGCTTCACTGCCCCCATTTAGCAGCAAAGTAAAAGACACAGAAGAATTCATCAGGTATTTGCCAAAATTGATCAGTGCCACACAAATAGATACATCTTCTGTTCCACAGAAGAGTTTCAGGTTATATTATAGAAAACTTTCTTTCTTAAATTTTCAAGCACTCATTTTTACTTGCTGTCAAGGAAGGTAGTGAGGAATTTGTTTTGTGATATAGAAATTTTTTAATCAATGGCTTACATTTTTCATTAAAGTACATACAACTCTCTGCTACTGTAAGTTACAAACCTTGTATTGGTAGCAATCTCAGCTTACTCATTTGAATGTTAATGGAACCCTGTCTTTAATATTAAACTAAATTGTATTTTAGGCAGGTGAAAATAAAATACAGTAAAGATCAAACAAACACCATAACATTTTTAAAGTTTTTCACTATGATAGAATGAAGAAGCTAATGCTGAGCTAGTTGCTGTCATGACTTCTAAACCATTCTTTACTGTGATCACATTCACTTTTACTACAGTAGTACAATGCAGACTTAAGGAAGAAAGATGATTCCAGCACCTGGTAGAGTGATTTGTGCCTGCAGGAAGTAAAACACCACCAGTTGAGAACTGATGGTTCATCTGTTCTGTTTCTTAAGGCCAGTTTGCACAGGTTGGAAGGGTTTCCTAAAGGTCAAAGCAGTGGAAAGGCGGCACAGTTTGAACCACCCAGGCTTTCCTATCCTGGACAAATTTATAGTGTCAGAGTACAGTTGCAGGATTGACTTAAATTTCAGGATTAGTTTGAGTTTATACTGAGAGGGTAGTCCTTCCTTTCCACAATCACTGCAAGCACATTTCTGCTACCGAGTCTGAATTTGAGACAAACAGAGACTAGGCTCAGCTTAATTAGTCAACTAAATGCTAATATTTTATGTATGTATTTATTTTTTGAGGACCGATTTGATTGTCAGGCAGCTGTACAAGGAGATCCATCAGCTCTGAGACTGCATAATTGCCAGTGCTAACAAGAAGGACATGGTGGGCATGTACAAACTAGAGCAGATGACAGCACTGGCATTTTTGATGGCAGCATGACCTTACATTGGCTTAAGACCCCTTGCCCAACAAACTCACTTTCTTGAACAATTTTCAAAAAATTAATTTAGTTTGCTAAATTCAGCTTCTCTTAAATGTTTAATTTGTCTTGCTAAACAATTGCTAATCATTTAACTTGCTAAAATCAATTTCTCTTAAACATAAATGAAAGCACAATATTCAGCGTAACTTGTGAATATTCCACAACAAAGCCAATAGCAGAAGTTCATCTTGATAAGGAAGCAGTAAGAAAAATATTTATGTCAGCATGCTTCTAAAGAGATACAGGCTTCTCAAGCCCAAGAATATCCAAAATTAAATTTGGTACTAGAGTACCCTCTCTTCCCTTGAACAACCCCTTAAGTGAGCACACTATTTTAATGCCAGAGTCAGTGAGAGCTGATCTTGTAATTAAACTTCATTGGAACTGTGAGCAGATCTTTTACAAGATACTTGTCCTTCATTTCTGGAAAAAAGCTGACTGGGCAAGACTGTTTCATGCTGGTTTATCACTTTTTGTACCAGAAGCGTAGTTTTGGCATTTTTCATTTTAGCTTCAATAGAAATGTAGAACAAATCTGTCTGAGGTGTTGCCAGTTCTCACAATTTCATCACAGGCCTCACTACTTCTAATGTGTTTTTTTTTTTTTCTTAAAGCTTTACAATTCTGTCTGGAAGCTAAAACTATTTCACAAGACTGTCTCTTTGCATTAAAAGCAAAGCTTCAACTTTTTACTTGTGGACAAAGAAGGAAAAGAGGGAGACAAGTACAATCTCAGAGCTGAAAAATCCCAAGCCATGTATGAATAACCCACTTTTTCTTCTTCTTCATGATTTTTACAGCATTTCAAGGCTATGAATATTATATTCCTGTTTTCCTTATGTTTGTGGTTGGCAGCACTGCAAATGTAGCAGGAAAAACCTAGCATCTATTATCTGTTTTCAGTGTAACCTATCAAACTGAAAAAAAAAAAAAAAAAAGCAAGACTGGAATTTGCAAAGCTGCCTCCAAGATTTGGACAACTAATAAAAATGAAAGGAAATGGTGCAGGTGAATGAAATTGGTCAATTTTTTGAAATATTTAAATTTTTGAAATTTGAAATTGGTCAAATTTTGTGTCAATGGAAGCATGATGTTTAAGTAATACTCAAGTTAATATTTTTAGTTTATTTTAAAGTAATATTTTTTTAACTCTAGGTCATTGAGGTTGGCAGTCTGTGAGGACAAAGGACTGTTTTGAAACTGTCAATTTTTCAGAAGTTTATCTGTCACAGATACTTCACCTGATAGAAAAATTTCAATATTGGGTGAATATTCTGGGAATATCAAGTGTGCCAATGTAGATAAAACAAAACAGAACAAAATAAAATAAAATAAATTGTGCCTCACTTATGTAAAATATAGCAATAGAATTGTTAATATAGAAAAAAAATCTCAAAAGTGATTTTATCATACTCTGATGATAGTAGACACAATGTACAGTTCACATTGTCTTTAGTATTGAGGTTTTTAAAACTGGATCGTGCAAAAAAAAACAGGCATGAACACAAGCCAGAAGGGAAAAACTGGTATTTCAAACATTCTTCACTGTTATTTCCCCCCTCAGTGTGACCTGTTTATAGATAGGCACACTGCCTGGCAAAGAACAAAAGTCTATTTCCTGTCTTTAGGTATTCTGCCTAAGTTAGATAGCACAAAAATCCAAAGAGCAATTTGCTTATCCAGCTCCATTTTATATGGCTGTCATGTGTCATGTTTTTTCTTTGTTGTTTATTTCATACTAAATGAACATCAAGAAAAGCTAATGTCACAGTCATGTAACCAAGCTAAAACTAATCAAATGCAAATATTTATTTATGTAAAAACTACTACAAAAGTGAAACATGTTCATGATTCAGAATTATTTATTTAATTCAGGTTCTGCAACTCTGTCATAAATATGAGACTTGACACACCACTGACATCAGCCCCAAAGCAAAATTGTTTATGAAACTGAAGATGTTCATTTAAATTAGAGACTGACAAATGTGGCTCTGTTGAGATTTCAGATTTTAAAAATCGAGAATTGAAAACGTGGATCATTCGGGTATGATTTTAACTGCTTGGTCATGTCATGGCTTGAATCCTTAAAAAATGATTATAGGGTGAATCAAATGGCCTAGTTCTCTCGGACAGAAAATGGCACCAACTGGCCCTGAATGAGGCAGCTCTGCCCTCCCTATGGCCCCAGCATCTGCTTCTCTCTCTGCATTATCCCCACCTCTATGCCAGCTTGAAATGTCTTGCAATTACAGTATCAAGGCCTGATCCCATTCCCCATGAGCACGAAGAACAGCCTACAGTGCATGTTGGTGGCCTGCCATGTTAAATGATATTCAGGGGTTATGGAAACTTTGATCCAGAACCTGAAAGGAACATGTACATTTGTAAATAAAAAACAGTGGGACTTTCAGTCGAGTGTAAATGAGGTCTGGAGAAGCAGGGGGTGGAGAGGAAAGCTGGCTTGAGCCAGACTTTGTGTTCATCCCACTGGGACCTTCTCCTGGCCAGGAGCTGAAGTCCTATAGGGAGGCCTCAAGCGGCGAGGCTGGAGGTGGCTCCCTGCTCCCTGACGCCCTGCCACCCTGGCCCCTGGTCAACCCACCCCAGGCTGGCAACAAGCCTCCTCCCCTGCCTCTCCCTCCTCCAGCTGGTTTTGCACTGCAGTCCACCATGGAAAAACGTCCATGGACACTGCCCTTTTCCTTCCTGCTTCCTCTTCTGTTGGCCACACATGCTGCACAAACAGGGAGATGCAGGAGGGTGGCTGGGCATTTTCTGTGAGAGAAAGAGTTCTTAGGAAGATGGGAGACAAGAAATGAAACCTTGTTCCTGTAGTTGCTCAAAAAAAAAAAAAATCCATTTGCCGTATCTGAACCTTCGTGTCTCTATCCCCAACTAAAGACTTGCTATGTCCTCCAGCCCAAGAAACACCACAGACCTGCTTCCATGTCCCAGCTCCTTCACATGAGCTCACTAAACCTTCTCTGCTTTTATTTCCTAGCCAGACTATGGCAAACATAAGGTCTGCAGAGCACAGAACAGTGTCCTGCTGAGCCGTGATCAGAGGAACCCTCTCCCTCATTGTGAACACAGCATTTCAGAACAGGTTCCCTTCCTTTTTACTTTTTATAGATTTTAAAAAGGGAATATGTTAAGCTGGATTCCCTCCAACAGGAGGATCAATTGAACCTGCACTTTTAAGCACTCTGGAAGCTGCAAAACTGGAGCATACATAGAACAAAATTTTGCTTGCCTTTCTAGGAAGGTAATACCTTCAGTTTCCAGGCTGGGCATATATCTGAGATGAACAGGATTTGTCCCCTCTCCTGCTCAAGTGTGCAATACCATCCTGTCCAACACAGCCTGTACTTTATTTTTATTGAAGATCAGAATGGGATTCATGTAAATAAACTATATCTCATTTAGCCTTCTTGGAACAGGTTCTCGTGAAAGGAGTAGAGGTTTTCATAACATTTACTCGGAGTATTTATTTAAACTTTGGAGGCCTTCAGCACATACAGTTTTACTGTTAACATTTCCCAGACATTATCTGCAGATCACCTACACTAATTTTATCAGTTCACACCATATGTGGTATGATATTGAGGCTTTTACAGGCTGTTGCCCATTTTAATGTATTTTCCTCACTGGTAAAGTAAAGTAATTTTAGTTGTATGGTTGCCTCCACTGCAAGGTTTGTTTTTTTATTAATTGTTTTGTCCGTACAAGGAAATGTTGAAAGCTTTAACTCTGAGACCAAAAATAGAGGGAAGAAAAAAGGGTTGCCAAAGTTGTGACCCACTTTTTCCTTTGCTTCATTTATATTACAATCCTCTTAAATACATGAGAAGAGCTATGCAGCTCTTTTGATTAAGCTCTATAAACCAGATTCAGAAAACTGTGGAGTTAACTCTAGGCTTCCATTACTACATAGGAATTTGGAGCAGAGAGTTCATGTTGTATTTAACAATGCCCTTCATAAGAAGAAAAACATCCAACATGATACCTGATCATAAAAAAAGAAATGGCAATCAAATGACTGCAAAGGAAATGCCAGACCACCTCTTGGAGTGTGCTTTCCCATGCCAATAATGTTGCTTTTTCTCTGTGTGATAGCAATTAATAACCTTTCTTCAACATTATTCTGGCATATATTTTGTGCCAAAGTGTCCTGGACCCAGCTGATATGCATGAATGCTATTAGCCCAGAGGCAAATACCTTCCAGAAACTGTGAATGGTTCCAGCAAGGATTAGAAATGGACAAAACATTCCCATTGCATTTGATTCAAGGAGCACAGCAGACCTTTGGAAAGTACTCAGTCCAGCTCCATGAGGATGTAGCATTAGCCCATTTTCTTACCAGGTGCCTGTCAGGTTTTCCACAGGTCTGCTGATTCCCAGAGAAAAATAGGGGCAGATACCTTCTTTCTCTTCAAAATATGTCGATTTCTATTTTGTGCTGCCAGCAGCAGCAGGTTTGCCCTAATATCTGGAAAATCAGTTTTCAAAGTTTGCTAGAAAACTGTCAGAAGAAAGTTCTTAATGTAATGTTTGAAAGTGACAGGGAATCACTGAGGGTTTTCCAGCTGCAGCTCTGGAGTTCTGGACAAGGGGCAGTCCTACAGGACTTTGGCCAGGTGGAGCTGACATAATTACAAGAGTATGGCCAAAGATGTTAGCAAATATTTTCATTGTCATAAATTCTTCAATATCTTTCATTGACACTGATTTTTTTTTTAATTATTTTTTACATTGAACAGTAGTCATACATTTATGCCAGTTTTGATTTGGAAATAAGAAGTGGCCTTAAATCTCCTGAATGTTTCAAATAGGAGTATTAAATATTGCAATGTGTTTGACCAGCATTATACAGTTAGCACAAATAACAGAGGACAACATTTCTGACACCTCCAATTATATATTTTGGTAAGGCAGTTTTAAAATGTAGCATGCAGATTTAGGAGATTTATTCATGAAGTCTGCTGAAAGAGTGGATGTTTTAACCAGGTTTTGCAAGGAAGCCAGACTTACACACCCTGCCTGCCTGTCTCTCTCTTTTATTTATTTAATTCATTTGACAAAGGCATGGAGATTTTACATCTATTTGGGGGAAAAATAAAAAAGAGAGAAATTAAGTATTTTTGACACAGAAAGAGAAACCTTGAAAGTGTTTAATTCCTGTAAGCTTTAGGAAAATTAGAAAGTGTTTAGAAAGTCTGAAGTAGTTCCCCTAAGAAGAAAAGGTCGTATTAACACAGCTGTGTTTCTGCTCTGTGATGCAGCATCCATTTGACCAGTGTACTCTTCCACTTCTTTTTCAGTCAAACATAAAGCAGATATCGAAGGAGCTGGTTATACTGAGTGCAAGAAGGAATGTAGCACACAAGTACATAGGAAACTAGATTTAATTTGCTTAGCTATTCATGAAATAATTATTTCTTGCAATATTTTAGGGTGTTTAATTGCACAGATGTGTTTAAGGTCTTCTTTTTAATTTTCTTGTTGAAGTGTGTTAAAGGATTCAGTGCTAGTAAAATACCACAATCCATCATTAAGTGCCAAAATGCTTATGTGAAAAAGACCACACAGTTGTTTTCAGGTGGAGGATGGGTCAGCAAAGACCAAGGTTTAGCTATAATCCAGTACAGCATTGCTTGAAAGTTATCCTGAAATACAATGTTTAGTGTTCAAAAAGAGTAGCTAACTAATAGTACTGATAGGCCAAAAACAGAATTATTGAGAGGTGGTTGAGACATAACAGTTTGATTTGAATTGAAGACTAAATATGAAAGAAAAAACAAACAAAACAAACCAAAACAAAACCTGTTAGATACAGAAGGTATTGAAATGTGTTTGGATTTTTACTTATGTTAGTATTGCTCACATAAACTTTTTTGAATGCATTAAAACAAATATATATTTTGAATATATAAAGGATGGAAAGAAAACATATGACTTGACTAAGTCATATGCAACCTGTAAGTTTAGCATACTCTATAAACAAATGTTGCCCTTAAAAAGGATTAGGCTGAAAGCTGAAGATACCAGGAAGGAAGAAATTAGCCCTTAAGATCTCAGAGATTGTTTATATGGTAATTAGTGATATTTTTTTCAGTCTTACAGAAATGCAACAGACAGCATGTCTGCAAAATCATATGAGGACAAGACTGAGCTCATACTGCCTACTGACCGAGAACTATGTGTCTATGCTAAACACATCCCTAAGCTAGTGCTAAAATACCATCTGTTAGCCGGGGTTCAGAACCACAATAACTTAGCCATGAGATTCACACCCAGTGAGAATCCAGAAAAAAAAAAAAAAAAGAAAAAAGAAAAAAAAAAGAAACAACTCTATAAGCATTGGTAGTTGTTGGCATGTCTTGGTGTGCTTTCCCCAGACCACACTTCCATTATTATAGCCTAATATGTGTTTATTATTGTTATTATTGTTATTATTGTTGTTATTTTGTTATTATTATTATTTTAGGCACTGGAAAATGTGCCAACTGATGCACATAATCTTTCCGTGAAATTGTAGTTACCATTTAGCAAACATAAAACAGGTTTTAACTCTTACAGTCCCTTTGGCAAAAAGTCTTACAGTAACTGTAATGAAAGGAATTTGGCCAAGACGAGAGATGTATGCACAATGTTAAGTTACTCAGTTACCTTTGAATACAATGAGTGCCAACAGTTCTTAACATTAGAGTCATTGTATCTTAAATAAGCAATATTATTACAAGAAGAAGAGCTTCTTACATTCTTATTAGATAAAACTGCTTGCAGGAGCAAACATATGCTCACTTAGTCTCTGCAGTTCACTGATCTCGGTTGCACACCTTTCTGTCTGGTGTCTAACTGAGTCACTGAGGAGTGGAGCCAGGTTTCTTCCCAGAGCACTTGGATGTTCCTTAGATATTCATCTGGGGAACAACCACAAGTGTCCTTTATCTTTCAGATTACAGTCTGTGGTCTTTGAAGACCATCTTGACCCATCTTTTAATTCGGTGGCATTACTCTTTCTTGGTCTTATCAATGACATCACTTTTTCTTAATCCTATTAACAACATCAATCCTGTGTGAGCCCAGCTGTCTCCTGAAGCTCCTCCTCTTACCTTTTGCTAGCAGTTGGGCCACCTGGACCTTCATAAAACCATTGTTCTTCATCCCTATCCTACAGATTGTAACTCTTTAATACCATACACAAATATCTCCCGCACCTTCTGCAAGCACAGCACACATACATTCTTAGCCATACAGTGGTCCTAAAAAGCAAAACAATTTATAGAGAGTTGCAGTATCACATGGGCAAGAAATAACAATTGAGTAGTCAGGGAAGATCCTTTGATGGCATGCTATCTCTCCAACAAGAATCTGTCTGGAGTTTTTCCTTAACAAACAAGGGTAGTCACAACTTCATTAAATCATGTTATATGAAGTGTTCAGATGTATGTTATATACACTGCAGAGAGGGAATAGATTATTTAAAAGCCAAAAATATATGAACCCAATCCTGATATCTTTGCATGAGTTTTGCTACATTCACCAAAGGATCTGGGCTGGGCTGTAAGCCAGTACTAGAGGCATCCGCAATTTTAAACATTTCTCTGCAAACAGTTAGTTTGAAGTCAATTCCCTTCACAATTTCACCAGTTCTTTTTCTGCAATTACATCATCTGCAGGTTTGGTAGATACTGGCAGTGGTTCCCCAGTTCTTGAAAAGCTTAGGAAAATAAGCCTTCTTCCTCCAAAGCATTTCCAGTAAGCAGTCTGTATTGTCAGGAAATGTAAATCAACATGGTGCCACAGCAGTCTGTGAGGTAGTATGCCAGCTGAGAACCTTTCTTTCAGTTTCCAAGATCATGTGCATAAATTCAGTATATAAAAAAATCTTCTTGTACCCTAATGTATCTCTGCCACTTAGTAACCAATGCAGAAGAAGCAGTAAACACAAAAGTTCAGATAACATGAGATCATCACAGCCCTTGAGCACTGGGAGGCATGAACTTCAGCCAACAAGCTCTGGTCTCTGAGAGAGTGATTACTTTATGATAATACAGCTCCTTTGGCCTTTCTTTTGCAGGCGAGCATTTGCTCTTTGACAGTGAAAAATAAATGATGACATTGGCATTTTAGAGTGGTTAATCCTTTGTCGCTCATCATTTTATGCATATTCATGCAGGATATGCAGCACTCTATTGGAGCACTCCCTCAGTTCAGACATGCTGTCTGCATTTAAGAAAGAAATAGAGAAAGAATGAGAGAAAGAAAGAGAAAAAGTATTAAAAAAAAAAAGAATCAAGAGCCTTTCATCTCCTTTTGAATATAGTTCTGGTGCAAAAATTGAAGTCTTCCTTTCTGAGTTTTTTTGTCATGTGGACATAAGCCAAATACTAGGACTTCAAGTCTTTAACTGGCTGGTGTGTGGTGGAATAAAGAGCCTTTGGGAAAATTGTTCAACCTAGAAAGAAAATTTGAGTGACCCCATCACATATTTTCCTTTCATTTTCCTATGAAAAATAGTAAGCTTCTAATAATATGTCCTGAAATATTTTCATTGCTTCCTAATACTTACATGCAGAAGAAGTTTCCAAGTTTTCAGCCTGAGCTCCAAGCACTATTTTTAAGTTCTCTTCTGTTGAGGAATAAACTTCCCTGACCCTGACATCAGTGACAGAAATAGGTCAATGTTATTTGTGAGAATAACTGCTCTACAGTAGCATCATACACAATTTAAGCATCCTCTCTTCCTCTTTCATCATATGCTTTAGTCATATTTAAGTGAATGCTACCTATTTGTATTTTACATCATTCAACTATGCCAAAAATGACATCACCTATCATCATACATATTTAGTATTCTTATTTGTATGCATCGCTATTGCTCTGGATTTCAGAATCAGGTTCAATAACATTCAGAGATGTTATTGATTCAAAGTGCTTACTTACTCTTTTCCCTGCTACAATAAAACTTATTTGGTAAATGTGTTTAGAGAGAACTGAAACATTATTCAGTAAAGATTTTGTGATTCATGACATTCAGAATCCAGCTCTTTCCTTTTCAGCAGCACTGCTGAAGAAATAATTATTTCCAGAAAATAAATCAAAGGTAAGTTTTACATGCAGGATAGCTGAATTTTCTACTCAGAGATCTAAATGGAGAGAAACTTTCTGAAGACTGGGGCTAAAGAGATTATTTTGAGAGAAATAATTTATTTCACAGATTTATTCTCTTCTTTCTAAATGTGAAGCTTGCATAAGCAAGTAGCTAATTTTCTTATTCTGTGAATTATACAGGCATTTTTATAGCTATCATTTGCTATAGAAATGATGACATTTGAATTGTGTACTTTAAATGTCACTAGCTAGATAAATGCCCAGGTACTGCTGAGACTTCTGTTTGTGAGTGTAGTTTTTAAGACTGTTTCTGCAGTCAATGTTCATGGAAAGCAAGGTTAATTCTTGGGAGGTATAAATCAGCAGGAAAATGCAACTTCTGCTGGAAAAAACAAAGGCTGTTCTGTAATGGCTTCTGCTTGCCCTGTGGTTCTTCCAAAGGAGGCAGGGAAGTTCGTATTTGAACAAGTCATCAAAGAAAAGCTATTAAGGAAAGCTGTCCCCAAAAGAGAGAAAAAGGAAAAAGAAAAAGAAAAAGAAAAGAAAAAGAAAAAGAAAAAAAAGGAAAGGAAAAGGAAAAGGAAAAGGAAAAGGAAAAGAAAAAGAAAAAGAAAAAGAAAAAGAAAAAGAAAAAGAAAAAGAAAAAGAAAAAGAAAAAGAAAAAGAAAAAGAAAAAGAAAAAGAAAAAGAAAAAGAAAAGAAAAAAAAAAGAAAAAGAAAAAGAAAAGAAAAAGAAAAGAAAAAGAAAAAGAAAAAGAAAAAGAAAAAGAAAAAGAAAAAGAAAAAGAAAAAGAAAAAGAAAAAGAAAAAGAAAAAGAAAAAGAAAAAGAAAAAAAAAGAAAAAGAAAAAGAAAAGAAAAGAAAAGAAAAGGAAAAAGAAAAAGAAAAAGAAAAAGAAAAAGAAAAAGAAAAGAAAAAAAAAAGAAAAAGAAAAAGAAAAAGAAAAAGAAAAAGAAAGAAAAAGGAAAGGAAAAGAAAAAGGAAAAGAAAAAGGAAAAGGAAAAGAAAAAGGAAAAGGAAAAGAAAAAGGAAAAGAAAAAGAAAAAGAAAAAGAAAAAGAAAAAGAAAAAGAAAAAGAAAAAGAAAAAGAAAAGAAAAAGAAAAAGAAAAAGAAAAAGAAAAAGAAAAAGGAAAAGAAAAAGGAAAAGGAAAAGGAAAAAAGGAAAAGGAAAAGAAAAAGAAAAAGAAAAAGAAAAAGAAAAAGAAAAAGAAAAAGAAAAAGAAAAAGAAAAAGAAAAAGAAAAAGAAAAAGAAAAGGAAAAGGAAAAGAAAAAGGAAAAGGAAAAGGAAAAGGAAAAGGAAAAGAAAAAGAAAAAGAAAAAGAAAAAGAAAAAGAAAAAGAAAAAGAAAAAGAAAAAGAAAAAGAAAAAGAAAAAGAAAAAGAAAGAGAAAGAGAAAGAGAATGAGAAAGAGAAAAAGAAAAAGAAAGAGAGAAAGAGAATGAGAAAGAGAAAGAGAAAGAGAAAGAGAAAGAGAAAGAGAAAGAGAAAGAGAAAGAGAAAGAGAAAGAGAAAGAGAAAGAGAAAGAGAAAGAGAGAAAGAAGAAGAACAACAACAAACTAGTCTTCCCTTTCACTAAATCCCACCTAAAATTGAAAAGTTCAAGTAATCAGTAGAAAATATGCATCATGGGAGGTGTTTAGGTATCTTTAACTTCCAATAGAGACAAGAAGAGGTACAGACCCTGTGGGGAGCCATCCTGCACAAGGGTCTAGTTTAAGCAGACTCTGTCCCTGTAAGTCTTGTCTTTGTTCACTGTGTGAAGAAGCAGTGTAATTTGCTGCCTAAGGTTGGTAGGCACATGCTACCTAGGCTGCTCATTTATTCAAGAGTGATTGTCATTTACACATTTGACATTACCCCATGAAAGCCTGTTTTAGGCTAATACATAGCTGGTCTAACCCTCACTACAGTTTAGTTGTGTTGCTGTTCCATTCCTGAGATATTTGTTTTGGTGGGGTGGGCAAATATGATCCTTGGCAGATCTGGCAGGCTACACTTCTGGTTTCTGCATCCTGTGATACAGAAACATAATATTATTAATTCTAATGCTGCTGCTGTTGCATTATAACTAAAACTACACCATAATTCAGAATAAAAGAGCACCCACAGCAGGACAAATACTACACAAATTGTATAAAATAATGAGCATAATCTGTACAGGAATTCTTCTTTCTTTATACAAAGGGATATGCAGTAGAACCTTACAAATGCTAAGAATTTTGAGAAATAAAAGGATGCATGATAAGCTTATAATGCTTAAATTTTATCACAGGCAATGAGTATTCCATTTACTTCACTCTCCTGCAGTAACAAGCATATGGTACTCCAGCATCCCTCTGAGCAAGGAAAACATTGTTAAGCAAAGGAGGTATAATGAACTGCAGCCCTTGTTTGTCGTATGGGTGAAAAATACAAATGTAAAACACACCAGGCAAATAATACAATACGTAAGACTCATTTTGAAGAGACAGGCTCTATCAATGATACTTTTAATGGTGTTCCGGTTCAGTGGGAAAGCTCTGAAGCCACATACCTTTGGATTACCTCCTTTTGTGACAGAACAGCACATGCTCAGCTGTACTGTGTCATATTTGGATCAGTTACGGGTCCAAATAGCACCCAAAAGCCAAATGCCTGGATGAGAGGTTTGATTCACACCTAAGGATCTGGACTTCAAACTGTTGAGCCTGGGCCAAGCACAGACCAGAAAAGCTGAATTTGACTTCTTTTTTTTTTTTTTTCCAGATCCAACCCAAGGACTACAAATTGCATAAGAACCAAAGAACCAGCAGGATATTCACCATCTGGGGCAGAAATTTCATCCATCAATTAATCCCAGATTTGCATGAAGTTGAACTTTGAAATACAACTGAGTGTGACGGGATTGTGCTTGCCTTTTCCTGCCTTCCACATTTCAACATACACTGAACTCTGTTACGATCTGCAAAAATTTGAGATAATTGCTCTTCTTTCTGTCTGATTGTCTTTGAATTTTGCATCTAATACTTGAAAGCAAAACTAAACTAAGCCACCAGTCTACCTGGGTTGCCGTAAAAGCCTGCAAAATCACATCTGGTTTCTCTCAGTCAGAGCTCACTTTATCTCTGCTGGGATTCAGGTGAAGCTTCACTAAGCCGTGGCTCAGGCTGGAATGGGCTCCGATGTGAAATTTTCATCTGATGGTGATTTATTTCTTTGCACCCTCTGGTGGTTTTTTGGACAAAGTGCAACAGCAGTTCCCAAAGTTGCCGCTCTTGATGTTGCAATTGCAGCATGGTGGTCGAGGCATACCATGGAAATGGTCATGGGATAATGCAGAAGATAGCACCTGTCACCAGAGTAGTTAATAATCTAGAGTGACACAAATCCCTCTGGTATGACAGAAATCCTGCCTTTTGCTTCAGGTTGCTACTCCATCATCCTGATCACAGGCCTCTTCACAAAGGCGTGTGGAGAGTAAAAAATGAAATCTGACAAAACTGTATTTATAAGAGGAAAAAGAATTCAGTCAAGGCTTAACAAGTGCTTTAATCAGGATATTCTATAAAGCCTGCCAGAGGTATGTGCCAACTAATAGCAACTTTTGACCCTGATTTTTGGCTTCATTGACTCTTGGCACTCAAACAACGTGCTGGCTCAGCACTCTAATGAAGCCGACCAATTGGATCTGATCGTATTTAAGTGTTTTTGGAGGAGGACAGCCATCATCATTAGATGATTAAAAAAATTAGGCTCAGAAGTAATGCAACAAATGCATGTTGAACTACCCGACTATAGAGCACAGGTCAAGGAATAGCTTAAGAAATATTGTGCAAGGGGGGGAGGAGGGGGAACACACATGTACACACAGAAAGGCGTATATTTTCCCATGGGAATGCATGACATTATAGAACGAGTCACTGTGGTGAAATGGTTTTAATGTCTCAGCTGCTGAAAACAGCAAATCAAAATGGATCTGATTAGACAAGTTCTGCAAACTCTGCCAGATGCTGAATGTTGCTCAGTAAAAAAAATGGACTAACTCCACCAAAGCCAGTGGAGAAATTAGGAGCTAACAGAGTTCCTTCAGCCCAGAGTCATGTCCCTCCTGTGCTTTATGTTATATTGACATAGCAAGATACCATTCCTCGATATTTTGGAAAACTTTATGACAACAGAGTCACTTGTGAACTCCCTGATAGTCTCTGGAGATGTGGATATGTGCCTCAAAACTAGTGGAACCTGTCCCTGGAAAATATTCCCTGTGTAAAAGGCAGGGAATCTCAGGGCTCTCAGAAGGGTGGCCAATGGCTGGTGTCACAGAATCATCATAGAATCATAGAACTGTAGAATGGCTTGGTTTGGAAGGCACGTTAAAGACCACCTAGTTCAAACCTCCCTGCCATGGGCAGGTATGCCACCCTGATCAGGTTGCCCAGGACTTCATCTAACCTTGAACAACTTCAGGGATGGGGCATCCACAGCTTCTCTGGGCAACCTGTGCCAGTGCTTCACCAACCTCTGACTGAAGAATTTCCTTCTAACATCTCATCTAAATCTCCTCTTTTAGTTTAAAACCATTCCCCCTTGTCCTATCATTATCTGCTCTCCCTCTTTCTTATAACTGTTTAAAAGCTGCAGTGAGATCACTGAGCCTTCTCCAGGCTGATTAGCCCCAGCTCTTTCAGCCTTATTTTATAGGAGAGGTGCTCCAGCCCTCTGATCGTGGTCCTCCCCTGGACCCACTCTAACAACGCCACATCCTTCTTGTGCTGGGGGCCCCAGACCTGGATGCAGCACTCCAGGTGAGGCCTCACAAGGGCAGAGCAGAGGGGGACAATCACCTCCCTCACCCTGCTGACCACCCCTCTGTTGATTCAATCCAGGATGCAGTTGGCCTTCTGGGCTGCAAGTGTGTACTGCCAGCTCACATTGAGCTTTTTTTTCAACATTCAGAACAGGCTGGAAGTCCTCTATTTCTCATTGTCCTCTGCCCTCTTCTGCACACCCACATCCACCTTCCCACAGTGAGTCAAGGCTTGCCCTCATTCACTCCCAGATCCATTACATTTTTGACAAGAGGCAAAACAATATTTAAACTTTCCAGTGTGGAAGGAAAATCTCTATCTCCTGGCTTTTGCTGGGTCATATCATTCCGGTATTAGCTGCCAAGCCTTTTCCCCACCTGGACATCTGTGAGAAGGACCTCACACAATCAGGTTGCTCTCTCACATGAAAGATTTTCCAGTACAACACACCCTTTTGGAACTATGTGGGTTACAATAGAGTTTTTTTCAGAAAGTATTTCCCTCTTCTCTGCTTCTGACTTGGAAAGTTGTAATTTCTTTGCCTTGCCAGCCACTGAGCCCTGGTCTGTGGAAAATGCTGTATGGAAAACAGCCTGCTGGAAGAAACATTTAAGCTGGTGAAAAAGTTGATACATACACTGGAAAACAGGTTTGATTTTAAATTAAGATCTTAGCAGTGTTTTTATCTGATATACCCAATATCTCTCTACTTAGTACTGAAATTCTTACCTAAGAAAAACTCTCCCCAAACTCTCATGAAAAATTTAGAATGGACCACTATTCCTAAAATAGCAACAACTGTTTTTCCAGTTTGATTTTTTTTTCTTTTCTTTTTCTGAACATTATAAAGACCCATATCTTTTTAGCCTTATTTTTAAGTTGATCCAGCACACAGATGCAGGGCATTATATGCCATGAATCCATCTTTAAAACACCTTTGCTCACATTTAGGTTTGTGAGCGGACAACTTTAAAAACAGATTCATTTATCAAGCTTGCATCTGCATCTGAATTCAGGATAAGGGTTTGGCTCTGATAAGAACACAATTTCTGCTGTAACAGTCTTGCCTAAGCTGGAAAGGACTTTCTTTGATCTGTTATAAACTGATCAAGGCTTAATAGTCATCTGAGAAGGTCTTGGTTCATAACTCATTTTTACAGCTATCTGATTTCTTTTCATTTGTTTTGGGTTTATCTTGGGTATGAGGCCCCTGAAACAATTTTAAACTTTTCCACAACACTATGAATGTAAAATCTTCCATGAAGCAATCCAATTTCTCTGTTATCATGATTAATCAGACTGTGACTCTCCAGCAAGGCCATCCCAAGGCCACAGCAATTAAGAAGCCTGCATCCTTTTGTGGTTCCTGGTTCGTATTTATTTTTATATACTCCTAGTAACTACCAAGTCATTTCAGTTTAATCGCTGCAGTTCTTTAGTACCCTTCTCTCTACCTCCAAAAATGAATTCTTCATGAACTTTTTGTCCCCATGCACTAATCTGTTTTCGTGACCTGAATAGCGTTTATCCCCTGGTCATAAATGAAATCTGTATTTCATCACATTCATCACTCTGTTCCGTGCTACAGCCAAATAGCTGCACTCCTACAGCTTCAAATGATGGCACAGAAGAGAATTGTTAGATATGCACATTCCAACTATCCCACATCTGCCAGGTCTGTTGTGGGCAAAAATGAGGAAACTGGAGCCAAAAAAACAACCCTGCTTTGTATGTGTGTTTTATTTTAAACCATTTTTAAGCCAAGAATGTGAAGATCAACCAAATGCTGACATGCTAGTAATATTTTGTTTTACACAGATCTATAAATATACTTATCACTGTTTAAACTAAGACTGAATATACTGTGGTCATAAGAAACACACATGTTCTAGAGGACAGATAGAAATAATTATATGAAACAAAGACTGGAAACACTTTCTTTTTCTGGGTGGGGTTAGATTTCCTACAAAACTTGATGGGGGATAATCTTCCATTCCTTGTGCAGGTGAGTTTAATGGGAATTTTCTCTAGGATTGGACCCCAGAAACAAATAAACTCTTTGTGCTTTTTGTTTTCAACTTTTCTGCAAACTTTTTTCATTCTGGAGCTTCTTCTAAGCTGTCTATAGCTATGAATAGAAAAGTTATTTTCAGTAAATCCAAATTCACTATATAGGAGCACCTCCACTAGGAAAAAATAGAATAAATAAATAAATAAATAGGCTCCCATAAATTAAAAAAAAAAAAAAAAGTTCAAAAGAAAGGTGGAATTGCTTCAGCCAGGGATCAGCCATGATTAATCTAGTCTGCTCAGCTGTCTCTGACAAATACCAGCACCAGGCACAAGGTTAGGATACCAGTATGGAAGGATGGAGAAGAAAGGGATAAAAAAGGTAGTAAGTTATCTGTTATATGGACAGAATGCACATACTAAATTTTGGAACTTTCCATACACTTATGTTCAAGGAGAAGGAAGAGTCAGATTTGACCGACTGTCTTTGCTGAGAGGCAAAAGAAAGAAAAAAAAAAAAAAAAGAAACAGTAGTAATAACAAAGGGTTGTGAGCAAGATGGGGAAAATCGGAAAATCCTTTGGCTTTCTGTCTTTGAACAGACAGAGCAGGCAGCAGTGGTGTTCAGCTCACCCAATGGGAAGTGTGGGATCTTCACATCAGGTTCACTGGATCTAGTCCTACCCAGGAAAGGAAATGCATTTGGAGAAGGAAATAGAGTAGGTTACAGGCAGACTGACAGGTGAGAAAACCCTTTTTGGTAAAATGGAAGATGTTAAATGGGGACCAGATTTTGAGTAAGTGAAAGAATTAAAGATGGAAGGTCAACTGCTGAAAACGGTCACAAACAGTGAAATTCATTAAGGACCTTGGACTTCAAAAGCTAGCGTTTAGTCAAATTAGGAGACTGGCAGGAAGGATCTCCTGGAAGGAAATTAGGAAGGGGAAAAGAAACAACAATTAGTAAAATAGACTAAAGAGGAAATTGTCCCTGAGGAAAAAAGATTAGGATTGTGTTTAATAAGTAAAATCACATTCACAAATTCATACCCTGTTTATTTATTTATTAGGAAGTATGAGGAAATAAAAGCATAAATAACATATTAAATTTGGGAAATTATGAACCTATCAACTTCCAAATTGTGAAATAGGCTGAGTAAAAATGGAATTAAAAAGAAAAACAAAAAAGTGGGAAAATAAAATCTATGACTGGATAAAATATGTATTTTGATAAAATAAGGTTTAAAATATCTGGCTCTTTAGGCATTATCTAGAATTTGATCAGTAGAAACTCGGTATGATCAGAAGTTAAGCAATTTCTATTATGAGGTAGATACAATTCATAACTGTTAACAGTACAGTTGATAGAAAATAACTGATTGATTGATTGATTGATTGACTGAAATGGAGACTAAAGGTTATGAAATTCTCCTTTGTCAGAAAACTGCAATTATAACAGCAAGTATCATCCAGATTTGTCAAATTTTAGGGGATTGTTTGTCTCTGTATCAGTGACTGGAGAGCATTTGTCTTGGAGAAATAAAAGAAAATTTCCTGAATCAGTGCCTGAAGTGGCAGATTGTTTCTAGGCTTAAGAGCTCTGAACACAGAGCAGTGTTGCTGTCAAGTAGGGAACATCCTGGGACAAGGACACTTCTTTGAGCCCCTCTGGTGCAACCTTGGTAGCTCCTGGCTCTGAAACCAGAACCATTTCCGCATGCAGACATACATCGGGAAGAGCAGTTTGGAGCCAATCCCCTTCTTCACTCATGCAGCACAAGTGGCTGGGCATGTATGCACCAGGTTTCTCACAAGCATGGCAAGAAGCATCTTCTTGTTAGTGTCAGAGAACTTAAAACCCTTCTCTGTGTGCTCTGAGGAAGAGGCAGTGCACCAGAGGGAAAGATCCAGCTACCCAGACCTGACTTGTGCACTGGCAGTCGGACCACACTGGTTTTGCATATGGTGTGTAAAATGAGCAAACTTTAAAATGGGTATTGATGAAGTGCGATTTCACCCTTAAAATGCAGCTGAATTCACTGCATCAGTCCAGGCAAGTGCCAAAAACATGAGGGAGCCGCAGCAGTATCACATCATCTGTGCAGTGAATAAACTGAGAGTTAAATAGACCTCACAGCATGAACATAGAGACTATGCCTCTCCAGTGTGAGAAAGGCTCAGAATATAAATAAGACACAGAGATAATTCTTGCAGGAACCAAAGCAAATGGGATACCTACAGAAATTTCAGGCCACATAATGGCAATAGCAGGGGAACTTCATCATAGGGAAGCCAACAACCAACATGTATACTTTCTGCACTGTTAAATGGAAATTTGGCATCTTTGTACCATTCTATTTATTCTTTCTTGGCCTTTGCAAAAAAAAGATTTGGTTGGGAGGGAATAAGTAGCTTTTTTTTTTTTTTTTCCTTGCCACTATTCCCCAAGAAAGAAGCAGAATTACTGTTTTTTCTCATTGTTTTCTGCTAGCATGTTGAAAGATGGGCACGTTATCAGACTGATAAGTTTTCTGAAGAATTCTAGAGGGTTGATCCAAACCAAATGTAAATACTAAGCAAGGAATCTCATCTTTTTTGTGTTCAGTGTGGTTACAGGAATCATTAAAGCAACTAGGGCTTGGACTGAGATCTGTAACATTTTTTTCAGTGTTCATCAGAGATCACTAAGTAACTTGAGATATGTTTTTTGTATCATAGTAAACAAAAACAAAAATTAAGACCAAATTTTTCTCTATGTCATTCCAAAGTGACACATTTTAGTTTCCTTCGAGGTTTGTCCTTCCCTTGAAAGATACACCAGAGTTTAAAAACTACCATTAGATTGACAGACTGGTGTGTTGAAACTGGTGGGGTTATTACTGATGCTTTATGCTCTCTGGAGCATGACTGCTACACTTATTTCATTCTCAGTTAAATGTTCATGTGGATAATTCCACTGCAGTCTTCGAAGGAGAAGTTCAAGTACATCAGGATTTATGCTCCTTCTGATTCGTGAACTCTGATCTGTAGACATTGTTTGTAAAACACCTGAAGTTTATTAAGTGCTTGCTGCTCATGGGCGTCTTATCTTTTTCATGTGACAGCATCTATCTACTGTTTATCAAGATCTATGTAGATCTAAACAAATTAAGCCTGGGAATATATCATCATGACAGACAACTATAGAGGAGTTAACAAAAAAGTGCTAGCTCAGTCTTTATTTGCAATTAATAATTAACGTACACAACACTGCAAACACTTTACTCCCACTGCCAGGCTGCTACTTATCAAAGCATTTTCAGTGCAGTCAAAGAAAGGTGTGTAACTGCTGACAAACATGAAAATGAGTCTGTGATTCTTCAATACTTTGTGTACACTACAGATTCTTATGTCAAATCTTGCTGCCATTTATTCAAGACACTACCTTTTTAGTTTTTTTTTAGGAAGAATACGCAACTTTTTCCTCAGGTGTTGGGTAGCTCCAGCATGTCTACAGCATATGTGACTAACAATTGGGTAGCACATGTCAATAACTCAAGCCAATGTGGAACTGGCAAGAGAAACTGCCCTGCTTTCTGTGGAAATAAATCTACTGCAATTCCCTTTGATGTCTGAAACCACCCATGCATAAAAATTGTGCCAGAAATCTGACCTAATGTGTTACAACCTACATATCCTGACACTGAATAATGTTGGCTACATCCTTAGTTAGCATAAGAAGTTGAATTTCTTCCACAGTCAGCTTGTTTCATTTCGTATATCTGGCTCTTTAGTTGATAATTTGCATTAACGGATCTACTGAAAAATAAAAGAAAACTGAAAAGGAACACGTGAATATCTCCTTCTGTAAGCAACAGCAGTGGAGACACTGTGGGTGCCCTCCCTCTTGGTAGACCACAGAATCACAGAATGGTTTGGGTTGGAAGGGACCTTAAAGATCACCCAGTTCCAACCCCTGCCATGGTCAGGGACACCTCCCACCAGACCAGGTTGCCCAAAGCCCCATCCAGCCTGGCCTTGAGCACCCTCAGGGATGGGGGAACCACAGCTTCTCTAGGCAACAAGGCAATGAGGAGCAGAAGAGAGGCTGACCTATTCCATTGCTCTATTTTCACCCTTTTCTTACATATTTTCTATACTACACTGACTTTGGTAGTACCTTGTATTGTCCATAGGTGTGAATGGCTTCACCCATAACTGACTCCCCACAACCATACCAGCTCCCAGTTCTGCTCTGGAAACCCATAACACTGTAAGAAAACTCTGGCATTGGCTCTGACTCAGTTGGGCCTTGAATATGATACTTGCCTTTGGGGAAAAAAAAAAAAAAAAAAAAAAAAAAAAGTACAGTGGAACAGAATAACCAGGGCAGCCTTGTGGTCAAATTGTCAACCCGCTTCAGCCTGCAAAATTCTTGTGATGTCTAGAACTTAGTGCTTGATTTTCTCATGCATATAACAATCCTAGTTTATATAATCATTGCCCTGTTTTTGCCCACTGATTTCAGTAATAAGCAGATACTGAAATGTTAATTTCAGCCGCTGGATGTTAAAAGATTAACATGAACAAGTTGTAAACCCAGACACATATGTCTTATTAGCATTTAAATGGATGATGGACTATCACAGGACATAAAACAGGAATTCTATTCTTCATGTGACATTGATATTAGAACCTTGATCGTATGTAATGCTTCCATGTTCACCAGAAATTTCAAATTTTTCAAGCATCTAGAAATTCTGCCAAGTATTGAACATTTGTCTTTTGTGGAAAGCTGTTTAACACTTTTCTAAATGTTGAGAAAAAACATACTACCTCCTCCTTTAAGTCATTGAGAGAGATAGCAGGTTGTCAGTATATTTCAGATGAACGAAGGTTTAACTATGTTGTTTTTTTTTTACAGTTTTGGTAACAAAGACATCTTTCTTTACTAATGGAAATGTTGTTCTTTGCCTCCCACATGCTATTGCTGCTGTTTCCTACAAATAACAACTATTGGACTTGCTTTAAAAATATATTAAGCAACTAAGGCTCATGCTGACTTCATTGGGAACTCTGAGTTCTCAGTACATCAGGCCCTTGTTCATTAGTCCCCTATTTGATTCTCTGGTAATATAGACCTGTGTTTTTTTTCTATGAGGTTTCTATACCCTTTAATGTCTTACACTGAAGACTCTTTTTCTTTCAGCTGGATGCTAATAGCATACAGCTTTTGAGTACATTCTTTATTCCAGCAGTCAGCTACTATTTATTAGCTATTCACCTGAAAGGTAGATGATAGGTATTATTATCCCCAGTTTTAATAAAAGAAATCTTGTGACCCGTGGGCAAATGGGAAAAGGTTCCTCCTTCTTATAAACCTTTCCATGTAATCTCCTGCTTCCTACTGATGACTGTATAAGGTTCAGTTCTTTCTAACTGAAATTAGTTGCTAGATGAAGAGCTGTAGGGAGAAGATTGCAGTGATGTTGGTGGAAAGACTACTGGACTGACTAGAGAACCTAGCAATTAGAGAAAACTAATCTTGACAATTACAGTGGTAGAACTAAATCTAAAAGTCTTGCAGGGTTAAGGCACATTGCAAACTATAAACTAACATTAACATCTTCTAAGCCTGTTATTTCCTTGACTTTAAATACATTTACTAAGTGTTTTGTTGGTGGTGGTGGTGGTGTTTTTTTTTTAGGATACCTTTGGAAATAAATTATTTTCTTGCAATTCTTATGCAACCTGCTCAAAAAGCCTGACTGACAAAACCATGGGGGTCTATCCACATTTTTAAAGCATGTAATGTAACTGATATTGCATATATAGGACTGTTTGTACAGTGAGACTGCAATTACGAGGAAGAATGGCATCAGTGCCACCGAAAGCACTTATTTACTGAACAGAACTTTCAGAACACTTCTCTTAATGAGAATGAAAATGTCTTTATTTGAGGCTTTCATACAACACCTATTTCTGTCATGCATTCAGCATTCATCTTCTACACTCCTGTTCTGGATAACCGTCCTGCCTGAATGCTTAGGCCTCCCAGGGATAACCTTGGATGGCTGAATCTGAATATCTGGGCAGTATCTCTAACAATTTTGTTTCCCTGTTTCATGAGAGAGAATCCAGCTTTATTAGATTTTTTTTCCCTATTTAATATGCTGGGTATGTGCATGGTTTGATGTGCAGCGTAATATTTGTTTGGTTTTATTTCCCCTCTGTGACATATAAAATCTAATAAGCAAGCTTTTTTCTTTTTGTTGCTATGGCAGAAAGATTCTTGAAACACTTAATGATAGAAAATAATTTAAGAAAAAAAAAAATGGAGTGGCATCTCACTTCTATTTTTGGCAAGTTTGTTCACATATGTGTTTACAAAGCCAGAACTCTGAAACGCTCTAAGCTAAGAGTTCCACAGTGAAACAAAGCCAACCTCATAAAGTTCAGTAATTCCAGAGTCCAAATTCTTATGCTAAATGTATTATTGTTCAAAAGGAGCTTGTAAGGATCATTTAGTGGGAAGGCATGCCTTCCTAATAATTTCCAAATAAAGCATTACCTGCTTGCCACAGTGAGGCAACACATAGGGACCATGCTTTACAGGCCATAATTTAAACCCTGCAGTTGTTCAGTACTCTAGAACCCCTTTTGCATACTTTTCAATAAATTTGCTGTCCAGCTCCATCTGAATTTCAGACATTTTTTCAAGTGTCACTGTTGTGGAAATTTCTAGCAACACTTATGCTTCTTACTGGATTTAGGTTTCAGGGGGTGCACCACAAGACTGTGGTATCATCCTAATAAAGCAGAAAATCACAAGGAAATGTTTCTGTAAAAATCTGGTAGGGAATGGTACCACTTCAGTAGGATTTCCTGCTTATACAGCAGTTTAACTGAGATGATTAATTGTGGTTGTAAACCCATCTGATAAGTAGGTGCTGGAGGAGGGGAAAGCTTAAAACTTATTATGGATTTAATGCATTTATTTCATCCCCTATATATACTACCTTTGTTTTCCATTTTCCTGCTTCTTGATCTCATTTCCCATCTTGTTCTCTACATTCAGAAACTCTTCTACAGAGTCTGTTTCACCATAACCATGCTTTAATCAGGCCAACCTGTGAGTGCTGTGCATCCATCACCTTGCACTGCCCCCAGAACACACTCCCCTGCCACCCAAGAACCCTTGGGGCTTGAAAATACCAAGAGAGTAGACATGCCAGGGAACATGTGCAGGGGATGCAGAGAAAACCTGTAGAAAAAGTAAGTCCTCCTGTTCCAGGAGGGTCTTTCTTCTCTCTCTGTGCTTTCTGGTACTCTGGCTTCCTGCAGGACTCTTCCAGAACTCTCCAATTAAAGAAAAGAAAAAAAGTGATAACCAAGGTGGAGCACATCAAAACAATTAAAATTTACCAAGTGATAATAAAAATAGTAATGATGAGATAACAATCTTAATTCCTGTAAAAGAAGATACATGAATGCTCCATCTCAGATGGGGTATACTGCATGTTAGCTCCTCTCTGTCATGCACAGCCGAAGTTTTTGCTGTCATGGAGGAAATGAAAGTTTGGTGTAAGCTGAGCATTTTATAGTCAAGAGCCTTTTTGCTAAGCAAACACAAACAGTGCTAGTCCACTGTGACAACCACAGTGGAGTTAGGAGGTGTTTGGTCCTTTGTGTCTTTTCCTGCCACATTGAGTAACGACCAGTTGTTCTGTCATAAATGCTTTTATTACAGATGTCTGATCTGCACAGAATACTAGATCACAGATATTATACTCCTGTCTAATTTTCTTCCAAAGTATGGGACTGCTCCCATAATATTGAACTGAAAATATACATTAAGGAAACAGAACAATGAAAAGTTCTTACAGGTTCACTGGCATATAAGGTTCACTAGCAACCCTTCTGAAAGGATTCACTAGCATATAGGCATGGGCCAAAAATATAAGGGTGCTAAACTGATCAGAAAAGCACAATTAAGCATTGTGGGACCCTATCAGCTGAATTATTTACTTATACATGGAGAAAAACTGCTCACCCCATTTAAATATGGGTACCAAAATTCTGCTCCCCTGCAGGCTCAGCGGCTTCCATGATTCAGACAACCAAATTAGACACATAAATATAAATGTTGGGAACAGCACCAAGGTAGTTTCCACTTCTTTCCACACTCTTATTTTTATAGTGTTTTCTTTGTTGTTGTTGTTGTTGTTGTTTTCACTCCTACAGGAGATTGCCGAAGCAGTAACTAAGCATTTGAAAAACTTATCCTTGATGAATGTGTTGTCAGCAGACCTGACAGCTTCTCAGGCAAAGCCAAAATACTGTGGCAGAAATTTCTCAACAAGCATCCACCTCAAGGCAATAAAGTGTGTCTGCCTGGGGTAGCATGAAAGCATATCAGAGAGCCAAGGGCTTGTTTGTTGACTCAATTTTGAAGAAATAAGCTGAGCTCATGATACCACTAAAAGTAATTTATAACTAACAGGTGTTTTTTTTCATAGTGTTGCTAGAAGTCACTAAATACAGTGGTATACCATATAGGTATGTATTTGTTGTTTTCTTGCAATCTTAGTTGCTAATGGAGTCATGTAGAGTTTTTTTACATGCACAAGACTTTGCAGCAGATGACTTCTAAGGGCAGGACCCAAGAAGGAGACAAGCAGAACTTGGTATCTCTTCCAAAGGGGCCTAGGAATTGCTGATGCCAGGGAAAACTAATGTCTTTTTTAATGTAAACTTAATTTTATGGGTCAGAGGTACAACACTGATATCATACAAATATTTTTATGGGAAAATAAAGAATTTACAGTATTTTGCTGAAATGTTATCTGAGGAAATGATGTAATTGCATGTTATAATGAGAACCTGTTTTCTATTATTTCTCTCAAACTTTCCTCTGTGTCCCAAGTGCAAGTACTGCTGCTGCTAGAGCATGCACAGCAAAGCAGAACAGCAAGTTAAAAATTGGGACAAGAACAGGTAATCGTACATACGTACAAAAAAATGGGTTTCACTAGCTTGTGAATTCGAAGATAGCAGTTGGAATTTCATATATCATTGTGGAGAGATCATTTTGTGACAGAGGACATATCATTTCATCTATATGTAAGATGCTACAAATCTTTTCGATATCCAAAAAAGGGTGGAAACAACGAAGAACAAACAAGCAAGCAAATAAAATAACCCAAAACAAACAAAACCAACCAACCAACCAAACAAACAAACAAAAAAACATATTACTGGGACAGTTAAAAATGTCTCTAACTGTCCTCTAATAAGACTTCCCAGGCCAACAGAACATATTGCCCAAATGGTGCTTCTGTCAACACCCACCCTTCACTCAAACACCATTGTCCCAGGCCCAATTTCATCCCAACATCCCACAGCAGTTCTTGTTCTTGGCTTGCAGCTTCTGTAAATGAGAGTATGAAAGACCCATCAGGATCAAACCCTGTGTTTGCCATCGGCAACACAAACCTGACCAGTGTCAGAATTCATGAGGATGACCAGGTTAGGGTTATGGCTAATAGAAGACCTGTTTTGGGGGTGAAGTGCTTGAGATGAGGTGGAAAGGGGAACAAGTGTACCTTCCTTCACCTTGCTCCTTGCCAGAGCCTGCCAGCCACATGTCCACTGGCCAGGGCAGGAGGGTCCCACAGACCAGACTCCCTCCTGAAGCTGGTGAAGGGTTCACTTATAAAATTACCTAACATTTATTTAAATATATATATATATATATATATTATTAAGGCTAATGTTTTATTTTTATATTTAAAAGTGGTTTCTGGATTTTTTTCTTTGTCACCTTTTGCATATCAGAATCATAGGGGAAAAAAAAAATAAGTACCCAGGTTCTTCCTTTTTTTTTCATGAAAGGTAAGCATTTTAGTGTGTGTAGTGTAATATAGATAGCAAGATACTCCTCCACAAAATAAGTGACTTTAGAGAAAAAGTCAAGGAGGAATATTTTTTAATTAGAGTTTCAGAGTAGCCATGTTTGTAGCAGACCTGTTTAATGTGCATTTGGAGATGCAGGTTCTGTGGTGCTAAAGCCAGATACTGCGGTTTGCTGAGTTTATCAGGCTACTCACTCTGCTAGAAACCACTTCAGTGAGAGAGGCAGTTTTGTATTTCAGATCAGAAGACTGGATTAGTGTTGTTGGTGCTTGGTATTATGATTTAGTGTTATTACAGTGTACCACTTTGATGTGTGGAAAGGAGAAAATGTGTAAGCCTAATGCTGACCAAGGTTTTCAGTTCAGGGAAATACTAGAGTACTTGATTTGCTTCTTGCTCTTTCTAGGTCCTCTCCTCTTCCTGCAATCTGTTTTCCAAAAAGTGGTGATATAATTTGAGAAATTTAGAAAGGCATTTATTACAGATGGCTTGTAATTTTTTGCACTCTGTCCTTCAGGCTGAGGTTGTGGTTTCATCTTACAGTTAAACAACGTGACAGTGAGCTGCTGCCAAAAGAAGCAGTATCACTATTTGTCCTCCGTCTACAGTTCCTACTCAGGCCCTAGCAGCCAACTTCCCATATTTCACTTGCATCCCATCTAGTGGCTGCATGGTTTCAGAAGCGGGCTGGTTGGGCAGAATGTGCCACAGGAAAACAAATCAACTTCTTCATCCCAGGGGTTTCTCCTGGAGCAGTTCATCCATGGCTGCACATTCACTAGATCCAAAACACAGTAGGGTAAAATTCAGCGGGTTTTGGTTGGTTGCATGTTTTTTGCTTGTTTCTTTTTCTTTTGTTTTGTTTGTTCATTTGCTTTCATTTTGTTTTGTCCTGTTTTGTTTTGCTTTGTTTGGTTTCCTTTTTAATACTATGATAAAGCTGAATTTATCAGGAGGTAGAATCTTTATTTCTCCCACATCTATCTGTCTTTCTGCATGTCTGCATTTCCAGGAACATTCCCATGTCAAAGTTAATCACAGATGGCATTTGGTCTGTTAAGGCATTTCTGAAAATTAAGCAAGAAGGAAACACAATGCATATTTAAAACTGAAGGAAAATGCTGCATGAGTCACTGTCATCACTTTTATCTCTTTGTAACTTTTTAGACTATGATGAAATACATGTCTAATTAAAAGATTTGAGAACTCTCATTGACTTTGGTATACCTCAGAAATATGCACTCTTCACTGCTTTGCTTTGCTTTGTGGATCCTTCATGTTGCAATTGGTTTGGGCAGACATGGAATTTAAAAAGACAGAGGGTCAGGCTGAAGCGATCTGACTAGCCTCTGGCTGCAAGAGCTCTGTGTTACTGCGTATGTGGGTCAGAGGCAAACATTTTTGCATCTTAGGCAACGTGATTAAAAATGCAAGACTTGTTTCCATCCAAAGTAGCACATATAAAGCAGAGATACGGCTGATCCAGATGGTACCTGCAGTTCAGGCAGGCACATGCTGTTGACAGTCACACCTGACTTCTTCAAAAGTCCACCTCACAAATACAAGATGTCATGACAGCCTTGCTAATGGAGACCAGATCTCTTTATAGCTGACAGAAACATTTGTTTGCATTCCACTGGATGATTCTGTTTCCCATCACAAAGAGCTTAAAGAATTTCTTGACATTATGAGTTTTTTAATAGCTTTTCTTTTTATTAACTTAAACAATTTTCCATTAACATGCCAGTGTTCTAACTATTTGTTTAATGTCTGAGGGTGATGTAAAATCACCTTAATGGCTGCTCTATCACCAATGTCTGTGTTGGCCTAGTCTTTCCCCAAGATGTATCTGAGGTAATCCTATCCGTCAGCATCCTCTGCTCTTGCCAGAATTCTAATGCTGGCATCACAGTAAAAACAATACAAAGCACAGTCAGCCTCACATGAGTTCTTACAGATAAAGAATACAAAACTGATATCCAGAAGATTTCAGGATTTTGGGTGTTTTCAAGGAACAATGAGTTTTATAACTTATTTTGGCTAGTTTTGAAAGTTTTTTTATCATTCTCTGCTGAAATCGCAAAGATCTTTCTTTGCAAATTCACATTTAATTTTTCATTGTTACTCCAGTGTCCCACCATCATGATATATATATTTTTTTATATATTTTTAATGACAATCCATACTGACAGGAGAGAACATTTCATCATTACAGAAAGTTTTTTAACAGGAAAGGGTGTTGTGGTTTTGAATCAGCACAGATCATTCATAGTCATGGCAGTCATATACTTGATCATACTTCATTTGAATTTATGGACTATAAATGACTTACTCAGAGAGTACAAAAGTATACATAAAAGTAGTGAGTTGTAGAAGGAAAACTTTACTAGTAAGTTCAAATTTGTTTATTTTTGTCATTTAAAATATGTCAAATTCCCCTCTTGCTTGAGCAGTCAATAGACATTATCATAAAACATGAAATCAAGTTACCCATCAGTGTTGTCAGTCTTGTTTAATTATGATCCACAAATATTTTGACTTCTTGAGAAAATTTATAAATTTAGCCATTCAAAAAAAAAAAAAAAAAAGAGAGAGAGCTGTATGGATAGCAAAGCAAATAAACATATAGGGCTTCAAGAACTAATCTGGGTGCCTATTAACAATTGACATTCTTATTATTGTGTGATTGTGTGTTGTGACAGAGTTTCTGCCTGCCCACTGCTTTTATTGGTACTATAATGTATATATACTCATATTTACTCATATTTGATATTTGTATATATACTCACATTTGGAGTCAATATGCAGGTTAGCGGACAAGTAAAAAAGGATTTGCTGGGGGTGGATTCAGGGAAAGAAAATTGGCTCTTCACAAAACTCCCACACCTTTCCCGTCTCTTTACGTTTTACTGACATGCACTGCTTTGGAGAAAAAAAACAACACACTTAGAAGTAATATGAGAAGGGCTGAGTTTTGAGAAGCTCTAGCCCAACATATCTACACATGTAGGCAATATGAAGTCTTCTTCCAAATAGAATAAAAAAATGAAAAAAAAAATACTTTTAAAGCTTTATGCATATTCATTCTATTTATTTGTATGATAGTATTTGAAAAAACAGGTCATTTTCATCTTGGACATCTAAAGAACAAAACACTCTCAGGTCTTGTTTCTGATCATCTGGTATCTGACTGAGAAGACTACATCAGGAAGATTGCTTTTCCTTTGAGAGCAACTGGGTGAGTGCATATTTAAAGACACAAAGGATAAAGCAAAGTAAATGGTTACACTATCATTTTGTGAACAGGAGTGTGGCTGACTTTTAAAGAAACTTACCTCTCATCCCGAGAATTTGATGAAGAGAACTGAGTGCTGTGTTTTTCCAAGCGTATTAAAGAGACTTTTAATACAAATTTTGCTTTTCCCTTACAAGAGCCTGTTCCACCTCCCCACAAAGCAGTGAGACTGTGTGTGTGCTGGCTGTCACCTGCCCTGCACTGCAGTGTCACCGTCCCCTGCTGCAGGCTGCCCCGTGCTGCCACCTACTTCTCATATTAAATTTATGACAGGAGTTTAGTAGGAGTTAGTTGATTAATGCGCTTAAATATATACAATGGATTAATTATGATCTGATGTTAATGTTCTCTATGTATCTCTGTAAATATTCATTTTAAGCAGAATGTACTTCAGCTTTTTGCTTGAGGCAGAAAGAAGCGAGTGTTGCAATACCTAGTCTTACTCAGAGACTCCAGAGCTGTCAAGCTATCACATCTCCTCTTTTTTTTTTTTTTCAGACAAAAAATAAATAAAATCTGATGTTCTGCAATGATTTCCTACATATACTAAGAATATATATATATACACACATAAGTTTTTAACAGATCAAATGCAGCATGAATGATTCTACTTTGCCATTTGCCATAACTCCCTGTAGGTGCTTAATCCTACATTCTCAGTTATTTTTATGTCCAGAGGATAGCAAGCTAAATATATATCTATATTATCATTTTACTCCTGAGTGATGTTTATAGAACAATAGCACTCACAGTGTATACATAATTCTGAAAATATGTTTCTATTGAGCCAGTGAAGAGAAAAAGATTACCTTTCCCTTCCAAAACAGAACAAATCCCACAGTGTGTTCTAATGCCTAATTTCCACTGTAAATTAATAGTCAGTGTCACACAGTTCAGCCTGCTGCCATGAGCTTGGCTCTTCCTGTCCCTAAACACCATTACGTCAACAGAAGACACTGGTAGACATGCAGAAAAAGTGCCCAAATTGCATTGCTTGTTGTGTGTCCAGTTTTGCTAGGATTTTTATTTTTATTTTTGTTGTTGCATGCATTTTACATAAGAAATGTTTTTTTGCTGGAATAGAACATCCTTTATAGGATATCCTTGTACAGCCATCCTGAAAAAAGAGTACAAGATAAACCTGGCCTTGGAATAAGTGATGGAGCATGCTTAGTACATCCTTCATCCTTTCTTCAGAAACGTTCGGAGTAAAGGTCTTCTTTTAATAAGCTCTATAAGCTCTGTGAGTGGAAGCTATGTTTTTGCATTGTGCTGAATGAATGACTGGGGGGAGAGGGGAGTTTCTGCCTTGACAAGGACAGAACATCTGTAGACGTATAGATCTACCTATTTGTAGGACAGATGTTTCTCCTGATGCATTTCAGCCTTTTGGTTTTAGAATCTTGTCATTTTTCATCCAGAACAGCTCCCTGACTGAATTCATGGTGCTCTTAGCTGACCTGGTGGATCAGCATGGAGGAAAGGGGGCAAGCAGTAGGGGTGAGGGCTGGAGAGCAGAAGTTCTTTTAACCAGCTTCCCTGCTTTCCTTATTTTAACTTTACTATACTTTAAATTATTTCTGCAAGCATCACTCAATTTATTAAAATGTCAGTTAGTTTCATGTGAAGTACATAAGTAGCTCTCTTTCTTGTACTAAAACTTTTCCATAGCCTTAATAACCATCCAAAACTGAGTCTGGGCTTTAAATTCTGTGCACTATCTACCAGATTACTGCTTCCCCTATTTTTTTGCTGTTTTCTAGAATGGGGGTCCTGTGGTTAGCTTGGATCCTAATATAAAGGGGAGTTGTTAGGTTTTTGTTTGTTTGTTTGTTTGTTTAACTTATTGTCCTTTCTGGCACTTGGCAGAAATATTCCCCACAATTTTTGTTTGTTTGTTTTTCAGATATATTTGTGTGACCCCAAGTGTTGTATGTAACAATGAAATAACTTCTCCAGTACCATCTACCCAAGTTTCACTGTCCAAAAAGATTCAATTCCTTCTTTTTCACGCTCACACTGTTGTGCTTATAACATTCACCCAAGAAAATCCAAATAGCTGGTCTCAGCCTTTCTATCTCTTTGCACTGCGCCTAGGAGGAGTGTTCAAGGTTTAGATAATTTAAAAGCAAACAACTGTTCAGCTGTTTATCTGTATTTCTTTTAAGACAGAATTTAGTATTACCCAGGGCCTATGCTGACCTTTCTTACACTCTTCATGAAATCTCTCCTCTTTACTTGCTTGTTTGAAGCATTAGGTAATCTAATGTTGTCTTCCTTTTTGGTGCTCCTACTGAAACAACAGAAACAGTTCGCACTTCAAAGCAGTTCTGTGTAACAAACACAAACAGGGAGGAATAACCGATAAGTGTGTGCCTTTGCAAGTCATCTGTTCTGTCTTTGGTGGAATGGCCACATGTTTTCTTCACAATCATAGTGGAAATAAAAATCTGTTCCTCTCATGATGTTTTTTTTTTTGTTTTTTTTTTTTTGGAAAGACTACTTCTTCCTGCAGGGGAGGTATATCTGTGTTATATCTGACACTGGGGGGAAAAGTATCCTGGTGCTTTGGCACTGAGAGGGCTGCAGGCATGCACAATGAGGGGAAGAGATGGAGAACTGGAAGTAAATAATTTGTAGTAGGGCATATAATGACATTATGTTACATTACATGAAGGGAATATTAGATACCAGAATGCTGCAGAAAACTGGTGGACAGCTACCAGAGAGAAACTGCAAATAGCTTTTTGTGTGTTTAATTCTCTAGACAGGCTCACTGTCCAACCAATCCAACCAATCTCTTTTTTGCTGTACTCTGCATCCTAACAGTTGGAAAACTTTGGAAAGGGTAAGGTGAAAAAAGAGTCTGTAGGAAATATATTAGAATTGTTGTGAGGAAAGAAGAGTTCCTACAAAAATAGCTGTGTCTGTGTGCTGTTATTGCTGTGGTAATGCATTTTTTGCTGATACAAGACATACCATAGAAAAATCTGTCATCTTTGGTTTGGCTTTAAGACTCTCTTTAGCAACACAGAAGTCCCTGGAGTTTGCTGAAATATAATTTCCTGGTCTGCAATTTGACAAGGAAGTTGGTTGCAATTTTACATGGGTAAGAAGCCATGCTGAACATCATGAGATATCTATCATCTTCTGAGTACCCCACTAGAAAAATAAAGGAAATCAAGCCTATCCTAACTGAGAAAGTTGATGCAACTGTTTCTGATTTATGGCATGGACACACATTGATGAAGCAATAGTCCAAAAGTGATGGGGATATTTTCTAAACCACTATAATTTAATTAACACCAGGCTTAATTAACACTGGCCTAGAGATTCAGCACATAGCCTACAAACATAGCACAGGAGTACTGTACAGGAGTAAAATCCCTTAACTAGAATGGAAGTTCTTTACAGAAACTTCTTATGTGGCCATAGGCACTGGAGGAAATACTGGAGCTACATCCAAGGACTCCAGGCATCCCTATTTATACTTTATATTAAATATTATGTTAATACATGAAATTAATTTTAAGACTTCTTGTTTTAACACAACCATAGGTTCAAGAAAATAACAAAATTTCTAGATTGTACTCACTTCAAGAAGAACTCTGCCTTGATAAGAAAAGCATGTATAACACTTGTGCTTTTAAAAATCTCTCTTATTTTAATCAGATCCTTATTTAAAACAATAAATCTGTAATAACTGCCATAGCCATTAATTTGTGATATGTTGGGTTGTTTTTTTTTTTGACATTATTTCCTGCCTTATTTTAACTTTATTTCCCTGATTCTAATAATTAAATATATTCATTTAAAGTATATTATTTTAAATAAGTTCTGAAAATACACTTTTTGAGTGAATAAAATAAAGCTAAAGAGACAATACTTTGAAGTTCACTTTAAATATAATTCAATGTACTGTCCTGGTTTTGGCTAGGAGTGAGTTAATTTTCTTCAAAGTGGCTGGTATGTGCTGTGTTTTGGATTTAGGAGAAAAATAGTGGTGATAACACACCGATGTTTTAGATGTTGCAGAGCAGTGTTCACACTGAGCCAAGGACTTTTCAGCTTCTTGTGCTGCCCTGCCAGTGACAAGGCTGGGGGTGCACAAGGAGCTGGGAGAGGACAGAATCAGAACAGGTGACGCAACCTGACCAAATGGATTTCCCTTACCACAGGGCATCGTGTTGAACACTAAAACTGGTGGAGGGTTGGCTGGAAGGGCAGCTGCTGCTCAGGGATGGGATGGGCATCTGTTGGCAGGTGGTGAGCAATCACATTGCACATCACTTGTTTTGTATATTATTAATAATAATAACAATTATTATTATTTATTATTTTCAGTCAGTGGGTGGTAAGAAATTGCTCATCTATTAAACTGTCTTTTGCTCAATCCACAAATTTCATGTTTTTTTCTCTTTTTCTTTTTCTTTTTCTTTTTCTTTTTGTTTTTTCCAATTCTCTCTCCCACCCTGCTACGGGGGTGGGAGGAGTGAGCAAACGTGGTGCTTTTATGCCTGCTGGTTGAACCACAATATTTAAGAGGAAGAGAAGGCTGAAATGCATAAATAGAAATCTCTTTTTTAAAAGAGTTTTTGTATTATTTTTGAGCTTTTCCAATTGTCTCTTCATGAGATTTTCTATATGAATAATCAAAGTGATAGTCTATAAAAATGGTATAGGAAATTATAGTGTTTATTTGTAGCTGGAGTGGAAAGATACTGAATACAAGATATGATAACTGTAACGTAGGATGTTTAGCACTCAGAATGCCATCTGGTTCTGTACATGACTTAATCTTCCACATTTTGTAGATGAGCAAGGCAAAATTTGGAAGAGTGTGTAGGTAGTTATATTAAAATACAAAAGTTATCAGTTACTCACTGCAATGCTTTAATAAGTATACCACTATACCATGTATTTTATGACAGGATTGGAGGAATACATTCATTTCAGAATATGAAGGAGAAAATAAACACTAGCAAGAACTTCAAGAACCTAGAATGGTTGCTTTATCTATTCTTTATTAGAACTTTCTCTTAAAGATCTTATTCCTTAAATGACTAGACCGAATAAGCTCACTAAAATTTGTTAAATTCTAACTTACACAGTAAATGCTTTTTGATGATGCATGTTGTCCCTGCATGATGCATGATGCTGTTAACTGTATGGGTGACAAGAGGCACTGACAATAGTGTTTTAAACGATAGTTGTGAATGTGACACATAAATAAAAACATACAATGTAAAGTGTTGTGTTTATTTTTTTTTTAATGCAAACTAAGCTTTCTATATGTGATCATAGGTGATTATAAATCAACAGAGACAATAAAAACATGAAATAGAGAGGCTTCAAACTTAGTTCTGTTTTGTCAGCAGAAAATTATTTTAACTACATTTTCATACAAGTGTATTTTTCAAAACATTTGCTTGTCCTCTGTCTGTACCTCAATATTCTGGAGAGTTACTGTGTTGAGATGAGAACTTAGGTTGGCTTAGGATAAGCTTTAATAGCTTAGGATAGCTATTTATGAAATAGCTATCTTCTTTGAGTTTTTCTGTCTCTTTGTTTTCCAGCATTAAGATTTAGTTTGAAAAAATAATGCCACAGTTCAGTGTTAGTCATTTATTAAAAGAACGAAATAAATTTCCAGGTAATACTAATATGAAATAATTATTCTGCAAAAGACTTAGTTTTGCATGATATAATAAAAAGCCTTTGCTTGGGGGCTTTCCCTTTTACATAACTACCATTTCACAGATCCCATTGTTGGAGCCCATCTTGAATACCTGTGGAGGCTTTGCAAAATGGCTTAATTAGAATGAGAAACTGTGTATGAGGAAATAAACAACAGCAAAAATACAAAAGAAAGAGAAATGCAGACAAGTTAATAGGAAAGAAACAAGTTTCTAGGAATTTTGCTTTGTGAACTTGGAGTTCATTGCCATTGAAATTCTAAAATTACCTTCATATGTAGTATGATACTCAGCATTTTTTTCCTTAGACCTCTACCAGTGTAAGTAAATCATAAATATCACAATTTGGTGTTACATATTTTATCTCTATATACATATATATAGATACATATCTGCAGTGCATTCATTTCAGTCTTCTCTGGGCTAACCAAACTTCAACCAAAGTTCCATTTACATGCCATTAGGAAATCAATTAACTTGAAGATTTATTAATTTAGTCAGTTATTTAGCTATTTACTTTGCCCAGTATCAATTGGACTTCTTATCTTTAAGTAATAAAGTGTATGGATTGCATTACCTCTGCCTAAGAAAAAAAGCTATGACTATCAAAATAGTCTCATATAATTTTATTCTTTGCTGGTAAATTTACTCTGTAATAGCTTTATAATTGTTTAGATAAATATTTTTTTTTCATGAGTTTCATTTCTGACTTCAAAATATCAGGGAAATCCTTTTCCATCTCTTCACCCTTAGCACTTTTGCTTCTTTAATTCAAACTTCCACTGGGTGGCATAGTTTCTCCCATATAAAGTACAGTAAATGTAATTCTCCAGTAAACTTGGAGATTAGAGTTTCCCATCGTTTTGCACAATTATGGTTATCACACTGGTGGCATAGATCATAAGGAAATGCTCCCTCTGGAATATGTTTCTTCTGCCTGTGTATCTTTGTAAATCTGCAGAAAATCTTTGACTTAAGGTTTTCCAGACTAATGAAAAGAGAATTGCTAGGTTTTTTGTTTTTTGTTTTTTTTTTTTTTTTTTTTTTTTTTAGTTTCTTCTTTTCTTTCTCAGGTATCTGCAGAAAAGAGCATAACTTCACACAAATTTATCTCTGTAAAAGAGGCTGAATTTTACAAAGCTTTATCTTGAGATAACAGTATTAGTGAAAACAAACAAAGAAATCTTAGGGGAAAAAAAAATCTTAGAACTCTACTGTACAAAGAGCAGTAAATAGATATTTGACTTTCTTTCTAATAGCTCCAGATCACAGGTACCCAAAACTGTTACAGAACTCAATAGATGAAGCCTGCAACAGTGTTAGAATAAATCTCAAAGAGGGAATAAAGACTTAATCATCACACAAAACAAAACAAAGCAAACAGAGAAACAAGCAAACTTAAATTGAACTAAGGGGATAGGAAGAATCTCCTGTCTTGAAGATTCTCCCCATCTACTCATCCCTGGTGAGGTGGCACTTGGAGTTCTGTGTCCACTTCTGGGCTCCCCAGTACAAGAGGGACACAGAGCTACTAGAGAGAGGCCAGCAGAGAGCCACCAAAATTAAAAAAGGACAGGAGCACCTTGCCTGTGAGGAGAGGCTAAGAGAGCCAGGACTATTTCTCTTTGAAAAGAGAAGACTGAGATGGCATCTTATCGATGTGTATAAGTATCTGAAGGGAGGGTGTCAAGAAGATGGGGCCAGACTCTTTTCAGTGGTGCCCAGCAACAAGACAAGAGGCAATGGGCACAAAGTGAAACACAGCAAGTTCCAGCTGAATATGAGAAAACATTTCTTTACTGTGAGGGTGACAGACCATGGAAGAGGTTGCCCAGAGAGGCTATGGAGTCCCTTTCTCTGGAGATGTTCAAAACCCACTTGGACAGCCTGCTTTAGGTGGCCCTGCTTGAGCAGGATGTTGGACCAGATGACCTCCAGAGGTCTCTGCCAACCTCAGCCATTCTGTGGCTCTGCAACTCTGTGAATTGTCCGTAGAACTTGAAACTGAACTCTGCTAATGTATCTCTTCAACAGTGACTTCTGTGCCTAAAGCCAGCTTCTGTGAATATTCCTGAACTGATTGATAAATATTGATCCTAACTACATCCCTAATTTTTTACAGAATAACTAGTCCATCTTCTTGACATGAAGTTCCTACTCAGGCACAAAAATGTTGGTGAGAGGGAACAGAAATTTGTAAGTCTTCTGTTAGCATCTGCCAGTGTAGCATGCTGTCTGTCATAGGACAGATATTGTCCTAGACCTCTTCAACAGCCATCAATCATCTAAATGCTGTTCAAGTATCAAATGTTCCACTAAATTCATCAGTGTAATCTACTAAAGTGACATGTGCACAGCCAGGAATATGATATTTCCTGGATTTCTTCCAGATCTTTGGATGTATGTCTCACCTTACTCTTTTAACATACAAAAAGACAATTCCTGGCATGTAGTGTTTGAGTGGCATCTATCATCTCATTTCTAATTATTAATTATAGTTATTTTCTCTATACTTTCTGGTTAGCAGCAGCAAGTTCCTCCCAGAATATGATTCCACTGCCTTACCCAGATCTAATATAAGGACAAATGTCTAGTTCTCCAAACCAAAAGAGAGGCTAACATTCAGACAATGGAAAAAATAACCACTTCATTATATACTGTATGATTCAGCTTAGTAATTGGGTGGAACACAGTTTTAATTTGAATATACTTCCCTATTGACACACTCTTTTGATTTACAGTTCATCAGACAAATGGGTAGAAAAGCAATGAACTAATACGTCTGTTAAAAGTTCTATGTCTGTGGAATCTGCTTTGAAATAGAAATACTTCTTAAATGTTGCATAGTGATGTCAAATAACTTTATTGCCAAATAAGTGGGCTTTATCCTTTATCTGAAAATTTTTTAAGAAATATTTTATTTAGCAAATAGCTTTTATATTGATCTTCTACAATTAAGCAGAAGATGCAGCAGGATTGGCAGAAAAATGCCATGATCTGCATACCAACTCTGAACCTTGCCTTGCATGATGGTTGCCTTGAGAGCCATTCAGACCTTATAAGCACTGTCAGATGTTTAACTCTAAATTTAGCTCTTTTAGGAAGTTAACACTCATCTTTGTGCCAAAATGTGAGGACATAAAGATGCCAATTTTCCCTGTGTGGATGGCAGTCTCTGGGGGAAGAAAAAAGAAGATTGTTTCTGATTTCTGAAGCATCTGTAGGAGCTGCAAGTGCTTGCCACTTTTAAAATTAAGACAAGACTATGCAACAAATCAGTGGATAATAAACACATTTGCTATGCATTTTTAGTGAATGAATGATTTAGAAATTTGGTGGTATTTCTGAGGACAGTAAACACTCTACATTTTAGAACCAGGAATGACCATTGAGGTGACACATAAAGAATATGGAAAGCATAGTAAATTACTCCATTTTTCATTCATATATAATATTATAATGGTACAAGGTTAGAAGGAGGGATCCCGCCAGAAAACAGATAGATGATTTTTAACACATGAGTACAAAATTAAATATTTATTTAGTAGAATGTGTATCTGAAGGACATCCCAAAGCTTAGATGTTTACAGAGTGAATTTTTAAAGTGACTTAATAGTATACTGATGAAAAAGGCCTGCAGTTTGTTAATTTAGCTTTGGGGAGATAAATCTTTGATTCTCTCTTAAGTACTGGAAACCAACTACTATCAAAAGAAGCAAATGTGGTGAACAAATCATTAGGTCTTCCCAAGCACAGAAGTTAGGTTTTGCTTGTTAAGTAGTGTTCTGCTGGAAAGTTAGAAAGTATACACTTATTCCATTTCAGGCCATCATCTATGGGTTGTGGAAGAGAACAGAGCAGGTAAAAGTGTGTAAGTCACACCTTGCCAACCATTATATAAATTTACATATGATCTATTCTTTGTATCTCAGTATTACAATAAAATATATTCATGAATCACACTATGAACCTCCAGTCTTTCTCCAAGAGAGTATCTTGATGTCACAGCTGCTAAAACTGCAGGGGGGTTCTTTCTATGTATTTTTCTTTCCTCTTGCAATGTAGCTAAACAGAATACTTATGATGATATTCAAAATTAGTCTTACGAAAGTTTTGCCAATAAAGACTGCCTAACTAGTCATGGATGTTATAATTTGAAAACCCTATTTTTTGTTTGTTTGTTTTATTTTTTTATCAACTTCTTCATGCATCTCAAGATTTTCACATACTTTCAGTTGCATTTGTTTCAAAGACTGTGAATCTTCCAAATGGATATAGTCATTCTCTGACATGTTGAATTTTTACTTGCATTAGTCTTTGACAAAAAAATGTTTCTACTTTCTGTAAGTTTTCCTGACATCTTAATTTTCCCATCTTGCCAATGTGTAGTATGCATAATGATCTCTGTTCTGTTTTCAGAGTATTTCCTCAATAACTAATTCTTCTGTTTAGTTAATTTAAAATGAGAAAAACACTCATTTTGTGACAAGTCATCACAACTCCATCTGGTCAAGTGTGTGTTTTCAGAGGCCTTACCAAAAATTTTGTTAGCTTGTAAAATTGTAGTTGAAGTGTATATCTGTCTGGATCCAAGAAGATGAGAAGAGTTGCTGAACTGGTGCTCCACAGGCCTTAAAATTGAAAGACAGATTCTTCTCTCTCTTTCCTTTCTTCTTTTCACAGGGAACTCTTTCTTACATTTATCAACATTGGATGTTGACATATTTCTGTTGGCTAAAATCCAAACCACCAATTGAAATACAGACAGTTGCATTAGGTTATGCTCCAGTTCAAGTCAAATACATTCTCTGTTTAATGTTTTCCAATAATGTTTCTTTGGACTTTGAGTGTATGACTTTGAAGACCTGGTTCAGAAAACTTTTGAATATGTAGTCAATCTCTGAACATATGGCTCGTGATATCATTTAATTGCAGCAATAAAAGGATGCTCCTCATATATGAGGAAGACCTATTCTTTCCTGTAGTTTAATTATGTATCATTTTGCTCTGGTTCTTCTGAATTTCAGATATTTATCTAGTCGTCCTCATCTCCATCAAGCTGTCCAACAGCAATATCCCTCATTTTTCTCAAAAATTTGATCCATGAGCTGGTCATTTTATAGATGAATACTCAGGACAATCTCCTTCCTGAAAAAAAAAAAAAATCTTTCTTACTAGTTAACTCAACCATCTTTACTAAATGGAAGTGCAGAAATCATTTATTCTAAAAGCTACTCCTGATATCCAGTACAGAAGTCGAAAACTGAATTATTACAATCAGCCAAGATGTCAGTGTTCCCCAGCTTCTGTACTCTCTTCTACACGTTAGACTGATTTCCACACTTGCGTGTCTTCACTTTGACAATATCAGTCCAGCAATTCTTGTGTCTGAGTCAGAGCTCTTTGAACCAGGGAATGCCACAGTCTGCACTTAATGTTCTGGCCTGGGCTGGACCCTTCAGCTGTTTCCCTGTGACACAGAAGAACTTTTTTCTAGGAATCCTTCCTAGAATTTCTAGGACACAGATAAGTAGGTACTATTGTACAACTAACCTTAAACTATCTATGTTTAAGGATTTGACTTAGCCAAATGGTTGTAGAGTGTAGTTTTGATTTATAGGCTGAATTTGATTCTTAAAAAGGTGTTTTTAATGCTACATGTTAGCTGTGTTGGCATAATTAAAAGCTGATGGTTTTAAAATAGTTGCTATGTTGTAATTCATATAGACCAATGGAAAGGGAAAAAAAAAAAAAAAAGAGAGAGAAAAAAAAAAAAAAGGATAGAATATTTTCCTACCTTTCTTGATGGAATATAGAAAAATGTACAGTTCTGAACAGCTGTTTTTCAATATTTCAAGTTCTAGTTGATTAAATTGCTGTTCAAGAACATTGAAATTATGGCTTATCTCAAGAAACTAAGCAATATGCTGCCTTATTTGGTAAAGAGTCATGAGTATGTAAAAGCTGGAATTAGGTTCAGCCTTAAAATAAATATGTAAGACTCCAAAAAAATTTTAATGATTTTAGTTTTATAATATGCTCACAGCTCTCATGCTGATTCTTTTGTTTAAAGAGCATTCACTCTAGCTTCATGCATAAGTGCTGTGGCATGTCTCTTCTTTTTTTCTTTTTTTCTTTTAGTTAAACAAGGACAATCTAGAATTGATAGACAACATCCAAAAATAACTTTTCCTTGTCATTACATGAACTTTTGCATTGACCTATACTAGGCAAATTGTTTTTAAAAAATGCTTTAAAATGCTTAATACATTTTAACTGGTGAAAATCTGGTCAAGTTCAGCCTATCAGTTTCCCTGAATCTGTGCCAGATGCATGAACTGAATGTTTCTATTTTGAGCTATTCCCAAATAAATAACTGGCAACAATATTTAGATTTAGTTGGGTAAGACAGCAAAGTATATTAGAAAGTCACCAATACTTCAATTTTCAAAGCTCTGTTTAGGTCTTGTGACTCACTAAAGAGAGAACGATGTGTGTGAAACGAGAAAAGGTAGGAAGAGGTGCCAAAAAAAAAAAAAAAAAAAAAGGGAATTTTTCACTCTCAAGTTTAGAATGTGAGGGAGAGAATGCCTGAGATGGAGGATCTTCAGGGAATGTGTATTTAGAAGACAATCTCATGACAAACCATCCTGAACTGCTTTTGTTTGGCTTCCGCGGTGGTGGAGAGGAACATCAGGTTGTGTCTGCCTAGTCAGGGTCTTCTGTCAAAGATTAGAGTTCAGTTGTTTGAAATAAAAATTATCTAATTGTCTCATTATCTCAGACTTTAAATAAAGGAAAAAAAAAAAAAAAAGTAAACAACTGTTGGTGTTCCATTTTGACATTTGAATCAAACATTACATGAAGTATTTTGGAATCCTATATGGAAAAAACAAACAAACAAACAAAACCCGTGAAGTTCCTTTCTCCTTGTTTCATAACTTTTCTCTTCCTGCTTTTTTTTTTTTTTTTTTAATCAACAGAATAACACACCTCAACCTGATTATCCTTTGTTACCTGTCTTTCACTTTCTTACATTATAACTTTTCTGTCAAGATTGTTTTGTTGTGTTGTGTGGTTTGTTTTTTTTTCTCAACATGTATTGATATGTATTCTTAATAAATAATAGCTAGACAAAGTTTGTATTTATAAGCTCATCTTAAAAGGAACTTCTTCCAAAGAATAATATGGGGCAATAGCAGGATATCATAGTTGGGCCTGTGGAGCTCCAGAGATTAACCTGTTGATAACCTGGCCTAACAGAAGCATATTCATACCAGCACAGTTCTGTCCTTAGTTAATAAACCTTGGTAGTTTCAGACAGCTGTGCATTTGTCTGTGGTACAGTTAATCTGCAAACCAGAGAGACTACTCAAAGATAATTAAGAGGTTACTTCATATCTATGTTCATTCTTTCTTGCCAAATCTATAAAAAGTTGACTTTGCTGTGTCTTGCTTTTGCAGAGGACACATGCTGGTCTCTCCTAGATAATGAGTCTTGAGTTTATTGGTATTTGTAGCTTTTACACACACGGATTTCAGTGAAACATCAGTAATATCAGCTGGTAACAAAAATAGGCAATATTCATTACTCAGCCTTCCATTATTGAGTTTATTTATGGTGTGCATTTTAACCATTCCCCAGATGTAGAAATGGCTTCACTAAAATCTAACCTATTTCTGGCTGTGCTAACTGCTGCAGCACTCACATGAACTAATAGAGGCGTCCGTCTTTCATTACTTTCTTTTTTACAGATTTAGCATAGCTTTTCCTTAGCTGGTTTCATGCACAGCTGGAGAACGATACTGCAACGGCAGGTTTCATTAATGCAAATGGTTTCTGCATGAGTCCAGTTTGGTGCACTGCATTTTAGTAGGTCAGTCTCACCATCAACTTGCTGGACACCCAGGTGGGAGTTATCCAGATGCCTCCGGGCTGTTCTTCTCTGGCCTTCAGGTTCCCAGAAGGCTTATTTACTTGTTCCTGACACTGTGAAAATTACTGAGAAAACCCTAGTCTGGGATTCTGCATAGACTAATAAATCTTCCCCAGAGTACTGGGGAGCAATAGGAAGAGCCATTAGAGTCACCATACAACACCTACTTCCAAGTACCAACGTTAAGCCAGAATTAACACAAAAAAGATCAAGCTCACCTCAAACCACTTTCTTGCACTGCTACTCAGGGGTTTCTGCATCACACTCTCTCTCTTAGATTCCATGTTTTCAAAGTTTTTGTCTCCATAATTGGAGATAAAGCAGACCCTATTACTGCATATACACAGAGGTCATTGTATATCTCAGTACAAAAATTTGCAAATTTGCAATTTTGGAGGAGTATTTAACTATACTGTAAACATCTAACATTTCCTGTGTAAAGCAATGCAGTTTTCAAAAGAAAACACTGAACAAGCAAAAGGAGTTAACCTGATTCCACTGAGGGAGAATCTGCCTGTGAGAAATCTCTACAGCAGACTGAAATCTAGCTGCTGGTAGTTTATTTGCTGGAAGAAAACCAGACCATCATTTGCCCACATCCCAGAAAAGAGTGTCTGTGGGTGTTCTCTCTTCTTTCTCACCAGTACTAGAGATAAAATCTTGCAATAAGACCTGATTGTTAAAACAGCTACCTCAAGCAAACTGTTGTTATGGAAAACACTGACATCAGCCCAACTTCACTGTTGTTGTGCTTGCACCCCTCTTGTGGTGCGAGAGCATTACAAACTGGGCTGCTTCTTTCTTGGAACAAGAAATGCAGCAAGAACTGCTAAAGCTAGCTCTAATTCTTTGCTGCATTATTTTGTTTGCTTGAAGCCTTCTTTATCCTAGCCTCTAATTATATTTATCCTGAGTAAATACAGATTGGAGCAAAAAAATCTTTAAAAACCACTGAGATCTCCAGGAACATGTGGTATGAAGATGATGGGAAGTGGCTTCTCCTACTTGTATTTGTGTGTCCCAAAAATAAAGTATTCCTCTGTTGTCAGAAGAGACATTTACGGTTGGTATTCTTCCTTCGTCACATAGGAGAGGGAGCCATCAGAGACACTGCAGCACTTTGACCTAGGGTGCTAAAGGGTGCTTAATTCATGAGTCTTTGTAATACTCATTACAGTAGTCGGGTACCCTACATCAGCAAACAAGTGCTTTCAGTCCCTGCCTTTGAACTGTTATGAATCCATTACAGGGGAAGAAAAAAAAAAAAAAAAAAAAAGGAGGGGAGGGAAAAGCAACAACATAAACAAGGTTTGTATTCCCTCTATAATGTGTTTTACTTCCTATTGTTAGAAAAGGCCAACTTTAAGCTATCATTGCTATAAATCCTTAGAAAAGTGTCCACTTTCAACTCTAGCTGCACTGCACTTAGCTGGTTATCGCTGCCCACCATTTGGAGGTTACTACCTCTACACGTTCTGCAAATGTATGTGTGAGAGTGCTCCCTACTGCCTTGCCAAAGTCAAAGAGGTTAGTTGAAACTGCCTTTGCTAATGGATTAAAATGAGCTGGTCCACTTTGCCTGGGGTGATAAAGGATCACTTCCTTGTATCAGCAGGCTTCAGGGAATGGTGACAAAAACTATTGTAACAAAATTTTCATCTATCCCAACTTCACAAAGCAGCTATCCCTGTGGGTAATTTGATACAGACTTTCTCCTCTATCCATGAAGAATGTGTTCCTAAAAATTGCAGTTATTAGCAAGTCAACAGATAGCAAAGCAATTTTTTTTATCCCATAAGAATGACTGCAATAGAAGGGAGATGCATACAGGGACTTAAGTATGATTTAAATACATGAGGACAGTGCATATGGAGTGGGAGTTGGAAGAGAAAGAAGAAGGGTCACCTGGAGATGTTGGTTTTGGGGAAGCTGAGATGTTTCAGAATGATCTGTCACATAGCTTGTATTAAGCAATTAATATTATAATATTATTGTACCCCTGTACATCATCACTTTGTTTTTTCATCCTTCATCCTTGATAGAAAATTCACTCAAGTTGGAGAAAGATGATGACTATGATGAAAATGTAACCATTCAGAAATAGGCAGCAAAAAGACAGAAATAATTTAGGTCAGGCTTTTGGCCTCATAAAGTGACAATGTTTGACAGATGTTTATGTTCCAGAAGAGCTCAGACACAAACACCATCCTCCTGAAAGCCAGCATCTCCTCCAGATGACAAGCCTGATGATCTTACCGCCTTCTTTTGAATAGTTATGCTTTCATCGCTGTCCTCTTCCTCAGATAAATTAAGGTCAATAAAGTGTGAAGGATGGAAATGGGTAACAGAGGTTAGCAGGGAAGGCTGTTAAACTATTAGCAACGAAGCTCGGAAACAACAGCTAAAAAACCAAAAGTGCAGGGTGTTGCTGTGCTGCATACTGAGGAAGTGGCATGAGACACGCTGAGGTTGGTCTGCATTTAGCAAAAAGGCAAAAGTTTTCCTGACAATACTTGTGGTGGGAAGTTTCTGTCTAGTTTAATGTCTTCATAACATATTTCCACTAGAGTTTCTATCATGGAAGTCAGGTTCTTCCTTCACTGACCCTTCGAATAAGCTATTAAGCTGTCATATCATTATGCATTCACAAGCTTTTTATTCAGCAGCACTCTTGCCTCATTTGGAGTAGTGGATGAACAATGCTCACTTAATAAACAACAATTCAGTACTGTTTTCCCTTGGTTACTCAGTGTGTGGCCCTCAAACTGATTTATTGCATATTGTTTTGAGGACAGAGCTATGGATTCTCTTAGGAATTTTCCATGCTAGGGTGCACGCATGTGTCTCACAAAGCAAGTTATTTTACTGTTGTTATAGATGAGGGGCTACACCACAGAGAGATTACATTCAAAATTATTTGCTGGTTTTGGTTGCCTAATCTGAAGCATTCTGGATTTGGTTTCTTCAAAGTATTTCCAATGAATAGCCCTTCATATGCTAAAATATAAACCCCACTGCTCTTACTGTGAGTTCTCAAGGCTTTTACAAGTTATAGGCTGAGATCTCTAGCCAGGCACATAGAAAATCAGAAAGCATGTGGTTACAACCATATAAATGCAGTGGAACTAAATTCTTTAAGGTGGAATGAACTGTGACTTCTTTTCTCTCCCAGCACCCCCATATCTTAGTTACTGTCATTAAACTTCAGCAGTAAAACAGATACTCATTCTAAAAACAAAAATGAACTTCTCAACACCAGCTTGGTTCATTCTTAGAGGCAAGGGGTACAAACAGACTAGAGGGGTTAGGAGACAATTCACAGGGAAAACGGAGAGGATGCCACAGAACAGAAATCTCAGCTCCCTTCAGCACACAATGTCAATCACCTGCATGTGATCATGTAATTAATACAAGCACAATTAAAAAGCCTTTGAAATCAAGGTATATTTGTGAGGTGACCATCTAGGGTAAAGTGATGTGATCTGTCTCCCTAGTGTGGGAAGTTAAGGCTAGGAGGTGCAGTTGTGAGATGCTGAGGCCCATCCCAGGGCAGAACGTGGGAGGATTTAGCCATACAGGTTTCAGCTGGCAACCAGTGCTGGGTGCTACATGCCAAGACCAGGGCTGGGGCAACAGCAGTGTCATCTGCTACAAGTGTGCCCTGGTCAAGTCACCAAGGAAGCCACCAGGTGAAGGAGTAAGGGAGGAGCTCAACTGATTGTAGCCTCAGAGAGGATAAAAAAAATGGGACCTTAGCAGAGTTGAGAGCTCAGGCCCCACGTTGTGCAGAGGGAGGAAGAGCTGGAAGCTCTGCTTCTAGCAGAAGGCAAGGTGGATACTGGGATCTTGTGACTCCTGGAGCAAGGCAGAGTTCTTTTTCCAGCTGCAGTGGTTTGGTTGGTGACCAATTACAGGACCCTGAGACAAGAGGAGGCAACTGGGCCAGCCATGCTTGACAGATAGAAACCAGTGCAAATAGAGAAAAGAAAAAAAAAAAAAAAAAAAAAAAAAAAAAAAGCAAGTAATGGGTGATAGTGCCTGGGGGATTGCCTTCTGGGGGAGACAGAAGTACTCATCTGTTGCACGGAGCTGCTGTCTCCAGAGGGTTGCTGTTTGCCTGAGGCCTGCATTTGGTGCACTGTGGAGACCTGACTGACTAATCTTGGTTTTGGTCTACTGTGCTTTGCTTCTCATCCATATCTACAAGGGCAGTAACAATACTATACTGCTAGTGCAGATTTTGAGCAGTTCTCTAGGGACAAGGTTGAAAGGTGTGAAGCTTCAGGTGGCATTCTCCTCAGCCCTGCTGGTCAGGAGAGACAGTTTGAGCACAAGTGAAAACAGCTTCATACCTGTCTGGTGTCACAAGAGCTTTGGCATCCATGAAGAATGAGAACTGACAAGGAAAGATAAGATCCTTGCCCCAGAAAAAGAGGGGCAAGGGCATATTTGCCAACAGACCTGCTAACCTAGTGATGAGGGCTTTAAACTAGGTTTAAGAAGCATTTCTTCAGAAAAAGATGTGAGGGTCCTGGGGGACTTGAGCCCATAAGTGTGCCACTGCAGTAACGAAAGTTAACTGCGTATTCATCTGTGTTAGCAAGGGCATGTCCAGTAGAACGAAGAAAGGGATTATTCCCTTCTACTGGTGAGGCTACATTGGGAGTTCTGTATTCTTTTGGGCCTCCCAAAAAGTATGTCAACAAAGTGGAGAAAATCTAAAGGAGATCCACTGAGATATTTAAGAAGATTGCATACATGATGAGAGACTGGAGGAACTGAGTTTGTTTTGCCTGGGGGAGATACTAAAAGAAAAGGGAGAGGGGACTCTGTCTCTAGTTAGAACCTATCTAAGTGGATGGACGTTAGAGAGAAGATAAAGCCATCCTCCATCTTCAGAGAGGCACACAGCAAAAGCAAAATAAGCAACTGCCATAAGGTGCAAGGAGGGAAATTCTTTACATGAGAGTAACTGGGTAACATGGAGAGAGGCTATAGCACCTCCGTCCATGGAGAATTTAATAACCCTACAGAAGAGGCTATGAGCAGCCTGAACTAATTTTGTGATTATCATGCTTTGAGCAGGTGATTGACTTCAAGAGCTCTTGTCCAGACTACTTTTTTCATCTCTATTATCTATCCAAATTCTCATTTACTTTAAAATTAGCTCCTTGTCACTACAGAGCACACTCTTTTCTGCTCTCATAAATCATGTTTCACTGTTGCTTTCAAGCCAGAGATAATGTCCTACTATTTGACATTTCACTATGAATGTTTATCTGCCTCGGTGCTTTGCCAGGGATCATGGAGGAATGCTGTGGTAGAACTAGAGCTGCCATAACATTTAGTGCAGTTATCCACGCTGAACAGCAGATAATGGCAAAGATGCTCTCTGTATACATTTACCACATCTACCTCATTCTCTCTTCTCAGCTCTCTGTGATAGCAATAAATCACTGAAACAGAACATGGCTTTATTAGCGTGACAAAGTTCCTATAACCTCTTTCACATTTTGTGCTGAATGGACACCTTTCATCAGCAACAGCCTGAGCAAAGACAGTTCTGAGTGTGCAGAGAGATGTACATGCTTGCAGTTTTCCTTCTGTCACATGCTAAGAGTAGGGATCATCTGCTAAACTGAGCAAAATGTTTCTGGGACAATCTGAACTCTTTTCATTTCAGGCAATAGTATTCACGTTATCTCATGCAATAAAGGCAAAAATAACATGAGAACTTCTATCTGAGCAACTAAGGGTTACTTGCAGTCTCTGCCAGAGCCATTGCTGAGGATTGGTTGCAACATCACAGGGGCACTTATCAGGAATTAGTGTCAGCTAGGTTCCATGCAAAGCAATGCTCATCATGGTCACCTTGCTTTACTGGATTCTGCAGTATCTGTGAGCACAGTCACTGCTGGGATCTTACCTTTTTTTGGCAAGGTAGGAAGCAATAGCAAGGTTGGGAGCATCCACTAGAGACCATGCAGTCTGGGCAGGCAGTCAGACAGGGTCAGCGCAGAAAGCTATGGAAGCTATAGTTTTTTCTTAGTCTCACACAATGTGGCACAAGATCACTGTGTTTTGATACAGAATTGGCTGGAAAGGCCCTGTTCTATAGCGCAGCCACCTTCAGCTACAGTGGAATAGGAGGACAGAGGAGAAAAAAGATGCCAAAAAGGTGATAGCTAAGAAAATTATTTACTTATTTTTAAAATTCAGCCATTTCTAATATAGATGCTTCTCTATTTTTAGTATAGATGGTTCTCTGCTTTTCCAGATGCAGCACTTACCATTGTGACTCTGTAAAACCACACATCTCTATAAGGTTGTGTGAGGAAAAAATAAAAGTGAAAGCAATTTCAAACAGTCTCTTTATTACAGTATGGTCTATATTATGGAAGTAACTGACAATAGCACATACAAATAATCAAGGGTTATTTTACTGAGTATTACATTTGTACTCAACAATTTCCCTTCTCAAAAACAAGAAGGCTTTCAAGCATTGCTCTGTAATAAACTATCAATAACACCTGTGGCAACAGCACTGCTGGTGTTCTTAAAACTCTGTGTATAACATAGCTGGCAAGTGCTTTCCTAAAACTGTGCAGGTAAATGACTGGCAAACCAGACGTGACACCTTTAACACAGGACCAAAATGCAGTATGTATGACTGGCACTTGTCAATACTGAAAATTCAGAAAATCATTAACGCACAAGATATTTGAGGAGCAGTATGAGATTATCATTCTGGTTTTGTATATGCAATGGATGCAAAGGTGCAGACTTAGTCTGAGACGAGGGATTCTATCATGCCACTGGCAGTTAATGTGTAGTAAAGTGCTGTGATATGTAATTGCATTTGTGAAATAAAATTGTTCAGACTATGAGCACTACAACACTCTTGGGTTTAAGGGCTTAAAAAATCAGAAAGAAACCTAAGTGACTTTCAGGTGCTTACAAAGATCATTGTGAAACTAGATGTTTTTTCATAGCTGTAGGTCTTTCAGTAAAAAATCTTATGGTCATTTTTTTGTCTGCAAAACTCACACATTAGATCTGTTTTGGCTCCATCTAGAGATTCGTTTACAAATTGACAGTGGTACAGTCATCTGCCATACCCATGTAGACTTTGTGTAAGACACCAAAAAAGTACAAGAAGCTGAGTACACACACACAACTATTTTTAATGCTTAGATTACAGCTGATTCAACAACACATGCCATCCCTTCAGACTCAACAAAACACAGTCTTAAAAGGTAGATTTTTTTGTCCAAGAGAACTTTTAGAAAGTGACTAAAACTTTCTGCAGAGGTTATAGCTTGACATACTCTGAAACATCCTACTTCATAGGTACTCAGCAGCAGCCTACACTGTAGATTACCAGAACCCTACATCTCTTTTGAAGGCTCAGATGGATAATGGGTAGTTTTTGGACTGAGGCTATTCTCTCTTCCCATCCAAAGTCTTCTCTGGATGCAGTTCTACTGTACATCCACAAAACTCATAGTGTTTCTGGGTCTTGGTCAAGACACAATTGTTTAAAACAAAACAGTTTCAACATACTACAGCAGTTGCCTCTTTGTAGCCTTTGGCAATCTGTAGCTTTGTACCATGCTGTTACTGGGAGGAACATTCCCACATCATGTTAGCGCAGAAGGAGGAAATCAGCCAGAACTATCAGTACCATGATCTTTTCCATCTTGATAGGATCCTGAAGGTCTTAAAGACCAAGGAACGACTCATATAGTAGAGCAATACCATAAAAATACACATGGAAATTCAGCACTTCAAGAGAAAACTTTGCAGATGTTTAAGCAACACAAGTCCCTGACTGTCCAAGCTGAACTCTTAACTCAAAAAAATGATCTGTTGAGGTATAAATTCATTATCCTGGTTCCCAGACAGAGAAAAGTCCTGTCTTTCCTTAGGGATAAACAGACTTTTCCTACAGATCTCCCTTAATTTCCCATGTACAGCAACTGTTACCTGAACATATCTAATTGATATTGTTGAAGGCCAAATCATGTAAACAATCAGAAAAAAAAAAATAATCTCTAAATCTCTCTAATTTTTTCCCAGAAGTGACAGCTTACCATTGGGAAAAAAAAAAAAAAAAAAAAAAAAAGAAAAAAAATCTATATTCACCTCAAAAGATCAGCTTCTGAGCAGCAGTTTAGAGAAAAGCATTCCCATTGCAAAATTTTAGTTCAGAAACACAGATTAAAAACATGATAAGAAACTAGGTAGTAGAATCAAGATTTACATTCTGAAAAGCATAGTTCTGGCAGAAATAGCCCCTTTTGCTCAAGCATGCATGTTTTGTGGGATCCAGTTTCTAAGAGAAGCAGACTGAATGAAATCAGTAATAATCTAGGCCTTTAACAAAACTGCATTTAAATGTAATTACACATAAAGGTTTTTAATGTAACGTGGTTCACTAAGATTGTATTTTAAAGATCAAAGGCCAATACTCAATTTATAAACCCCATTCATTTTAGTTTGTTTCCTCAGTACAATACTCTTCCAAGAAAGTGTTAGTATCTATGTTACAGCATTCAGAGCGAAAACTGCAAACTTGTCTGAGGTCCTGGCTACTCCCACAAAACTGATTGCTAATCCAGATTATTTGTATAGTGGGGAATCAATGGGCTTGGTGAAGAAAAGAAAAAAATAGCATGTTAATGGGAGGAATAGAAATTATTGCATTCCCTTTCCTTGTTTTCCCTGTTTTTTTCACAGCTTCAGTTTCATGGAACAGAGGAAAAACCTGCAAGAAAATAAGCCAATTTGAATAAAAACGATCAACTAGTGACTTTCAAGAGAGGGTCTTGCTCATTTGAACATATGTAAGAAGAGCAGAGCTAAGACGGAGTGCTCCAAGGACAGTGCTCCTCTGCCATTCCAGTCCAGCCCTCACTGCAACTGAAAATTTTGCTGACTCAGACCTAGTTCTGGATCCAGTCCTTTTTTGAAGGTAGGTGCCTGAACTGGTATTTAATGGGACTCACGTACCTACAAGCTCTGTCCTGTAGAACGGTAGCCAAAACCATCTCCTAAAATTCTCCTACTGTGCTTGTCCTGAATAACGAACATTTTGGCAGGACAAAGAAACTCAATATTTATATAAAGTTTGAATTTACTTAATGGCCACAATAGATGTCTATACACCAGAAGATATTCAAGCCAGTAAATTAACTCAAACCATATGTAACGCTGAGTTCAAAAGAAAGCATAACCATTACTCATAAATACTCACTTTTCTAAGAAGTCATCTGTGCTGCAAACTGATAAATGTAAAATTGAACCTATCTCTATCACAGAAGATTACATGCATAGGGGCAAACTTTTTCCAGGTAAGTACACAAGGCTAATCTGTTTTAAAAAGCACAGTCCTTTCCGGGTTCCTTTGAAAACCTAAGTCAGGCTTTCACGTTCAAGAAGACTAAATCTGGGACAGGGTTTTGGATGGTGAGCCCCAACCCTGCCTGCAAAAACAGTTCAGCTGGGGAGCTGTGGGGTGGGAGAAAGCATTCACAGCTTTATATTTTATAGGTTTTCAGGAACACCACCCCTCATTTGAGATCGTAGCTTCAGAGCCCTCCCTGGTCACTACACCAGCTGGCACAAATCCCTTTTATAGCCACAGCCACCTGCTCCCTGGCATCACACAGAAGCTTAATTCCAGGCTGTAGATTCCCCTCCAGCTCCTTTGGAATGAGTCTTGGCTCAGCTACTAGTCTGACAGGTAAAACTTGGCAAGTTGTTCTTTCTGTGTATGTCTTGCTCTTAGTAGAAAGAAGATGGTTGTCAGTAGTGAAGTACTTCAAAGTCTGATAAGAAAAGTACTGTCACACACAGGCTTTAGCAATGGAAGCTGTGAAGCATAGTTAGAAACACCTACCATTCATTTCAGAAAGCCAGTGACTAATTCAGGAGTAGAAATGAGCACCAAGACAGTAGAAAGCGAGATGTTAGGGCAGACAGGCTAGGAGACAGTTCAGTCAGTCCTTCCAGGTATTGGAAACAAGCTAGCTTGGAAGCACTATTCAAAATACATGCCTCTGGAGTCATTCGCTGAGCCAGATAATTTGTATTATATACGGTAAATAAAATAAATAAAAAGATTGAAGGTTTGTTTTTGGTTTTGTTTTAGAACTTTTCTCTACCAAAACACGTGTGATCAGTAGTTTCAGAGGGGGTCATGAGAAGTAAAATAGCAAAGATCATGCAGAAGTCCCCAAAGCCATGAGGCTGCAATCTAACAAAGCGATCATTAAAACAGAATAATAAGAAAAGTAATGCAATCTCCTGGTTAATATAATAGGATTATATTATATATATAATATATATATATATATATAATATATATATATATATTATATATATAATATAATTATATATTATATATATATAATATATATATATAATATATAATTATATTATATAGGATAATATAATTAATATAATATAATAAGGAAGAGCTAAGACCCCCTCACCTTCAACACTTCGGGTTGTAAATAAATGCAATGTTTACACCCTGACTCATCTAGTCTTCTAGAGTAAAGAATGTTATAGAGCTAGGCACTACCAAATAATTAGGTCAGTTTCTTCTTAACAGCTAATTAACGCTTCCTATGCCTAACTAAAACCAACCAAACTGCCACTCAGTACTTCGTCTGATTTCCAACTTGCTGCCTTCTCCTACAAAGGCTCTATATACTGATAGACTATCTATACAAAAAAAAAAAAAAAAAAAGCCTCACCTAATTTTCCTTTCACTAAAGCATATTCCGGTAGCAGAAGAGAATAGCGAAATAGTAGTAAAATTAAGATTATGATAGATTGAATAGATCGGCACACACACAAGTATAGTGCCAGTATCATGATTTAGCAAGTTAGACTTGTTCTGCAATTCGGTTGTGTTAAATAATACCTGGCAAAAGAAGCAAAAAGAAAAAAGGAAAAAAAAAAAAAAAAAAAAGGAGTCCACCTGTTTTTCAAACTAAAATTAGAGATGCTTGGAGCCTTGCTTGAATCCCATTTTCCTGCTTTTCTTGGCTCACTATAATGTATTTGTTTCTAACTTGGAGGCCTTATTATAACGACATGTGATATACAATATTAGTATCAAAATTTGAAACTTGCATTGTGAAGAAGCTATTAGATACTGATGTGGTATTCTATATATTAGATGTTGAGAGTGATCAAGACTTAAAAACTTGAGTTGAATTTTATTGTGAAGTCAAGAAAGAGCACAGTATTTTCAGTAACAGATGCCCTCAGACATGGCAGTGCGGTAATCCCCACATAGCTGCTAACAAAGTGCAGTAGGAGTGGACACACATGCCACAGGTAGAGCTCAGAGCACTGCTGCAGTGGTGTTGGGCACGTGTTTGCCATGAGATGGTGAGTGCCCTAGGCAGACTATGAGGCTGGTTGAGTTTTACCAACAACTCTGCTTGGTACCTCCAGAGCAGCCCAGCATGATGGGAAGCATGTAAAGCACATCGTGTGCTGATTTGTTAAAAGGGATTTACAGCCCCTCTGCACTGCCAAAGCAGTGCTAAGCAAGTAAAGTATAATACTGCTGCTTATACCTCCCTCCATATGCTCCCTTTTCCTCCTGTACCCTAGGTACTACTTGACAAGTAGTTTCTTCCCCATATCCATCACATGGCCCCATGACGGGCAGCACACTCCCTTATTTCTCACTGTTTTCCTCCAAGTTGTTATTTCATAGTGAAAGACACTTCGTGCAACGACCAGTTTATATGAAAACATACCAGATAAAAAACTGCTTTTGTGGAGTTTGTTATCTTTAGAAAAATAATTCAGGGAAAATTGCTTACAACTGTGAACCATGAAAATGTGCTTGCTTGCAACATGACCCAAGGTCACAAGTACTTCTGGTTTTCATGAATAAATGAGACTAGAAATGGCTGGTGTACTCATCTAGGGACAGGCTCAAAAATGATGGAAGCTTTGTGTGGAAAATTGTTTCTGAACATCTTCATTCTTAGCACCTTCAGTTCGTGGGTTTAGCACTTGATGTTTCAGGCTCTTCTGTCATTAGAACTCCACCATATAAGAAGAGCCTGCTTCAATCAAAAGCTGTATTTAGGCAGATACTTTGGGGATCCTACATGCCTGTGGTAATCTGGTGTGGTACAGAAGCTTTGAAAAGAAACAAATGAGTGAAGAAGAATGGGAACTACACAAAAGACAACTGGAATGATCAGTTTAAACATCCCTGAAGATAAATTCCCACTGCAATTTGCACCTAATTAAACTAGTTGAGCAGACTATTTTTCCCAGGATTTATGAGACTTGACTGCTTTTAGATTCATATTATCTGTCCACTCTGTAGTTTCCAAATCTAAGCTAAAATCATGATCATCTCCCTGCCATAACTTTTCAATAAAAAGCAACGTGCAGATTTTCTCACCTGCAACTCCGTAGAAAGGAGTCTTGGGGAACGCGGGAGCAGGCAGCAGGAATGGAAATGGGCAGAGGCTGCAAAGCTTGTAAGAGGTACATGAACACCTACCCTCCCTCTCCTGAGCCCTGTCTATTGCTAAGACGTAGATAAGTGACTTCCTGCTGTGTGCTGCGTTGTTCCAAATCCCCTTGTGAAGAATGGAGCGTCCACCGCTGCAGTTGAGTCCCACTGTGGGTGGCCAGACATCTGAAAACAGGGCTCTAGTACCCTTTGAGTACCTAAAGAGCCTGCACTTAGTAACTTCTGCTGAGTAAAGAAGGCTTTGTCACTGCTGTCTACAAATCTCTTGAAAGTACAGCATATGTTTTAAGGGAAGGAAAAAAAAAAAATAAACTTCAATTTAGAAATGACCACTGACAAAGAACCTGGCACACGACTGGTTAAGTGTTCCAGCGGCTAATTACCTTCCATTAAAATTGCCTGCTTGAAGCCAAAAGTTATCTGGCTTCAATTGCAAGACATTTCATCCTATTATAACTTTGATAAAAGAATTCTTTGATCTAGCAAACTATTTTTCTCCATAAAGGTAATTATAGGTAGATAATCATTTCATAACGATGTCTGTCTTTAAACTGAATAAATTAAGGTCTCTTAGCGTTATAGGGCACGTTCTTGATTCTTGGCACAAGAACTGGATACTACATTTGGCACTAGTGTAAGCACTACTGGAACAAAAGTAATATTATCTCCCCCATACCATGATATTCCCTTTTTAATGCATCCAAGAATTGCATTTGGCCAAGTGGGAGCTTACGTTCAGCTGACCATCCATCACATCTCCCAACTTTCTCTCAAAACACTGATTCCTGGGATGGGCTCCCATTCTGTTTCCAGATGTATGACTTTACACTGGGTGATAGTGAAACAGGCTGCCCGAGCTGGACACCAGCAAAGGAATACCAATTAACTGTAAAGCCTATAAACCCTAGCATGCCTGAAAACTTTATAAGCGAGTTGTTAGCGTTTCATAACTGTCTCCTGTTGCTTCTCCAATAGCTATTAGGTAAAGCTTCTGGCTCCAGTTCTGAGAAAAAAAAGGAAGATGATTGCCATTCTGAAAGAGGATAAGAGTTCACAGAAGTTTTATTCCAGAACGTGTCAGTCTCTGGCAGTTATGAAGAGTGAAAAAAATAACAGAACATTTGCAAGAACTTGAACTTTATCATAAAATGTTGATAAAGGATTTGCATTATTTATCGTTTAGGGACCAAGTGATTTTCTTCAACAGCTACATTTTTAACTCATATTACTTTGTAAGTGCTCCAAAACATATTATTCATGTGTTGTGTAAGTGGAACGTGCCTCATTTCCAGCGCAAATTGACCTCAACTATCCAATCATGAGCTGTTTCTATAATTGAATGCCATAGGACATGCCTGAAGAGCAAAACTAAAATCCTCAAAGTCACGCCAGTATAAAAGGTGATCAACTCTTCTAACTACAACAAATTAGACTTTTAACATAGCTATGCTTTTAATACTGGTTTCCACACCATGTATTAACATTTTGAAGTTATCTGAAAGTGGGTTTTAGAGGCAGGTTAAGAAAAAGGAGTTGCTCAAGTACCACGAAAACCAAGTCAAGTTCCTCCTCACTCATGTATGTATTCTTTAAACAAAAATTGGGACCTAACGTGCAATGTTATTGGACAGCAGATAGGTCTGACAGGAGTGTAACTTCAGGAGACAATCTTTTATCCTCTGCTTGTACCTTGCATATGAAGTTTGCTGTCCATTTGTTTTGCTTCACTACATGTGTGCAATGCTCTTCTACTAAGAGGCTAGTATAGTAGAATGTGTGTAAGGGGAAAAAAATGAAAATAGTAACAGAAACTGTGTTGGCAGAGTTTTTTTGTTTAAAAAAAAAATCTTAAGTTGTTCAGAGCTTGAAGTAATTACTATGATGTTAAAATCAGGATCTTAACATCTTAAGAACTGATCTAACCTTGACTCTATGTACAGAAATCTCACATTAAGTTTCTAGGGCACTATAGTGCACTATATTCTAGTGTACTAGAAGTACAAATCTTATCCCCCACAGCATACAGCTCAGATAGCTGAGCTCTTAATTCACTCTACGTTTAAAGCAACAAAATTACTTGTTGGCACTCAAAAACTAATCCCTTGCCTGCCCAGGACCTTCACCAAATGAAGCTGAAACAGTATTACCTGTATAATGTGAATTCGAAGGCATTTAGAACTTGAAAGAGATTACCCCAAACTTAACTTAACAACTAACACCACTGTGAGAAAGCATCATAAAAACAACTACTGAGATGAGACTTTTGTGCAAGATTTTATTAACAGACCAGATTTTGAAAGACTGCAGCTGGGCATCTGAATCTGAAAGGAAAAAAATATATACATCATTAGACACATGTAGATCTGAAACTACTTTGGCCACCCAAAGAGTTCATACACTTCCATTTATAATGTGGGCTGAAAATATTGACTATTTCACCATATTTAAAACTTCACCAGTCAGCGTACAAGTTACTGTGTGCAAGACATTTCTTTACTCAAAACACTGATCTCCAATGCCAGAACTAACAGAATAAAACAGTTCTATTGTTAATTACTGGTACCTATTTCTCTATTTGTATAAAAGCTTAGCAGGAACGAACTCAGTATCTGAAGACATCTGAGGTACTACACATACTCTAACTCCTTCTGCAGTAACCCTGTTTTCAGCAAGTTTCTTTCAGGGTCTGTTTATATACAAGAACTAAAACAAAAAGCAAACTTGAGACAAGTTCCTTTTAAAGTTTGTTTGAGGGCTAATGGAATTCAGTATCTTGCCAGTTACGAGTTGTCCAAAAAAAATCAAAATCAAGCAGTATGCCCTGATTTTTTCCCAAGCTAGACGAAGGACTCAATTTATTTGAAATTACTGCTAACAAAGAGACAAATAGCAGGAAGTCATCTACATATTGAGAAAAATGAGTAACTCTCCTTCAGATAAATGGCCCTTCAGACAGACAGTGCCCAGAATACTGCCATTACCTCAGCTGAGTCTACCGTTCCAGTTTTCATAACCTCAGCAGAAGCTATAACATTCTTCTCTTCTCTACATACAGGCTCTTCATGTTTTAAGCACACTCAATTCTGAACAGCAGGAAAATAACTACAGTGGAAGTGCAGGAGACAAGACCAATCAGCACCCTAGCTTTAAACCAGAAGAATGTTTGTTTGCAGTCCAAGCTGAACAAGTGCTTATAAGCCAGAAACAAGAAACTACAAGCTCCAGTCTTAAAAACTGACAGATGTGGTTAGGCCCTGCTATCTGCTACTTACATGGGGTTCTGAGCTAGAAGTACAATGAAAAAAATACAAACAGCCATAAGTATTCCTAACTCTTCTGCCAACATACTACTTGTCATAGGAGTTTATAGCCACTATAATAGTCAACTAGAAACTGACCTCCTATGGAAAGGCTCACAAAAATTGAAGACCACTAGAAAACTTCAGATTCTTATCAATGGAGGGAAAAGGACCCACGCTGTCTGAAGAGCTGCCAAGTTTCAATTAGATACAGTAGCTTTCATCTAGTGCTCAAGAACCACATAGGAACATGCAGTGAAAATAGCTGTGCTCAATCTTTATCAAGACTCTTAAGGGAAGCATCTGCCAGCGCTGAATGTGTAGCAGTTTGTGCCACCAGCAGCAAAATTTCTACAGAATGCTAGCACAAGTAACATAACATCACCCCGGGCATCGAACACTGAGCAGCTTTGCTTCTCAAAATTACCCACTTCTTCCTGTAGACGAGCTATATAGCTTTATGGGAACACTGTCACCAGTAAGCAAAGATTTTCCTCAAGCACCAACTTTCCACGTGCCATGTAATCAGTGCTTTGAACTCCACTGCTTCACCCACAGAAACAAAATGGAATAGGTAAGAAGCTCAGGGGAATGGGAGCATAGCCTGCTTTATATTTCTGCTGCAACAAAACAACTCAGTCAAATGGAAAGTTATTTCATAGGTGGTCCTTGGACAGGGAGTAGACATGACTGAGCTGAACAAAACCATTAAAAAAAGGCTTAAGGAGAAAAAGCAGAGGCTTCCTTCTCTGCAGAAGGGTAAGTTTCTGAAAAAAATCATCCAAACAGCTTCTATTCATATTTTAAGCTCTGAAGTCTCATGACTACCTGCTGCAGCATTAACCAACTCTGGAAGTTACTAATTCTTAAGCAAACTGAACATGTCTGATTTCTGCAGTAAAGCCTTTGGAGGAATCAGTTTGAGAAAAATTGCTTTTGCTCACTGTTTTTTCCAAGCATCCTAAAACAAAGCTTTCTTAAATTCCAGCATATTTGTCATAACAAAAAGACACTTATCCTTGATGGAAAATTGATTCAGGCAACACTGAAGCTAGTTTAGTGCAAGAATGCTGGAAAAAAAAAAAAAAAAAAAAAATCAATGGGAGGTCTGAGAACTCTGAGGTTAATTAAAAAGTTTTAGTTTTGTCATCAAATGGCACAGAATTCTCAGAACAGGAACAGCAGGAGTGACAATAGAAGACATGACATTGTTTGAAGCAGATACTAACTTCAGGACTCAGTTGTCACTCTCAAATTGCTTTAGGTCAAGTGTCAACTTCACTTTCCCATTTCTAAAGGATAGTTTAGTCAAATGGGCAAATTTGACTTTCAAAATGACAATCTTACTTAACAAAAACTTCAACTGAATTCTTTTGAATAAAGATCAAAAAAGCTGGAACTTCAGACCATTAAAGTGACTTAAGTTGAGAATTTAGTTTATCCCAAACCTTTTTTTTTTTTTTTTTCAGAAATCAGACGGTCTGGAGGAATATTGTCCTTACAAACATAGACTTCAATTATATGAAGAATTCATAAATGACTTAAGATTGTAGCCAAAAATCTCAAGGCTTACCATCATAAAACATAAATGTTTTGAAACAAGTTATCAGTGGAAATGGAAAATAAACTACCAGGAATGCTTACAGGTCATGAAAGCATCAGCTGTAAACAAGATTTAACTCCTTCACAAGTATCTAGGCTGCTCTAAGTACCACTCAAGCATGAGTGAATATATACTAAACATGAATCATCAACCACTAACAGCTTCAGCTTATATACCAGAGACAGAAGAGGGGATGCTATTAACTAGAAAGTAAGATCTTACCATTAGTTCATTCTCCTTATGAGTCTGTTTATCTGATCTTCTCTGTTACCAGCATCTCCACCCTCCACAAAGTGGATCGTTTTCTTCTTCATTCCACCCCGAGGAGAGGACAACTTGAAGGGCCAAAGGAAGTTGTTCACAACTTTGAAGTTCTTGCCAACAGTGTAAATCTCATGGACCACATCTTCCATGCAGATGATGCCAAGTTTTCCTAAAATTCAGAAAAGTTGTTTTCAGAAGAGCTACGCAGTCACTACCAGTGACTAGTAACGATGTTATACCTATTTAGCTTGATTAACTTCAAGTAAGAAAGCATCCACTTTATCTAGATATCCTATGAACAACTTTTCCAATTAAAATTCATCAGCTGCAGCTAACTCAACACTATTTGATATTTGTACCTGAGGCAGCAAGAGGAACAAGAAAATAACTATCTAGTGGACCTCAGGATAATAAAGCTTTTCTTCAAAGAACACAGCAGTTAAACATACTTAAATACTAACTACATGTAGCTCAGGGAAATTCACTCAACTATTTATGCTGTTCAGTAACATAGTAACGCATTTTCTTAATGCCCTCCTAGATTCTTCATTGACATGTTACAAGCAAACTGTTTGTAAAATACGATACTAGAAAGGTACATCCTTGTACCATAATGCTTGTACCTCTACAGTCTGAAAAAAACAAACATGACAGTCTGATCTGAGATTTAAACAAGAAAGATCTGCTTTTATTCCCAGCATGACTGGCCAAAGAGGAGCCTCCTAGATCAGTCTGTTTCCTGACAAATGACTGCTGTATTTTGCTTTTATGAAGTAAGCTCTTTACTGAAGGATCTACTGTCCTATTAAAGGTCAAGTTCACAGTAAACATTTGGAAGTGTAAAATCCTAGAATTTGATTCTTGACATTTGAGTTTTTATACTTTTTAATGAAAGTTACTTCCAGTGTGCTTTGCATTAAGACCAAGATAGATTTAATTAACTAATCACTACTATTCTCCAGAGACAGATAAGGAGAGACAGCTGTACAACTTAACACTAATCATACAAATGCAACAAAACAGGTTTGGTTTTTAAGCAAAGTTCTACTTACCAAGGCATTTCCGAATCAGGGAATTATCAGTCAGAGCAATGCGCTTCTTGTTGATCTTGCCATAACCACGCTTGTAGATCAGCTCATGCACAGACTTCAGGTTTGGGTAACTGAAACAGTCGAGTAAAAATTAGCAACACTTAAATTCCACAAACTGCACTCCAAATGAAGTTTTAAACAACAGATAATTTAAGATCATTTCAGCATGTCCCAAGCATAAACATAAAAGCAACACAGGAGCAAACTTTACTCATACTGCACTTCCAAGAGCCTACTGCAAGATCATAGCAAGCACTGCCTTAACCGTGTTTCTGTGTCCTTGTACTTTCCCTGCTTTGCACTGAGAACACTTTGAACACAGGAAAACCTGCACATCTGGGGTAGCAAAATGCAAAAGATACTCAATATTTGTATCCCGACTTGACGGAATTGACTATTTCACTCACCCCCATGCAATATAGGGTTCAACAATCCGCAGCATGTTGATAGAAGCTTTGTTGAGCTTGACGAATGTGCCATTAAAAATCTGACGCAGGCGAAGAAGCTGCAACACCTTACGGACCTTGGGGCTGACACCATTGATGCTAGGGAACGCAGAAAGAGACTCAATTATCAGTACCCCAGAAAACACAGGTATCACCAAAGTAGTAACAGGTAAAAAGAAAACAAACAGTATTGTTGTCCCATCTTAAAGGTATTACTATTTCACCTATTCCACAGAGCAAGATTATTATGTTATTTATTATCTCTATGTATTTCAGTATTAAGGCAGATCTAACACCATGAATCACACTGAAACAAAAAATACACAGCGTAGAACTAAATATCCTTGTGCTCTCCTGCATACAGTTATTAGTTTTAACTCTTTCACCAAAGCACAGTTAAACAAGCACTTCTGACAACATTCAGCACAGAATAGCTGCATTCAAAGTTAAGTGAAACAGAACAGTCTGCGTATATTTGCAGTCTTGCCTTAAAAAAAAGATTCCTAAGGCAGCAGACATGCTCAGAATTAGTGATTTTACATTTAAGCCTATAGTGCATCCAAAATATTACTGTCAGTAACTTTCGAAGCAACCAGCTGAAGGCTTGGATTTATTTATGAAAATTTAAGCCTTCAAAACATGCAAGTGACTACAAAGGGTATTTTCAGTGCTTATGAAAATAAAAACGCATTATTCTACATCTGTATTAATTCTTACCCTCTTATCCTGATCACAAAGGCAAGCTTGGGTTCAGCTGGAACGTAGTAATTGCCGGCTTTTCGGGCCATCCTGGCCATGCGGATCTCCTGCCTATACATGTGCCTGTACTCCTTGTGGTAAGCTTTGGCTCTTTCATAGATGACTTTTCTTTGTGCCTTACGGAACTGTAATTAATCAAGCATCGCTTAAGACTATATAATGCCTTTTAATACATGAAAAACAGATTCAAATAACACAGCCTATTTTCAAACTCCCCAGTTACCACAGATTACAGGATCATCTGCAATATGGACTTTAAAATAACTATCAGTTCTGCCACATCATGATAGTGCTTTATTTTGAACAATATTTATAAGTATTATCACACAGTATTTATCTTTACAAAGACCCTTTTGAGTTCAAGGAGAATTTGAATAATGCTCTGAAACAGTTTGATTCTTGGGTGGTTCTGTGAGGAGCCAGAGCCTGGACTCAATAATTCTGTAGGTCCCTTCCAACTCCGGATACCCAATGGTTCTGAGACAGTTGACTAACCATAGTCTTATGGAGAATCACACACTTTGCCTTTGCTCTGCCCAGATCTGGCGTATTATACATTATCTTGATATGGGGGAGTACTATTTCAGACCTATATATTAAAGTACTAAAACTAAGTAAATACTCTGAAGTTATTCGTTGCTTTAATATGACCAGTGGTAGCGTTCCTCTGACCTGCCTAGACAACAGCCATTTAAGTAATCATGACATTCACCTTTTTTTGAGCCAACACCCTCTTCAGACGTCTGGCTTTTGCAGCTGCATAAGCCTTCCGCCTCTTCAGGAGGCTTTCTGGTACAGAAGGCACCTTCTTTGCTCTAAACGACAAAAGAAAGTACTTTTAAAAGGCAAGTTCCTTTTAAACTACCAAAAAGCAGCACATTACGAATACCAACGCAAAGAGGCAGGATGTACACGCAGGCCCCACAGCCTCCAACCAGTTTGTATGTAACTTAGCTCAATTATTATCAAGCTACAATACAGCCTCCTAAAAGGATCACCTTTTACATTGAAACAAGGAAGCCTAACATTCTTATGTGCTCTCTGAACGCCGATTATGGCTAATTAACATTTCAACAAACACTTTAAGAGTAAAATAAATAAATAAATAAATAAAAATACAGCTCTAACTAAAAGCCTTATTTCGTAGCTTCGTAACTTACCGGAATTTAAAGCTATTAAATGCTTCGAAAGCTGCAATACCAGCGTTTACAATACAATAACGACTCCCTCCCTCTCTTCCACCTCACCACAGGCCACCGGGGCAGCCACCGCCGCCAGCAGAAGCGACGGGGCGGGTTGCGGCCGCATCCCCGCCGCTCCCCACCCTCCTACTCCTCCCGCTCGGTGCCGGCAGAGCCCCCGCGGCCGGGCAGCGCCCCCCCGTCAGCCCAAAGGAGACCGCGGCCGCGGATGGCGGCGGATGGCAGCGAGGCGCCGCGGGTACTCACTCCTTGTCCGCCATCTTCAGCGCCGGAAGAGAGAGGGCGGGCGCATGCGCAGGGCCGCCTAAAGCCTCCCGCCTGCGCGGCAGGGCTTTCAGCGCTGGCAGGACCCCGGCTTTGGGGTGGCCGCGGAGCTGCCTGATAGCGGCGCGGAGGGAGGAGTTGCCGGGGAGTGCCTGAGTGGCTCGGCGGGGCACGTCGCTTTTTTTTTTTTTTTAAATTTAGAAAGTTGCTTCTTACTACATACGTTGTTAAAATTGCCCTTTGAGGAAATAGTCCTGGCGTACGTATGCAGGAAAAGTGGCAGAACTTGGAGTAGCAGAGAATTGTTCGGTGTGGTAATAAAAGAGCGGGCAGCCGGGCTGAGGGCGTTCGGCATTTGCTGGGGTTATTTGTTGCCTGCATACAGAGGTGCCGGATGATGTTCGTAGAATAGCGTTGTTTTATTCTAACACAGCAGCTCATATCATTTGGTCTCGTTAAAGCTGTAATGAATGGGGTGATTAAAATCTATCAGCTCACAAAGAGATAATAAAAGACTTAAAATATCTCAAGCATAAGGAATTATAGATTCATAGAATGGTTTGGGTTGGAAGGGACGTTAAAGACCACCCAGTTCCAACTCCTGCCATGGGCAGGGACACCTCCCACCAGCCCAGGCTGCCCAAAGCCCCATCCAGCCTGGCCTTGAGCACCTCCAGGGATGGGGCATCCACAGCTTCTCTGGGCAGCCTGTGCCAGGGCCTCACTGCTCTCTGAGTGAAGAATTTCTTCCTAACGCCTCATCTAAACCTCTCCTCTTTTAGTTTGAAACAGTTCCGCCTTGTCCTGTCATTATCTGACCGAGCAAAGAGTCGCCCTTCATCTTTTTTATAAGTCCCCTTTAAGCACAGAAAAGATTTTGCACTCTTTTAAGGAAGAGATTTCACTTTCTCCATCGAGAAAAAAATTAAAATAAAATAAAATAAAATAAAATAAAATAAAATAAAATAAAATAAAATAAAATAAAATAAAAATATAAAAAAAAAAAGATCAGGACGCGGGCACCCAGATCTCTCTAGGAGAAACCAGACCCACGCCACCGCACCTCCATCTCCCCGTCAGCTCCCCCAAAACCCCGCACCCCGAATCTCGCCTCAAGATGGCGCTGCGGCGGGCGGCGCGGTGCTCGCCGGGACATGTAGTCCCCGAGGCGGGTGGGAGGGGGACACCGGCACCAGCTCCGCCTCGCAGCCGCCGGCCCCCGAGCGGCGGGGCTGGGCTGGGCTGGGCTGGGCTGGGCGGGGGTGTGGGGGTCCCGGGAAGGCGGAGCGGCCCGGGGGAGGGCCGGGGAGCCGGGGAGGAGGAGCCCTCCCGCCCGCCCGGCCCGCCCTATATAGGGCGCCGAGCGAGCAAGATGCTCACTGCCAGCAGCGGGGCCGCGGGCGGTCGGGGCGGGCGGCTGGAGCCGTGCTGGGGCTCGTTCCCCGGGCTGGCTGTGCGGGGCCGGGGCGGCGGTGCCGGGCTCCGTGCGGGGCGGCTCGTCCCGTCCCGTCCCGTCCAGTCCAGTCCCGGGCTCCTGATCGAAGGCGGGGGCGGCCCCGGGTGTCGGAGCCGCGCGGCGGGGGCTCGGGGCCGGCAGCATGAACATCCTGCTGGAGCTCTTCGTGGTGACCTTCCGGGTGCTCTGGGCTTTCGTGCTGGCCGCCGCCAAGTGGCTGGTGCGGCCCAAGGAGAAGAGCGTGGCCGGGCAGGTGTGCCTCATCACCGGGGCGGGCAGCGGCCTGGGCCGCCTCTTCGCCCTCGAGTTCGCCCGGCGCCGGGCGCTGCTGGTGCTGTGGGACATCAACACGCAGAGCAACGAGGAGACGGCGGGCATGGTGCGGCACATCTACCGCGAGCTCGCCGAGGCCGCCAGCGCACCCAAAGGTAAGCAGGGGGGTCCCCCATGATGTCCCCCGCAGCTCACCTGTGCCCTTTTCCTTCCCCTTCCCTCCCCCTTCCCGCAGCCGCCGTGCCCGAGGGTCCCCCCCGGGCATGGGGCAGCTCCAGGAGGGCACGGAGCGTCCTTCAAACCTGGCAGCGACAGCCAAGCGCTGAGTTCTTCGTTCTTCCCCGTGGCACCGCTGTGCCCAAGTTTATTGAGCCCGGTGGAAGCCGGCTCGCGCTTTCCGCTCAACTCTCAGTTTGCCTCTTGGAACCCAAGTAAGGCTCCTGTTGTTCTCTTGTCTGTGTTCCTTAGTAGATGGAGAAAAAGATGCGCTGCCCCATTGCGGCTTGCAGGTTTACACGTACACCTGCGATGTGGGCAAGAGAGAAAATGTCTACTCGACAGCGGAGAGGGTCCGCAAAGAGGTTGGCGAGGTGTCCGTCCTGGTTAACAACGCCGGCGTGGTCTCCGGGCACCATCTCCTGGAGTGTCCCGATGAGCTTATCGAGAGGACCATGATGGTCAACTGTCACGCACATTTCTGGGTAAATATAAACTTGTTTATGCTGCCCTTTTTGTCACTTAATTTTAGGAAATTAACTGTTGTTGCCTAACTCCTGTCTTCTTGGGTTTTGCACTTGTTCCCTTTAATCTGCAAGCTGGCTACTTTGCAGGTTTCTTATTCTTTAATTTAACTTTCTGTCTAGCAGGAATGGTGGGTATTACAATTATTAATAAATAGCCCTAAATCAACAATGTCCTCCTAGAATCTGGAGTTTAAAATCTCATGCCCTCTTATGTAGTCCTGGGCATGAAGTCTTTTGCAACCGTAACCTCTGAATCTGCTTAAAGGTTGTTACTGTTAATGAATGACTTCACTCCCCTCCTCCTGTAGCTTTATACTAGTATGTCAGTAGCTTTAAAATGCTGTTTTAATAATAGTTACAGTAGTGAACTTAAACACTTCTGGAGAAAAAATACTTATTAAAAAATCTGTTGGAAATCTTGCTTAAATTGCCTTGGAGGCAAACCCTTCCTTTTGAAGGCTGAGAGGAAAGGCAAAAGATCTCTCAAGAAATCAAGCCAAAAACACTCTTTCAGGAATTCTGCGTATTTGTCCTCATAGCTCTGTCCTGGGGCTGCCAGTAGAAGTAAGAAAAACCTTTAAAGTGGATTCTGAGGTGATACTGTCTTTGTAAGTAGCAGTTACTAATTAAGGAGAAGTTATCTGATCTCATTCTTTTCTACCTAAGTCCTGTTTTCCTGTGTGTTTTATTTTGAAGCTCACTGTAGTGTGGAGTTATATAAATTGCTATGTCGAAGGAGGGCACAATGCACACTTGGGTTAGCATTAGCTGTCAGATCGAGCCTATTGTTAGTATTAGAACTGTTCTTTGGTCCTTCAAATATGGTTATGAAATACACTTGCATAACAATCAAAGGATTAGGCAATCTGAAATATACTTCAACTTGAGCTTTCTTGTCTGTTCTTACCTTTTTGATAATAAAATTCTGTATAATTCCTCATCTTCAAAACTTAGAAGGACCTATCAGACCTGGGTTTCTAATGTGGAGGCTTCAAGCTGTTTCATAACCCTAAAGGAGCCCCCTTCAAATCTGTTCTGTGAAACACTTAATGGCAGAGCAGTCTTTTTCCAATGTATTGTAAAGCATTGCTGAGAGAATGCTTAAACTTCAATGCACATGAGATTGTGTTTAGAAACTCCTAAACCTTAAAGTATGTTTTAAGGCAATTTGGAAAGTGATGAAAATGCTCATAGGACTTCCTACAACAGCTAAAAGTTCTGCATGTTCCCCTTTATAAAAGTTAAGCTGATGCTTAAGCAAACAGAGATGTACACTAGATTTAATGACTATTATTGATGTGGTTTAAAAGCAGAATTGACAAAGTTTCCAAGAACTCTAAATTATGACATCACCATGAATTAAAATATGGGAGGATCCTAAATTTTCCAGCTGTTCTTCCTTCAGGCCCAAGTCATACACTTATTTATAACATTGTTTCAGAGACCTTTATAAAGCACCCTGTGTGTTCTGTCTTTTTACAGTAATATAAAACTAAACTTGGTCTAGGATCACTGATTGTTTTTCCATAAGTTTCATTCATCTCTAAATGTTAGTGTAAAGTGACTTTAATTTTTTTTTAAATCCAAAAAGGTATGGTTAGATCTGAACTGTGAAAATTCATGTCTTGGCATAAGTTTCTAAGGAGCAGTCAACACCCTTTATATTTACTTGAGGATCTGTTCATACGTATGCTTCCTGCAGATCCTGTGTCCTGCTTTGCTTTTTCCTTTTATTTATTTTCTTGCTGCTGGCAAAGCTTTTTTCCTAGTCTTCCCCTTCCTGATCCCAGAAAAGGTTGGCTTGACCAACAGTGGGTGGACTTCTATTTAAAAAAATAAAAAATACTTAATTCATAAGGTATCATCTGAATCAGCTGATTTGAAGCCAATTTTTTTTTTTTTTGCAAGTCAATGCTGACTTAAATAAAACAATGTGTCTAGATGTGTGAAGTCGTATGCAGCTAGACTTTTCCGTGTCAGCTAAACTGGTGGTCCAAAAGCAAAGTGAATGCTCTGGAGTATTATGTAGACTTTTAAGTATTCTTGGAGGGTGTTTCATCCAAAAAGCTGTAAATGGATTTCATAAAGACAAGGATCTTCCATGTAACATTGCTCTGTATTTCAGTGTCTGTGCTTCCTGGATCTTGTTTTTCTTCTCCTGTATAATACAGGATTTTTTTTTTTCCTTGATCACTTATCAAGCCTCCATGTGCTTCTATATTAAAAATGGCAAATGGGACTATGGTGTTGTCCTCCCTGAACTCTCAGAAATGAGGCGGGTTGCCTGCTCTCTGTGCAGAGTGCAGGTGAACCAAACTTGCTCTGTGTTACCAGCTACATGTATGATCCAGAGGCTGTCCAACCTCTGCAGCAGACAGCAAGACAAAAGTCCCACTGGCTTGCTGTGGGGACTCTGACTGGGCTGTGTACCGTATCCCAAACTGGCAGTAAGGAGAGCTTTAGCAGCATGCCACAGCCTAAACAGATGCTTTCCATTTTGCTGACATCCATGATTTGTGTAAGCCTTCCTATGTGTGTTCTGTATAAACATGTCGCCACTGCATCATGTAGCAATTTCCACAGCATAAAATCCATTGCAGTATTAAAAACCTGTTATTTCATGCTGTGATAACTCAAATGCTTCTGATATTGAAAACACAGGGACAAAATCCATTCTCAGTTTGAAACAAGCCAGCTCTGGTTTATACTATAATTTGCAGATGCATAAAACTGTAGCTGTAATGTAACAGTATCTTTCCTGCCAGTCTGTTGTGAGAATAATTAGTTACTTGGCTGCACTTGTCAATTACTGGAACTGAACTTCTGCAGACCACAGAGTTCTCTTCCTATATGTCAGAATCCAGATCTAAAAAAAATGTTAAGAGTGTTAAGTTAGTGCAAGATTAAATTGTTGCTTAATGAATTTTAAGCAAAAAAAAAAAAATACTTCTGTTTGTTCTTACAGTTTTGCAATAAAGCTTTTAAGTGAAGTACCAACTTACTGTGTTATAGAGCACAGAACAGAAAAGCTATTGTACAAATTACTTCAGAACAGATTGAGATTTTGTACCTATTATTCTTCCTGAACATAAGGTTTTAAAGCTACTGCTGAATAAGTAGATATTAATATTATACATCAGCATAGTTCTTGGGAAATTCTTCTAGAGTCAAATGTTGAATAGGGACTCATAGTGGGGGATTAGGGGCAAGGCAATGCAAGTCAGGCACCACTGAGGTCAGTGATATGAAGGTCCTTCTGTACAGCAGATCTTTAGTATCCAGCTCTGAGAGAACAGTGGTATCACTTCTGTGTTTCCCTGTCATGTGAAGCCTCTAAAATTCTCAATGTGAAGCAATCTTGCTAGATGAGTTCTCTTCAACTTACCAAAAGGGGGAAGCAAAAGCATTTAGCTCTAGCTCTGTCATATTTAAAAAAAAAAAAAAAAAAAGCATAGTGAAAGACTACAGCCCAGACTTGTGTATTGCTGCCTTACTCTGAGTGCTGCTCATTCACTTACAAACTACTCCATTCTTGAAGTTATGCCTATACATTTATCTTTGCAAGGATGTAAAAAGTCTCTTTGGCAGTCTAACGCTGATAACAGGAAGAGATAAATACTGAGTAAAAAGGGGAATATTGCTAAAATAACTTAGATATTTTGGACTATGTAATCCCCGGAATTTAAATGTACCTTGGAAAGAAAAAGTTAATGGAAGTTGAAGGATTAACTAAATCAAATACATATTCATGCAACTACTGTAGTTGTCAGTCTAATTAGACTGAAAGACTTGCTAAAACCTTGGAAAAATAAGTGGCTTATTCCGTAAGTAGTGGTGTTCTAACCTCTCCAAGTTCCCTAGTCTTCAATAAATCTCCCTTATATGTGTAGTTTTTCTTCAGTTTAAATGTGGAAATGTTGCACATTGTGTGCATGCTGTCACTTCTACAGAAGAGACAATTAGATCAAGTTATTATCTGAAACTAAACCAGGACAAATCATTTGTAGACCATTGGCACAGCAGCTTGGTTTGTGTTCATTTTGAGAATTCTAGTGTTTATGATCAAAGGTACACACAGTACTCTACTAACATGCCAGCTAGCTGTACTTAGTATTTTGGTTGAGTTGAATTAGCTGCTTTAATTTGTTTTAATTTCATTGTAACGTATCCAAAGAAGCATAAGTTTACTTACGAAGTTTGAGTTTTTTTACTTTTTTTATTCTTTGAAAAATGAGTTGGATCAAGTTCAAGCCAAACCATGTGTATGTGATCCAAAAAGTGTCATCAAGACTAACTCTTCCCTTGCAAAATGATTCCAATTACATGCCACCAGTAAATTACCCTAGACAGCACATGTGTTTCATATGATGTGGTAGCATGCTGGGTAACAAATATGAACCAAAAGCAGTCTGTCTTCCCTATGGAAATGGGTATTGGCCATACTTACAACTTGCAACTTCAGCATGGTTCTGTAATTCATACGTTCTTGGGTTTATTTCTCAAGGAAATTTTTTATCAGTTAAGGAAAAATACTGTCTTCCAGATTCATGCTCTAGAAAACTACATTTTCCATTCCTATGTAGCAACATACTTAAGTTTTAGAAAATAAAATGTGTGGAAATAATATTTCTGAAGCTTCAGTTGGCATGAGGCTGGCTTGGAGCTTTCCTCATAGATGTATCTTATGGACATGCTCCTGGTAGACAAGCACAGGTGTTAGCAACTTGAAATCTGCTTTATAATTACTGATTACCTGTATATCACATCTGTAATTCAGCCTTGTAGCCACATTTATATTATAGTGATCATTTTCAAAAAATGAGCCTCTTTTACTGAAGGTCTTGCATTTTTCTGATCCTTTTGGGGAAAACAACAACAACAAAAAAAGCACATCTGATTCAGGCACCTAGATATGTAAGATTTGGGAAGGATTTTACATCACTTCAAGAGTAGACACAAGTAAGGATAAAAATGAGTCTTCAGACAGTGTAGTCATCTGCAGAGTCAGCAAGCATAATTAATCACGTTGGGATGGATAGGTAGGTGGGTCTTAAGTCATGCAGTGAAAAAACAACCCGTAGTTTGCCATCTGTGGGAATCGTGTGAACTCAAGCACAGACAATTGAAAATCCAGAGTGCTGTCAGCTGAGCTGTAGCTGTTCCACAAATTACTGAAGTGTACTCCCTGAAGTCTACTGAGCCTTTTCAGACATGGCTTTCCACTGTCTATAGTATCTTGATGGTAAATGAGTAGACACGCGTCGAGGAGTCTGAATGAAACAGCTTATAGAGCTCTTGAATTTTGTTTAATTACCAACACTTCCATCAGGGTAGCGGGAAAAGTGTATCAAAGATTCTTTGAATGTATTACAACATCAGCTTTCCTACGATAACATTCCGTGCTAGGCAATTTTACTTGCATGGTAGAGAACGCAGACAGACCTCTGTTCAAGGAGCAGTTGAATTCATGCATTTCCCTTCTCTGTAATGGTGTAAAGTGAACCACCTGGGACAAAAATCAGACACAAATCTGAAATGACCGTTCAGCAGGTCTTCCTTCAACTGCTTCAATTACACCGAGCTCTTGTGGCTGCGCTCAGTCACACTTTGGAAATGAGTTTGCTGCATCATTTGAAAGGTGCGTGGAACTTGGACTCAAACAACAGGAAATAAAGATTCTCACATTGCAACCTTTGGATTGTTTGTCGCCTGTGGGTGAGTGCCTGTGACAGTAGCGTGCCATGGGGTCAGCCAGTTACTTCCAGGTGCTTAACTTGCTGAAGGTTGCAGAGTTTAGATGAAAGCAGTAATATATTTCACAGAAAAGCAATGGGAAAGTCCAATTAAGTAAGGGGAGACGTGAGAGAACATGCCAAGACTTCTTAAACTATTTGAGATGTATTCAAAGTATTAGTCAATTATTAGTGCTTTTCAATTCTACAGTCTTCTAAAATAAAGATGGAAGTGCAATATAGCTTGCCAGAGGTCAGGCACTTGGGATAATCTCACAACTTGTCTCCTGTGACTTTTTCTGAGGGTTAGAGACTTGTCAGCAAAGTGTATCAGTGCTTTCAGGATTGCTAATCTGCTCTGAAGAAACAGTCCTGGGTGAGCGATCAGTGTGGTGATTAAATTCCTCCTTCTTACGGAATGAGTTAAGTCAGCTGAATAAGCAAAAACCTCTGCGCTGACTTTGATCTGATATTATAGTGTTACACGTGAAGAGTTTGGGGAGGTGGGAAACCTTGAATGGAGCAGTAGTGTTTGCCATGATGATGCCTAACCTTGCTAGAAGTGGAGAGGTACCTCTTCACTGTTCCAAAAAAATACCCGGTATAAAAGATGATGTATGTGTCTTCCTTGTCCTATGCAGAATAGGACAGCAATGGGGTGATCAGGTACAAAAGTGTTTAAAGTTCCAGAGTCCTCTATCTGCAAAGAGCATCTTTAATTTTACAAAAAGCAGCTAATGTTAATGAGATCTTAGTACGTTACTACCTTTCTGTAATAACCGAGTGACTATAGCACACTTCTAGAAGAAAGATGGGTTTGTGTGCTCAAATATAGAGAAAAGCAATCTTAATTATGATGTGCCTAAGTGTCTTGCTAACCTAGTCTTTTCATCATTGCCTCAGCCCTGTCTTAAATGAACTGTGTGGGTTAGCAATCCTTTTTGGTAGTTCCGAGTGTCATCAGTTACCCTGACTAGACAGGTCGAGGAAAGATGAATGTTGTGTTTTCTAGCGCCATCCCTGCCATTTTTAGCACCATGCTTTTAAAATCTTCTCTACTTTTATCTTTATCAGCTGGAAAGTGTTATTGTTTCCCAATGCTTCTCATGCTTTGATTTCACTTCTGTGTTTTTTGTTTTGTTTTGGTGGATTTTTGTTTGTTTGTTTGAGGGGGAGCCTTTGTTATGCATCTGTAATACTAAATCTTTCTACAGCACTCATTTATTTGATAAACCATGCTCCCCAGCCTTCAGGGGTTTCTGGCTATTCACACTAATGGTAAAACTGAGTTATTGAGACCTGTCTGTCTTTTGTGAAAAATGGTACAAGTCTTTCTGCATAGAGAAGCTGGTGAATTGCATACGATGCTATGTGCTCATACCTGTGGTCTTTGTAGCCTGCTCATTAAAGGAAAGAGAAAAAGTCTCTCAAAATAAAGTTACAGTGTCAATGAGTGGGCATAGACTGGTAGAATCTCCATTCCTGAGGGTTTAGTTTGAAAGAAGATATGCCACAAATGGGGAAGAGATTTACATCGGTGCTTAAAACTTCTGAATGAGCACTTTGTTCTTGTAAATAATTGTATTAGGATAATGATTTATATGCCGGTCAAATTAACACTTGACACAAGTGAGTTATCACGATTGGGAGGGGAGGGCGTTATAGGCCAAAGAATGCAGGAACAGCTGTGGAGCAGAGGTGAGTGCCGTGGCGTGAGCCTTTTGAAATTCAAGTTTGTTTGGCTGTTGAATTCTGCACCTAAATGTGCCCTGGTCACTTCTGCCATCTGTTTGAACTTGCGTGACAGCTTCTCAAGCACTCCCCTCACAGCATTAGTTTGTAAAAGCACTTGAGCATATGCTTGTAACTTGTCCAAAATTTGTGTTGATTTATGATGAAACTTCAAGGGAGCTTAGTGGTGGCAAGCTGACACATGGGACCATCCCTTAAACCTTCATCTTACCTTGCACTGGTTTTGGTATTCATCTGATCCTTGGGTGAGCCAGTTCAGCTTGCTAACCTGTCTAGAGGGTGCAGGGGAAAGCTATTTGTTTGCTTGGTTAAACTGATTAGTATTTCTGTTTCAAGACTTGAATCACCTCATTAGGTGTTGGGGAAAGGGTGGGGAGGAACAGAATAAAATTGTGTGGCAGTGGACAGGATCTCTACAGCTGTCTAATGAAACCTCATTCTTAAAGAGATTTTCTAGAACAGATAGGATTTACAGGTTTAAAATATTTAAATAGGCATTAATGTTTCCAAGCTGTAGTAAATCTGTCACCGTCATGTCTGAATGTTACACCTTGATTTCTAGAGAGAGAGCACTATTTTAATTACTATGAAAAACCCTTAGATACAGGTAGGTTAGTTTTCTGTTGTGCTAACAGCTCTAGCTCATTGCCTTGCACTGATACTGTCATTGCTGTTGCGTACCGTAGAAAGCAATGATCTCTATGCCTCCTGCACTGTTTGTCTACTCTGGAAATCAGTTGTGCTACTACTGTTTCAGTGTGGGAAAAACAGGCCATAGCTGTGTTTCAGCTTGTGGAAAATGAGCTTAGTTTCCAGGGAAAGGTGAAGAAAGGAAGTAAATCTCTGCTTAGAAAGTGAGTATCTACTCCCTCAGAAAGTGAGTAGTTTGCTGGTGTTTTGTATAATGCCCGCACAAGTGGAATTTTTGAAAGCTGTATTAGCCACTGTTTCCGTCACTGCATTAGCTGCAGTTTTTGTCTTTCTAGCATTTATTGGCTTATGAAGCAAAAATTTACCTGCTAAGACTTTTTTTTTTCCCAAACCCTTTTTTTGGGATAGTAGGAAGAAGTGTTTCCACTCTCTATTATCTTAAAAACCTCCTAGCTCTGTATGTTTTAAGTGTTACTCATTCAATGAGTTACTTCACAGTAAGTTGGAGCCTTCTAGTAGGGTCTTACTGGTTCCTAAACACACTTTACAGCTAAATTTTAATTCCATTGTAAATGCTTCTTTATTTTTCTGTTGCCAATAAGTAAGACTATTAAGTGAAAAGGGAAGCTCTCCTTCTAATCTTGTTCCTCTTATGAGATATTGCTATGGCATAATCACTTTCCCTTTCATAAAGTAATTGATTTGAAACAATGACTTAGTTACCACGTTGGGAAGGATGAGTGAAGTGACTCAGCCTTCATGTGCATGCAGATACTGCTTGGCGATAGCAGAACTGTGGAGGTACTGCCTTAAGGTGTCTGTAAAATTCAAGACAATTTTTTTTCTGTTTAGCCACTTCTTGAAACGCCTGTTACATAAATTGTAAAACATGAGTGATGACTTCATATTTTCCATAAGTAGTTCTGACAGTACTGTTCTCTAGTAATTCCTTGGAAACATGCAGACTAAAATACTAAGCTTTACTAAATATTCCAGAAGATGACTAAGCTTATGGCAAGCTAGAGAAAAATGTGTATTTGGAAGTTGGATTGTGTTCTTGTTCACTGAACAGAATATTCTGAGCTCTTATCTAATAGTTGTGCTAAAATGAATTTATGTGGATTTTTCACTGACTCATAGAGGCATGTTTTCATTTTTTTTGTCAAGATTATCAAATAGCTGGCAATAAATAACTTCTCTCCAAATGGTTGGACATTTGCTACAAACTTGTGCTAATGAAGGTGAGGGACTAACGTGTTTGTTACACTAATGTCAACATTGCTCTGAAACACCACAAATCCTTTGACTCGGCCATTTGTCAGTATATAAACAAAGTAGAATTTCTAGTCACTTGACTTCAACGGGACTTAAAACCAACTTCTGCGGGAAGGATTGGCCAACTGTTAACTTTTTATTTCGCTTGACGAGCAAACTCTAAAGTAATTCCAAATTTGACGTTTGAATAAATGCAAATTAGGTCTTCTTTACTTGACAGATCTGCCTGTGGAAGAATACGAGGTTGGAAGGGCTGCCTATTGGGATTGTAACTTAAGTCCCTTAACTTCCAGGAGTGTATTTGGGCTGTCACAGTGGTGTTTGGAGGTCTGCATTAATCTTGAGTATATGGAAAGCTTGAATGCTGACATGATCCAAGTAGAAGGATTTGCTTTCTTTAAACTGCATGTTACTTTGCAGTGGCTGCTGCCAACTCTATAGTACTTGCTTTAAATTGAATAGTAATTGTGGTTTGGTAGCTGTGATAGTCTGAGGGTATAATGAGATGTTTGCAGAGAATAAACATCAGCTCGCCTAATAAGATATCTTTAGGCAGGAGGGAGGAGTTGAGCTTTTGAGCATGATTACTTTGTCTGAAACCTTCTGTTCTCATGCTTGGTTATGCCTTAAATTTGTGCTGGCTAGAGAAGTCTGCTTGTATGCATTTGTTCCTGAGTCCCACTTCAGACTAGGCTTGTATCATGCTTGTTTTGCAACACAAGGCAGACTAAACACATAGCTGAGCCTCCAACAGCCCACTTAGCATGGTATCTAACCTACTACTAATCCTTCTCTGCCTTTAAATTTTAGTTTGACATTTGAAGTACACAACAAACGCCATTGGCAACTTCTGTTTGGTTCTTCTGCACTGCTTAAGCAAATACAGTGTCTTTCCCCCTGCTCATTGCTAGCTTTTGTGAATCTAATATGACTGTACTGTCTGAGCTCTGCACTGCCTCATTGGACTCTCTCTTTCCATCTGAAAGGTCTTAAGAGCTAAGGGGAAAGAGTGGAAGTAGAACAGGCACTATTTCAGACAGAGCAGGATAATTTATTACAGTCAAAAGTCTGCATTGGGCAAATACAGGAGAGAAGTGACATAGGAATCAGCATCCTTTCCAAACATCCAAGCTGAGATTTTTTGTTTATAAACTTGCACTTAACATAGAGATGAAGAATGCAATGTCTCGGATGGCTTATGAACTTCTTCATCTGCAAGAGGCAGAGAAATGGTCTGTTGAACAGGGAGCTGACTTAAGCAGAGAAGGTGCTCCATGTTTTGTAGCCACATGAAATCAAAGATTTACAAAAAGTGGAGGGAAGAGCCCTAAATATATAATCAGTGATTTAAACAGTGGTATATACTGATGCATGTATGTGAAGTTATACAAGCTGTTGTCTGCCAAGTGTAGATCTAAGTAGGTAAGTTTATGTGCACGTATGGTAGTATATATAAAATCATGTCCATTAAAGGTAGCTAGACGCTTCCACAAGAATTATTCGTGACATAGACTCATTAGAAGGATCAGACACTTTTTAGGACGGATCTGACATCTGCGGGTGGAAATAATTTTAAAAGCTTGAAAATCTAAATCTACAATCTGTTTCTTAGCAGGAGGAGAGAACACAAAGATTTTAGGAGCAGAAAGGTGGACACTGCTTACCAGTACCTCAAATGCTCAAATTTCCATTTGCTGTTATAGAATTAACAAGGGCAGTTCAGTTTGAATGCCTGAGCTTCTTCATGCCCAGAAAGCGTATAGACCAGTGGCCTCTCTAAACAAAAGTGAAATATTCTTAAGGAGAAATCAGGATTACTTTTAGCTGTGGTACATGTACTTACATCCCTGCCCTAGGTAAAGGTGCACTCAAAATCAGTAACGTTGCTGTGATGGTGAATGAAAAAAAGGCTTTATGTGAGACAACTGGGAGTTTGATAAGCACTAGATCACCATAAGTCTTAGGTAATGATACCTTTTCCATCTTGACTCTCAAGCAGAAAGTTTCTGCAGCAGGAATTGTATTATTTAGGTAGCATGTTTGAGTACTTACCTGCACTTCAGAGGAGGGGAAGAACAAAGCTGTTTGCTGCTCTAGTCCTAGTTGCACAATTTGGGGTAGGATCACAGGAAATGAAGGCCTTAAACGAAAGGGGAGGGGGAGACAATGTGGTGACATGATAAGGCAGTAGTCCCAAAAGTTTCTGTTGCAATGTCCTTTCCTAACCACTTTTCATATTCCGCTCTCTGTAGACACAACCCTTTTTCAGCTAAGCCCCGTTAACAAACTATACAAAAGACAATTTAGCCAGGCTAGGTTCAGTTGCTGTAGGCATGGCGTAATTAGTTCTGGTAGTAAAGAGTGGAAAACAATGATTAATGTTTGGGAGATAACTAGTGGTATTAGTTTCCTGTGCCTTTTTTTTTTCTTTTTTTTTTTTTTTTTTTGGAATAGCATTACTTATCTTATCTTTACTGTCTACGCATTGTAAACAGCTTTGTGGCACTAAGTTCTGGTTAAGGAAAAGTACTTAATTCAGTTTCAGCTTTCTTCTGATACACTCAGCATGAGTTTACTCAGTGTAAGAGGAACGACTACAATAACCGAAACATTCCCAGGAAACAATGGTAGCCATTATTACTGAAAATTCAAGAAATTTTATAATTGGACCGTAAATACTACAAATGCTAAGCAATGTAGAAGTGTAAATTTTGTCTGTAACATACTTTTTCTTTAGCAAATGGCATGACAGACGTAACCTACTTAAAAACTTCAATAAATAAAGTTTAACCTACTTTTGTACAACTTCAATGCTTCTCAGCTGGCTAAGTACGTCTCTTGAGAAGCAGGGGATTTTGTGTGTATGGATCAGCCATGAGGGAGGAGAGAACAGGAACGTTAATTACTGACATGAATTAATAATGAATTAAAAACCAAACAAGTGATTCAAGTAATAGCTTATGTTTTTACTAAGTGAAGACTCCATGTACTTCAAAGCAGTATTTCACGCAGAGGTGGAGGGAGGAAAAAAGATGCTTTTTTCTCTGTAAATCAAATACAGTTTTAAATTAACTGGTGTTGCCTTTCATTGTGACTTAGTTCTTCGGGGTATTTACTTTATTTTGTTACCTTCACCTCTTAACCTGGATAGATCTTATCTGTAGTTTCAGTCTATCTGCAAATGTAGGGCATACGAAGTATTGGTGTGTGCGCGTGTGTGGCTTTGCTTCCTTGTTACTTGTCATCGTTATAGACTTCTGTTTAAGTCTATCTTGTTCTTTCATGAGCTTCTGGTTGCAAGGCAACTGGAACGTTATTACTCTGTATGTATGTTAAGCATTAACTGCTGTAGCAGTTCAATATTAAAGGAATCCCCATGGCCCCAAAACAGTGGGTTTTTATGTGAAGGACAAGCAAAGCTTTAGTGAGAAATTGAAGGTTGTATTGCCTGCCAGGAGCTATATAACTAAGGGACTCCTTTCAAAATGAAATATTGGAAGCTCTAGCTTTTTGTTTTGAACGCAAGACCTGTTCAAGGCACACTTGAGGGCAATCCTTGAGTAGTTTGTTTTCATGCTTTTAATACAGCTGTCTCTGGAAGCTTGGCTTGCAGAAGTCATATGTACCTCTTGATCCTTTTTACTACAGAAGGATCTGGGTAGACCCATGAACAATCCAGAGAAATGCATGGCTTTCTTTATTTAATTAATTACTTTATGAAAACTGAATAATTCTGGCCTATTTTTCATTACGGCTTCTTGAGAATAGAAACTGAAGATCAAAAATAGTACAGATTTCCACAGCTATTTAAATATTTACCTAGACAGTGATTAATTACCCAGAGGGGACCCAGCCCTTCTTGAAAACAGCCAGCCGAGACATTTTTACGTCAAGGCACAATTTTGGTCCCTTACCTTAGCAAGGTCAGTAGTAGTTGTAGACTTCTGTCTACCTTCTGTATTCAGCATTTTATTGACAGAGCCCTGTCCAGTGTGCTGTGCAGTCTCTCTAGTGACCAACACAGTACTTGGTATTTGAATGTACTCTTTGCACAGTTACTAATCTCACCTTAAACACGTATTTCACAGATGCTTGTATAATGAAATTTAAGAAGGTTCTGCAGATAATACAGAAAAAGTAACTGAGATGATAGTGCAAATGTCCAATTATTATGCTCAGTTCTCACTGGAACCAAATCAAAACTGAAAGGAGAATAAACAGTTAAATCCAGGCTTGTAATGGCATGCTTTGGTGTCTGAGAAGGCATTTTGGATGTTATAACCTCTAGCGTGATTAAATTCTCCTTTGAGAGCTACACAGTTCTAGGGTATACTTTCAAGACCTCTTCTAAAAGTATTTGGCAGTGACTTTTGCTGTAATCCTGTAAACGAAGTTTTACCCAGGGTTTTTAAAATGTATTTAAAGTGGTTATCTTCTGAAATAAGATGAGCTGTGTGACTGTAACTGAAAATAACTTTAGTATATTTACCGATAAGCTTGCCATGTTTTTTTTCTGCCTTTCAGGCACCTCTCTCTTGTTTTTTTAACATGCAGGAGTGCATTAGTGCTATTCTACCCAGTTAGGAGAAACCTACTTTAAGGGTTAGGCTGCACAGCCAGTATGTGGAAGAGTTAGAAGTGTTCTTCTGTCAGACTTTTGTGCCTAACTTCCCAGTCAGAGGCATGGAAAGGGAAGTCAAGGCATATGCAATCTCTGAATTTTGGTACGTGGTGGAGTGAGCGACCGTGCACTGTCCAACGTGGAAGCAGGATAACCTGCAGTGTCCTGATGTGATCCATGAGGAATGGGAAGAAAGGGAAAGTGAATGTCCATGTGGGGTAGAAAGAGGATGTAACGTGCATTTTAGACAAAAACTGGAACACCATTTTCTTGTCACTGGCTCCATTGTTTCATGATAATACTATCATGGCATTAGCCTACATGCGTGGCATCAGGCTGTTATGATTTCTGGTACCTTAGTTCCAGGTTTAACCAGAGCTTTCTGGATGAGTCCTTGACTAATCACACCAATTTTGCCTCATGAAGATTAAAAAAAAATGCAGTTACCCAAATGTTGTACCCTTTCACATGTTCATGCATCTGGCTGTTCTGGCAGTCAGGAACAGCTTTGGCTTGGGGGGAAATGTCATATCTGGTATAGCAGCGTGCCACTCCTGTGGAATAACAGTGATGTAAAATCTCAGCTCTTTTGATCAGCCCCTGAAAAACAACTGTGCTCCATCCACCCTCCATGAAGGAGCCATATGGAAAACGAGCTATTCTTTTGGCATAAAGGAATTTCTGCTTTAGAGTAAAGCAGCTTGTTTATGCCATCAAAATAGTTTTAAATGGCTGTTGGGCATTGACAGAAGGCAGAAAGTGTGAAAAAAAATTACTATATTGAAAAATAGAAACATAAAGGACCTTACGTGTTGGTACCTGCTTTGTTTGTGTCTTTGATATAAAGACAAGTCTCTAAACATGAGGCAGCATGTACTTTTTCACTTTGGTGTGCTTTCTGCATTCAGAATTCATTGTCTTGAGCTGCATTACATCTAACATTGTTTTCTGTGGATGCTTGCTTTCTACTTGAAGAATAATTACTCCAAAATTTAATTAAAAAAATCACTTTCCCAAACACAGTATTTCTTCATATTCTCATTTGCTGTGTTTAGACTAATTTGTCTTGACATTGCAGCTGTGCTGTTCTTTGTGTTGCACAATCTTTTGAGTTTTGTTTCATTAAGAATGGAACGGAAGAATTTGGGGAAGGGGAGGGAAGAAGTGCTAGACTGTTAGAAGTTAATTTGCCGTAAACCAAAATGTTGAGAACAGATTATGAAAGCTATGAAGTGACATGTAAACGCTTGTTCAGTTTCACACTTATGAGAAATAAGTCATTAAAGCTGTGTGCGTATGAAATACGTTTGGTTACAGCTACTGGGAACTGTTTGTTCTTACTGGTATATTCAGAGGCATGGAGGAAATTGCTTAGAAGGTTTGGAATTGGTCTTTAGGCTCCACAAAACTTAAAGATCAGACCTCAAAAAAATAGCTCTGCTCTCTATTCAGAACTGCTTCATATGTCCTGTCTATCTAACCTACCTGCTTTATCTAACCTGAAACACGGGTTAGAAATGACATATTTGTACCATGCTTATTGTTTTTGTGTGTGTGGGGGGGGGAGATAAAGAGCTAATTCTGAATAAAGAGGATGCTTAACTTCAATTTCTTGATGTTAAACACTCATATCCTTCCTGATTTTTCACAATTCCTTTCATTTACTATACTCACTGTTTTCTCCTCAGTGTTAAAAAGCGTGTGACGTTTGTCATTAATAAAAGACCTACGTACTGACTTTAAGTACTTAAATGTTTTAGTTAAATGTCTTCCTCTGCAGCTGTGAAAGGTAAAACCAAAATTAAGGGATCAAACCCGAAGGCAGATAGCTTGATTAAATCACTTGAGTCGATTTGAATTATTCTGGGGCCTGGTTCATGACCTCTAATGCCATGGACAATACCACATTTCTTGCTTGGCATCTTATAATACTTTTTTTCTGTGGAGGATTAGCAGGTCCATGCATCACCTCGGAAGACTAATGTGGGCCGTGCTACCTGTTCAGACAAACGCCAGATGGGAAGGCCACCCAGGAGGCATCTTGCCCCTGAACCAGTCGAACTCTTAACTAGTTTCTGAGCAGCACAGCAAGCACGCAGAAGACTCCAGGTCTGGTAGGCAGATGTAGCTGTAGCCGAAAGAAACTAGAGACAAGAAACTAGGTTGGTCTGGTTTATGTAACAGGCAGAAAAACTGGGGACCAGAGTATGGAGGAAGCTGCTTTGATCAAGGAAGGGGGCTGTGCCAGGAGCTCAGTAAGAACACTGATTTATTTGGGGATTGCTTATACCACGAAAGAGAATAACTTCACTTTGGGATTGTTTTTCCCAGCCAGAGGAGGCTGGGAGGAGCAGTGGGCAAGCCTTTACTCTGAGACTGGAAATGTGTCCCCCGATAGGGTGTGTCTGCCTCTTACAGCGCTTGTTTTTTAAGTACTGGCTCCCAGCTGTAGCAGATGGCTGGAGGATGGCAGCAAAGACTTTCTCTGTCATCCATTTAGCTGAGACGTTCATAGTTGGCTGCTAAGTTTTGTACGTAAGATAGTGCAACTATCTTTATAGGCTGCCTTAGCTTCAGGTTTTAACTGGATTAGCAGGATAATGTCCCATGACAAAGTACAGGGCCCTGCTCTGAATGGGCTGCTTCAGAACAGAGAAGTTTCATGCGAAGATTTCCATGAATTGCTAATTGTCCACAGAGCAGAGTGGCTGCGTTTTTTCCTTTGCAGCTGTAAAGGGCCTCTGAAGAGATGAGTTGCATGAAGTGACCATAGTTCTGCTGCTGGAAGTTATTTGGTTCTGAAGACATCACCCCAAAGGTCCTTAACAGAGTTCATTCGTCATGTGCCAGTTTGCTCTTGACTGAAAACGGGTGACTTTAGTCACAACCTCTGAAAATTCAGGCTCTGTAATCATTATGCTCCCTTGAAGGGGCGTTGCACAGTTAAGAGTATGCTTCCTGAGATTTACTGCTCTGCAGTTGTTTTGATTATTTCCCATGTCTATATCTATGCCTGTGAAAGTTCTGGTCATCTTTAGCCATAGGTAAGTACAGGTATTTATGGGCACAGTTGTAGAACAACATATTTTCCTCCCTCCCTCCAAAAAAAAAAAGAGGGGAGAAGGAGTAAAGGCAGTGTTATAGTGAAGATGATAGAAAAACAGCCCAAAGAAGCTTCGTGCACTTTCCTGCTGTTTGTTTAATGGAAGAAAACAACGATCTGTGCTTTGGAAGTGGTGGGGAAAAAAACCTGTTACTGCTGCTTTTCCTTCTTTCTCCCCCCCCCACCTTCTAAAGAGACAAACTCCAAGGCAAGTGGCCCATCCTTTCTGTACTTACTGTTCTTTGCAGCCAGAGCTTCAGCCTGCATTATCAAGCTTTCTGGCAGTGTGGGGTGGCAATCAGTCATTCCAATGCGATGTGGACAGATAACTGAGACGTAAGTGGAAACTGCCGAGGGAGCTGACTAATGCTCTGGAGGGGAGTAAATTGTTAGCAGGACTGAGCTGGGAGCACGGCTCTCTAATGAGGATGGTGCAGAAGATCTGGGCCAACGCAGGCTGGTCAGTGTCGGGGGGTGTAACGCAGGCTGCAGAGGAACGATGTGCTGTAAAAGTTGAGCAAAGCGAAGTTTTGCCTCTTTGCTCTTACCTTTTTCAGACTGTGCTGCCCCGGGATGGCTAAGCTGTGTTGCCACGCAACCCGGGAAGAGAGGCTGAAACTTCGTGTGCCTGGCACAGATTAGTTTAACAAGTGAACTAAATTCTTTTCCAAGGCTCTGTATAAGAGGTTTAATGATCCCTGCCACGAGGAAAGAAACAAATGCAAGGCGGTTTGCTCTCAGATTATTTTTTATAATTAGCTTCATTATGCGGTTATGACAGAATCTAGGAGTTATATGAATCAACAGTAGAAAAGGCAAGGAGTCAGGAGGTCTGTTAATCTTCTATCATCTGCCAGCTGTCCAGTGAAAACAGTCTTTTGTGTGGTGTTAGGAGGTCTGGATTAGTCATTTAACACCTGCAGGCAAAAACGTTGTACAAGAACATGTGAAAATCATTAGAGCAAAACTGTCCTGACGTCTGTGATTGGAAAATGCAGACAGCATAAGAATGGAATTAGATGGATTCAGCTGTAGCTTGCACGTCTTTTTAACAATGCAGCTGACACGATTCAGACCAACAATTAAGCAAGCAGCAAATACTTCAGGGGCATTTGCCTGCTTTGGGTTTGGATCCAAATTAGATGGGAAGGCCTGGTTTCTGGAAGGACGAAGCATTTGTGGTTCCGAGAGAGTTAGAATAATAGCTCTGCCACGAGATTTATGTATTAACTAGACACATTTGTGATTAACAAGCATTGTTTGAAGTTCTTTGGCAGTTTAAAAGTAATCTAGTGTAGTATGCTGATAATCTACAAGCCAAAGTAAATCATAACTAAACAAATGATTTTACTACTGAATTGTTCTCTAGCATCTATGTTCCTCTATTTGGTTTTTAAAAAGAAAGGATTGAGTCAGCTTCAGAAAACAGATGACAGCTAGGTATTCTAAGAAAGGTGATCTTCTAGCAACTGCCTTCAATTTATCACTTAATTTTTTAAAGGTGTTAGCTCTGATTTGGTTGTTTAAACTAAAACAAACATTGAGATAATCAAAGCATAAAGATTGGTGGTTAAAATCATTCATAATTTCATCTTGACACTTGAATTTGTTTTATCTTTGAAACCCTTTTAAAATATGGAATTAATAATAGAAGTGTCCATCTAGTTTTAGTTAGAGCAATGCTTATGGATACTAACAAAGATGGAAAGCGGTTTAAACTATTACATCTTCAGTGTATTTTATGTGGAAAAGGTAACATTAGCAAAACCTCTGTCTCCAGTACTTCTTTATTGTAAAATGTAACTACTTCTTTATTGTAAAAGTTGGTAAGTGGTTAATACCAAGCATATCTAACTGACAAAATATGCTGTCAATAATTAGAACCGGTAATTGGCACTGATCTTAACATAGATGTAATGGATGGCATAATTAAACAGTTTGCATTCCTTTTTCTGTCTTAAAAAAAAAAAAGAAAAAAGTGACTTCCATTTTAGGGGCAAATTATCTCTTTCTGATAACTAGTCTCTTGCAGAAAAATAAACATGTCTGAGCCCAATTGATCCTTCAATCTTAGGATTTCTGAAGATATAATCCTTGCTGCCTTGCTGTTTGAAATCACAAACATGCTGTAGATACTCTTGGTATTTTTGAAAAATTCAGAAGTTCAAAACCTGTACAGTGATCTTCTAAATTCTTGATAACAAACTGAGATAAAGGTTTTGAACACCTGTAGCTAATGTAGTATGTTCATGGTGTTTCTTTGTTTTGTTTTTTATTTCATAGACAACTAAAGCATTCCTTCCCAAGATGCTGGAAATGAATCATGGGCACATCGTGACGGTTGCAAGTTCCTTGGGACTGTTCAGTACTGCTGGAGTGGAGGTTTGTTAGACTATTTATTTATTTATTTGGTGTTAGCAGCATAAGATGAAGTCAGATCTTCCAAAGATATTTGGGAGTTATGGTGCTCATTACCACATCACCAAACAGCTCCATGTGTGTGGGATCTACAGTGCCTAATGAAAGCCTAGGACAGCTAACGACTTCAGAATGCTGAATTATCTTTGAACAACCTGGTGATTTTTAGTAACCTGAAAAGTGTCCATCTACCTATTCCTGGCAAGAACTGTAGTGCTAAGCCTGAAGCCAAAGGCAAGGATTTTCAAAAATAATGTTTCTTGTTTCCTGTTTCTGTGAGGAAACGGCTGCCTGCCTTCCTTCCAGAACATATGGATCACCTGGTTCACTAGGCTCCAAGTTATGTGTTAGGTCATCTAGTTGCTAGCAGCCATTTGAGGACAACAGTTTCTGTAATCTTTGTGGTACATAAAACTAAGTAAGGATTAGAGCATATTAGCTTGCATTTGGGGTCATTAGCACAAATGCAAATGGGAACAAAAAGTATTCAATTAGTGAAAACAAGTTAATGAGTCTAATGGAATGACAGTCATATTACCCCATAAGATAGATGTAGGCTTCTTTGCATATGGCTTAGGCTCAATCCAGGATCTTAACCTGCTGTGTTTCTTAATAGAAATGAATTAAGCTGGTGTAAATAAAAGCTTTTTTAGAGTATTTGTTTTTAGAGTATTTGTTGTCTTGAGAATTCTTGAAAGAATTTCCTAGACTGTGGGTGTGATGACCAGCAGAGGTGGACACATCCAACTGAAAATTAAATGTTACTGCTGTCTCCGCAGTTTTTATTACTTTTATGAGATAAGCAAGCTATAAAATTTTCTGAAAATTAAGCGTATACACTCAAATATCCATTATACCTCCTCTTGAAACTAACAAAAAATAAAACATTTTAGATTTCTACACCTATGCCCTGCCAAATATTCAAGCTTCTTCAAATCTGACCCTAGGTAGCATTTAGTTTCTTAGTCCTTTGTTCCAGCATTTAATATTAAGCAAACTGGTAATCAGAGCAACTTGCCATATGAGCCTGCCTGATTCAAAGACTTGAATCCCAGGTAATCTCCTCCTACGTTCAGCTTTCCTGCTTTCATAGTTCTGTGCTAATTGCCTTAAAAGTGAAGTGATAAATGAGTTTGTTATGCTATATTCAGTGGGTGTCTTTTGTTGTTGCTTTGTAAATCTGTGCAGAATCACATCAAATATGTTTTGGCTTTAAACACGATTCATATCTGTCCTTTTTAAGTTGCCTTTTTTTGCCTCAATCATTGCCAACACAGGATTATTGTGCCAGCAAATTTGGAGCTGTAGGTTTTCACGAGTCTTTGAGCCATGAATTGAAGGCTGCTGAAAAGGACGGAATCAAAACAACTTTAGTCTGCCCTTATCTTGTTGATACAGGAATGTTCAGGGGGTGCAGGATCAGGTGAGCGTAAAAATTTTTTTCCTGTGTATGTAGTGTTGCAAAATATACTTGAAGGTAATTTAACTTTGTTACCATAAGAATATTAAAATAAATATTGTCTGTTTTAATATATGTTAATGGAATCTGTAATCCCAACTCCAGAAAAAGACTTCTGAATTCAATGATTTTCTTTTGTCTTGTTGTTCTTAGCACAAGTTTTGCCTTTTGGCAAGTTGTTGTAACTGAATAGTGAACACAAAAATTGAAGCCTTTAACATTGTTGAGGCATTCCAAAAAAAAGTGGCTTAATGGGCTTCTCTAAGGTTGGCAGTCCTTTACATATATTCTTAATCAATCTTAATCAAATATTTCAGAAAAGAAATCGAGCCTTTCCTTCCGCCCTTGAAGCCAGAATACTGTGTGAAGCAGGCTATGAGAGCTATCCTTACAGACCAGCCGATGATTTGCACGCCTCGCCTAATGTATATGGTCACCTTCATGAAAAGGTAAATATCTGAAATGCCAGTTTGTTGGTAATACAAGCAACAGAATGCTGGTGGAATATGTGAGCATGTCCACTTCCTAGATATAAATGCCCTCCTACCCACATAGGGGTGGCCATAGGTGCTCTTTTGTCATAATTCCTGTCTCTTTCTTGGCTTGCACAACTGTAGGTTTTTTAATGGAAAGCTCCATAAAACTGAGATCTTACGTATTATTATTCGTCCTGGCTTTGCCTTTCTGCTATCTTCCATCCTCCTTAGATTCCTTTTCTCCTCAACAGACTTTTCTTCCATTTTGTGGACTCCTCTTTAGGAATGAGGAAGTTTAGAGTAAAGGATCCTGTAGCTCTGCCTGCAGATCTCCTAGGACTTACAGTGATATGGTAGACAAGCTGCAAATCTGCACATTCAGAACCAATTTGCAGAGCTGTAGGAAAGGATAATTAATGGAATTATCTCCTTTGCCTTAAAACAGTACAGGTTTTGGATGGGAACTCCGCTTAATCTTTAACTAGGCTTCCATTTCAATGATTCAGGGTAATACAGGAGTTGGCTCAATTCCACTGTTTCAACATAATTTACTAGTTTAGAGAAAACAGTTTCACAACTGTACAGGTTCTTCTGTTTCTGTTTTGGTGTTTTATTTTTTGTTTGTTTTGTTGTTGTTTTTTTAATCTTTAGTGTGTAGGAGGAACCTTTAAAATATAGTGTTGTCTTACTGGCCTTCTGCAAGGGATGTTTGAAACTGAGTGTCCTGGTGATTTTTATTCTACTTACAAGCAGTTGTTCTCCTCTGCTTTAAGTCCCTCCTGGTGGACATGATCACCAAAGACTAGAGGCCTTGACTGCTCACATCTTTCCTGGAAGAGAGTATGTATGTGTCCCTTCTGTCAGTGAATTGAGATCACTATTACTGTCTTTAAGAGCTAGCTGCTTTAGCCAGATGCTCAGAGGGTGCTTCAGTGCTAGAAGCAGTGCCTTCTGCAGCAGCAGTGACATCAAAGGCCCTTTGGGTTGTCTTGCATTCAACACTTTAGCTTCCAACAGGGAGATCAAAGTTCCTGCATAATCCATGCCCCAGGCAGCAGCATTCAGATCAAAGGCCCTCCAGTGGCTACTGCACAAGCAGTACTACTGCCAGCGAAGACACCTGTACCAGCGACATCTACTTCAGTGATTCTTTCTCCTAATGCCTAGATTCTATGTGTTGCTTTCCACTGAATTGAGTGTCTGTCACTGTTTCCAGGGGCTGAGGAAAGCCCATCTTAGTCCTTCACTAGAGCTCCTGAGTAACACCCTTAAAATAAAAGGAATATTTTGTGGATGGAGGAAAGGGGGAGGGTCCATAGCCAGCTATTCATCATGTACTCTTGGAATTTTATCTGTTGGGGGCAAAAAGGAAATTGCTTTCTTTGCTTCAGACCTCTCTTTGAGGATGGATGACTGAGTTTAGAACACATGTAAAACTTGTTAGACATCTGATAACCTGATAACCAAAGAATTGCATTAACTAATACTAATCCCAAAGTAAAGAGTATCCTAAATGCCTGGTGACTTCTGTTGATGCTGCTTTGAGCAGAAACTTTGGTTTTAGTAGGCTTTCTGTGGTGCAATTGCCCCCATCTCTTTAAAACAAGCCTTTAAAGAAGCAGCAGAACATACAGTCTTAATCTGGAGCCATGTGAATAAATAGCTTCTTCTTCCTTTCTGCCTGCCTGTATGGCTCGGACTCTCTAGAATTTCAGCTTTCTCGGTAAGTATTCCTGGCAAATAAAAATCCTTTAAGACTCTTAGGAAGCCCCCACAATAGCTATTATGGTGCTTTTAAGAAGACCAAGTACATAATACTTGGAGGTTTTGTTTTATACTGTCTTCTAACAATTCTATAACTTCTCTTTTGCAGTATTCTGCCTTTTGAAGCAGTTGTATGCATGTATCGGTTTTTGGGAGCAGACAAGTGTATGTACCCTTTCATTGCTCAAAGGAAACAGGCTACAAACAACAATGAAGCAAAAAATGGAATTTAACACTGGTTTGGATGGACTAAGATTTCTAGGTGAATATGATAATGTTACATAAGTAAATTGTGAAGCACACTTGCATCTATGAGATGCAAATGTCAACATCTTACTGTGGCATTCTCTTGGGTCCTAAACCTGTGTATTGAACTCTAAAAATCTTTTTTTTTAATATACTGTAAATAAAACTGACTAGAGTACTTGGAAAATGTGATAGGTAAAGTGAATTTACAATGTAGCTGCCACCATTGTCCTTTAGAATATCACTGTATGTACAGTAAACTAGTCATACTACTACTTGTAGGGATGCACTGTGTGATATCTCTTCCTCAGCCTGCCAAGGTTTATAAGAGCTGTCTACAACTAGAAGATGCAATGTTTCAGAAGCTGTTCATTTTTCCCTATGGTATTTGGGAAGGGAGGGAAATCTTGAGATTTAAGCTACTACTTATGACCTTTTAACAAATTCAAGGACGGTTTCTCAGTTTCTGAATGCATCTCTTCCTATATTATCCCAAGCTCTCTAAAGGACACATGGCCAAATTGTGGTGTAATTCTCTTTTGTAGCAATTGTGTGTGTTCTATTTAAACAAAGATAAAAATAAATTTGTAAATCTCTGCCGATTCAAAGGCAAGTGAATGTCTCAGAAATACTCTGAGCAAACCTGTACTGGGCATCTGGCTTTCTAGGAGTTCAGTCAGTGATTTAAACTGACTTTTTTCAAGTTGCTTGATTTGAAATATGCTCTCTTCTGTTTCCCTCTGCATATGTCAGAATCCAACCTGTTGTTATGGATTATACATTTCTTTTCTTCCTACTTCTTCATACTTCTGACAGAGTTTTCCCACCCCCTGAGGAAGCTGTTGTATTAAGTTTCTATAACTGGACTTGTGCCTAAAAGACAAAGCAACTCAGCTGAGATACAAACTGTTTATGTAACTGCTGGTCATATGCCAACTATTAGCAAAGGAAGAATAGAATAATGCCTGATGCAACTTTACATGTGGAGTATAGAAGGGTGTAAAGATTTTTTTGAGTTGTACTCACATTGTAGAACAGCAAATGACATTTTTACAGTATTTTTTGTAAAGCGAACAATTTTGTGCCTTGAATTTGGTAACCTGTATTAGTGAAGCATTGTAAAAGTGAACTTCTACCTCTGTATCTTAATGTATACCATCCACTTGTAAACTACTATTGGACAATTTGTGATTACTTTTTTAGAATGTCTTGTTAAATAGTGACCAATGCGTGTGGTTATTAAAGTGAGCCACCTTTTCCTTAAAGCAGTGATTAGAATGCTTCCTTGAAAGACTACTTCAAACTACTTTTGCCTGCTCCAGCTCTTTAGTATCAACATTGTTCACATATTTATTGCTCAATTCCTGTATCCACTTTGTCAACTACATGGTTTACAGTCTAATCTCATAAGTAGATCAATAAGCACTGTGAAATAAGGCTTTAGGAGCTGACAGTTTTCTATCATTTCTAAACTCATCAACAAAGTAGCTGGTCAAAGAGCTTCTGAAGAGTACCCATTTTGGTTTTCTATAGAGTTTCATTTAGATCTACACAAAATAGTCTGGTGTGGATGCAGCTTTAATGCCTTAAAAAGTAAATGTAGTTTCATTACAACTGCAGTTATTACTGCAAATATATATATAACATAAAAAATAAAAAAAAAAATCCAACATCTGTATGGAGAATAGTGTTGTTAACTAAGCCTTGTTTAGAGAATAGTCCAAAGTAGAAGAAACTGTTTACATTAGCCCTTATTCCAAATTCCATGCTCTTTTGAAAAAGACTCTTAATTTGACCCTAGGGAAGTCATTAACTTCATGTTCTTACAGCAAAGTCACTAAGAGTAAGTACAGCAAATTTCATTCCATTACACAGCATCATTTTAATGCACTTTTTTTTTTCCCCTCTAGAATGTCTTAATCTATATTGCTGTCTCAGACTAAGAAGCAGCTTTTCTAGTTGACATATTGATACCCAAGACACTTACTAGCCTGATGGAAATGGAGAAATGAAAAGCTGACCAGTAATATCAAGTTTCTGTAAAGTTTCTGTAAAGCAACATGACATTTTATGATGGTAATAGACTGGCTTAAGAAGTAAATTTTAGGGCACGTAAGGTTCTATTTTAATTAGCAAATATGTTTCTGTGAATTCAATACCATTCCTGAACATATGGTTCATCTCTGTTCTTGAACTGTTTGACTGGAGCCCTCTGTGACCATGTTTCTAAAAGGGTTCAGACCCTTAACTTTGAATTTCCTATTCAAAAGTCAATTAGACACATATAGAGAAAGGAGGTAACAGATGCCTTGAATTGATTAAGGAGGTTCTCTGAGATTAATTTTATACCTTGAAGACAGCCATGACTATGAACTTAACAAAATGGATGGTATGTCTTGCAGAATGGTAAGCAGCTTAAATTCAACTCAAGCCTCAAAAGAAACAAATTCAAAATGTTACTTCTTCCTGAAATGGAGAAGCTGATTTAGAAACAGTCCTGGAATTTCTGACAACTCTAGCCACGCCTTAAATAGCAGTAAGAATGATAGTCACCCATCCAAGATGTTCTTGTTGACGTGGTGGCTTTCCAGTTGCATGGGTGCCTTAGCCAGAGCAGGAAGTGAAGGCTTGTGACTGAGTATGGAGTAGGAACTGGGACTTCCCCCACTTAGATTGCCCTAAATTGCTGCAAATACCACATGATGCCGAGAGCTTCCTTTAAAGCTAGGATCAGAAATTACGAGAAATATTGTGTCTCTTCGGGGTTCTGCCTATGCACAACAAATCAACCAATAAAACTATTACTTCAGCACAAAGCCAATGTAATTTAAATAGCTCAGGTAAAGGTTTTAAGTTAATACAAGTTGTCGTGGTTTAACCTGGCCGGCAGCTAAACACCACGCAGCCGTTTGCTGACCCTCCCCCCTCCCTCTCTGGGATGGGGGAGAGAAATGGAAAGTGAAGCCCGTGAGCTGAGATAAAGACAGTTTAATAAGACAGGAAAATAATAATAATAATACAATGATGATAATAGTACTACTAATAATAATGTGTATAAACAAGTGATGCACAATGCAATTGCTCACCACCCGCTGACCGATGCCCAGCCAGCAGTCCGGCCCCCCTCCCTCAGCTAGCCACCCCTATATATCGTTTAGCATGACGTCAGATGGTATGGAATACCCCTTTGGCTAGTTTGGGTCACCTGTCCTGGCTCTGTCCCCTCCCAGCTCTTGCTGCACCCCCAGCCTGCCCATTGGCAGGACAGAGCAAGAAGCTGAGATGTCCTTGGCTTGGTATAAGCACTGCTCTGCAACAATTAAAACATCGGGGTGTTATCAGCACTCTTCTCATCCTGAGCCAAAACACAGCATTCTACCAGCTACTAGGAAGAAAATTAACTCTGTTCTAACTGAAACCAGGACATAAGTAACAATAAGTAACAAGCAATGACACAGGAACATTTTCCTTCATTCTGCAGTACAATGCCACAAAAGTTTACTGTTAAGCCTAGAGGAGCAAATATGGCATGTCTCTTAGTATCTTTCTGTCTTTGTCTTGCTGTAACAACCAGGTAGAATATGCAGCTCATTGAAATTTTCACCAAAAGCACCTATGTTAATGATGCCAAGTTTATAGCCTTGTAAACCAGGTATTTGAAGATCATTCTATAGCATTGTGTTTCCTAGTAAGCAGGACAAATCACACCCTTCACTTAGCAGCACAAATACAGTGGCACTGTAGACTTAACAGTCAGTGGAGAGCAATAGGCAGAGAGAAGTAGGCACTACCTGAGTTAGGAACTTGGCTGGGAAGAGAGGGGTTGGCTTGTTTGAGTTGTGCCTACTTGGGGATCAGGCACTTTCACTATGCAGGAGATGGCTACTTCTTTCTCACTATAGAAGATGTCTCTATGACTAGTTCAGATACTATCATCTGGGCTTGGTCAGAGGAATGGTACCTTAAGGGGTTACACGTGTTCTGTTTAAACCAGACCTCAGAAGGTATGAGATAATCCTTTTCCCTCTCTAAGGAGTAAACTTCCTCATGTTTGCCCCATGGTAAGTATATGTGTACAGGCAGTTTCTGCAGTGTAACTGGTATGTAAAAAATGTGTTCATAACCAGGCTTATCTTGTGGTAGCTTACTCCTGGGCTTACACTTTGAGAATTTATCCATGTAGTTCCCATGGAAGTGTCTACACAAATAGTTCCTTCGAGCCAGGCTATGTTCAGTGGTGCCCAGTGTCAGGACAAGAGTCAGTGGGCACAAACAGGAACACGGGAGGCCCCCTCTGAACACCAGGAAGCACTTCTTCACTGTGTGGGTGATGGGGCACTGGCACAGGTTGCCCAGAGAGGTTGTGGAGTCTCCTCCACTGGAGATCTTCAAAAACTACTTGGGCATGGTGTTGGGCAACCAGCTCCATGTATCCCTGCCTGAGCAGGTGGGTTGGACCAGATGACCTCCAGAGGTCCCTTCCAGCCTAAGCCATTCTATGATGCTGTGATTCTTCTAGACAAAAAGGAGCCTTGATTCTGGTTGGTAGACATGCTATGAAAATAAGCTAACATCTCTTAAGGTCTTGGCTATGTAGGAATAAAATTTACAGTAATCTGAATTCACATCTCAATGCATCAACCTCCTATATGGACAGTCCCAATGGACAATAGAACCTGGATTAATCTCGTAAATTTATATAGCTAAATAAGAGCCCATAAATGTCAACTTGTCCTCTGTCCCTGTGACAGAGGTGTCTGGGGGAGCAAGCTTGTCTGTAAAATCTGAGCTGTTCTCAAAGTGAGTCTTCATTCTCTTCTATTCCCTAGTCTTTAAGGGAAATATGGGGTCACCAGGCTTCTAAAACTGGCTGTACCCATTAAGTAATTGGAGTGAGATAAGACAAGTTTAGGCTTTAAATATCTTTGCTTTCAGTGTTAGTAATTTCTCATACCAGGTACATGTTGGTTATTTTATGTATTAATTTAGTTGCAGCCTGGAGCACCAAAGTTGGATGTCTAATGTAGGAAAGATTGTTCTTTCCCCCACACCCTGTTAGGCCTGTTCAGGTGGTGAATTGTTAACACAAAATAAGTGTGTACCTTAGCTTACATCATATAACTTGTGCAGAGGATCTCTCAGTGAGGTAAGCTGATCAGGAACAATATCTTTTCACTTAATGATGAATAAATAATTCAGGAGCAACCATTGTTCTCTGCTTTCAGACACTGCCACAGTCTGTTGTAGCCTTCGTGTGTAAGTGAACTCTGAAATGCCATCTCTTCACAAGGAACGGGAGAAAATTCAGAGGAACCACAGCTGTATAGCTGATGCACATAAATAAAAGGATTACATTGTGGGCCACTATGCCACTATGGTTCTGAAAGCATGCATCTGCACAAGAGTTTAATGCCTATAAAAGCGTTAACGTAACCTCTCAATATGATTCCTAATATTTCTCAGTGTCTCAGAGTAAACAAGTCCTAAGCATTTATTCGACCAAACCAGATGATCATAACATAAATGGTAATCCATTAAGTACTTAGCCTCAGAGTCTGTTTCCGTCCACTGGTGCTTTAAACCTAAGTTTTCTGAGTACAGAAACTTGAGGCTTCACTTACTTTTCCATTGCTGCCAAGTTCATACTCCACAAGCAGGAAATAAAATCTTCTATCACAGAGAGAAACTTTCCTCACAGCCCCCAAAACAGGCAGAAATGGTTGATGAGGGCAGATGATTTAAGGATGACTTTGTCGGGAAGCTCCAAACCCCAAATGCCAGGTGTTCAGTCACACAGCTGCTCCTCTTCCTTGCAAAAAAGCTGGGAAGTCTAGGGACAGCTCCTGACAAAGTTAGAAATGTAGTTACAGGAAACCCCAAAACCTGATACCCTAATTAGCCTGCCATGCTCCAGCCTGGCCATTAAATGCTGACGTAGTAGCAGACAGAATGGCTTTATTGTGCCATCAAAGAAATGAAGAAATTAATACTAACTTTATTTAAACATAGTTTAAGTGGACAAACCAAATATTTAAAATAACTTCAGAAATAACATTCCAGCTTGCATACTTATCTAGCTGCTTATTGCTGGCAATACACAAACAATTCATTTTGTCCACAAGAGAAAAAAAAAAAAAAAAGAAAAAAAAAGCTTTTGAGCTAAGTGATGAATGTGCAGAAGTCACGATCAAGTGTTTGTGTGTGTGTGCATATGTTAGATCAGCAGGATGTTTGTTTTTCTCTCCCTAAACTGGGCGACTGTAGCTTTTAACCAAGGAGATGCAACATTTTTTTCAGAAACAAACTTTTTAAGTACAGCCCTGCCCATACAACCTGACCAAACTGCCTTCAATAGGCCCATCCCAGTATCTGTGGCACTAGGATAACTGGAGCCTTTCTTTCCTAATCCCATTACTGATACAGCTGCTGTGGCACTGAGGCATGGGGAACAGCTCAAGCTGAGCTGTTAGCAAAGCCAGGCACTGTGTCCAGGGCCAGGCTTTTAGTGGGGAGGAGGAATGGGGTGCTAAGGTGGCTCTAGGGATTTCTCTTCAGTACCCTGTGTTAGCAGCTCCTGTTGCAGTGTGTGTGCATGCACAGCATCCTGGCCTTGTGCTGACACCCAGCCCTCTCTTCTGCTGGCATCTGCAGCCAGCCATAGCCCTGAGCTCATGTACAGGGCTCATCCACAAACATCCCAGCTCAGAAGCTATTCTGGAATGACTCCGCCTAAGTGTGTGCTTGTGTGTGTGTGTGTGTGTGTGTGTGTGTGTACCCTTCTATTTTGCAACCAGCATAAACTGTTCCAGTTTAATTTAAACAAGAACAAGGCTCTGGGGTAAGAAGGTCTGTGCGCTGGGAATTATTCAGGATCATCCAGCGCATGTTGAATGCCTATCATGCTCTCCCCTACATTAACTGTCACATCTAAACAAGCCCTTAGAAGATAATTACAAACTTTCATTGGGACACGGCCACTTAAGCCGTGGATAAGCAGAGTTAGCTTGAACTTGTTCTATTCCTCTACCAGGCAAGAGCATTTAGAGCCACTGTTTAGAAGAAACGTTTCTCTGCACAAGTTAGATCTTTATGTACGTCAGCAGCTAATGGCCAGGCGGACGCGTGCCAGGGTAATTAGGATGTTAGGTTTTCAGAGTGCGTCCCTGCCGCTCTGACATCCAGGAATATTGAGCTTTCCAGCTTTTTTTTTTTTTTTTTTTTTTTTTTTTTGAAACACATGCCTAGTTAAACCTCTGGCATGTAAGGTGAGGAGTGTCATGTCAACAGCAAGATTGGAGGCAAGGGTGGAATTAAGGTCTCAGAAGTATCTCAGATCAGCCTAGTGCCAGTGCTCTTGCTTTTGTGGATGTCTGCACAGAGGTTTCGTCACCAGCTCTTGTTGTGTTGCTCCTCCTCATTCAACCTTGCTTCTGGTAGCAGCAGTGGGAGCCCTAATGCGGACACATCTCCCAGGGACCGGTGTTTCCTCAAGGCCTCAGCTTTCCCAGGGCTGGCCTGTGAACGGCAGTGCTTGAAATGCTGAGGATTGCCAGCTTCTCCTCTAACAAGTGCTTGCAGTTGTGGGAAATAAGCACGAGGCAGATGAAACCGAGGCTTCCAGCGGAGGGATCACAAACTAGAACGGTCCAGAAAAAACACTGATACATGGGTTTTCTCATCTCTCACTTGTATCCACAATCCAAACAACCTGATAAGAAATACCAGCTTTTCTCTGTTTGCAGTGACTCAAAATAAAAATCATTTAAACAAGTGCTCTCTATATTTTATTTCTGAACTTACAGAAGTGACCATTTCTCTGGTTGTTTAACTAACAGTTCTGACATGTAAAAATAACGTGTGGCTCACATAATACATCATCCTCTAGCACGTGCAAAATAAGGCAGTTCGTTACTCCCAGGACTAAACTGGTAATTTCTGAGGAGTACTTGGACGATTATGAAAATTCAGATTGATCAAGTGATAGTTCAGCCTATCTGTTTGGGTACAGTATTCTCTCACATCCTTATTTTATGTAGCAAAGTAAAACAAAGAGAACAGTACTAGATGTGCAAATGTACAAAATGGGGAACAAACTAAGCTCTCTACGGTAATGCCAGGTGTATGAAAAGGTTATAAGCTTTGCAAGTATGTTTTAAAAATAATTTGAAATCTGTTTTAATATGTAATCCTTATGCATAAGCAGAGAATTTACAAGCCATGGCTGTTGGTGAGATGGTGTTTTCTCAAGAAAATAATTTATTTCACCTTCACTGAAAGACAACAGTAGTAACTTTGGTCAAGTCACTGTCCGTCTTGTGTTGGAGCTGGGTCTGGGACAGGGACTGGAGGAAAAGTTCTGCCCAAATTCTCCCTTCCTGGAAATGAGGCAAGATTTTAGCTAAAATGAGCAAGTATAATAGACCTGGAGGTACGTGTTCCCAGAGTCTCCAAGATACAACTTTTAACTTTCCCTGGCTTTTTGGTATTTTAAATATTTGCAGTCCCCTGTGAAGGTTCTTCTCTGAAGACCTAGAGCATCTAATATGAACAGTCAGGTCAGCCAAGGCAGCCCCTTTTTACTGAAGGGGCAGAACTGCACATGAAATTCCATGACCCTTGAGCTTGTGAGACCCAAGTTTCTTGTTTTCTCAAAAACGCATATTTTCATTTTTGTCTTCCTCCTGATGCTTGAATGATCAGATGTGGAGATGCTGTCAGTGTTCCTGGGATTCACCTTGGGAAGCCGAGCCTTTGTTACTAAATATTTGGAATTGGACCTAAAATTATTCCCTCACTGGGGACTCATAACACAATCTGCTGCCTTGAAAATTCTTACACAGAACAGCTTGTGGGACTGGGATGGCTGGGAAGCGGAGAAACTAATACGGCACTCTGGGCCAGAGGGAGCGAGGCAGAGCAAAAGCTAAAGCCCCACAGGGAAATTCATTAACTGCAGCTCCTACAGCTGCTGTAACTTCCTGTTCTGTCACTGTCTGGAGTTTTTCCTCAAGTCCCACTCCCTGAAGATAATCCCAGTGTTGTGGTCAGGACTCTGAGGTTTCTCACCTGCCGAGGTGCCGAAAACTTGCCCCCTCTGCCTGCTGGGGCACTGGGGTCTGACCCAGAGAGGCCAGGAGGTGACCTGCCTAGGCAACCACATCAGTCCTGAGAGGGGAAAACGGAGCTATTTGTTACTGTCACCTTCTTGCTCTCGCTTCTCTCCCTTCATATATTGGGAACTTTCAAGCATCACCCCCCAAAAAATGGAGGGAAGCAGGAAGGGGGTGGATCTAGGTATGTGAACAGGAGTGTACATACATGATTATGCTATTAAGCAACCCAATTTCCAGTATTTAAACTGATTTTCCAGCAGCAGATATATCTATTGTCTTCTTCTGCCCTGAAAGACAAAGGACAGCCGTTTCCCACTTCATTACAAACCTGGAGTGGAGCTGAGACCTTTGGTAGGGCTGGCTGTGCTGCTGTGTGGGCTGAGTCTGCTTTGGCTCCCTCTTTCCTTGCAAGAGCCAAGAAAAATATTCCTGACACACCCAGCACACAATAAACACCCAGGCTGGCATTTTGCACTCGCACGGATGAGTCAGATGGCAGGGGTGGGGTGGGGGCAAGTGCCATGTGTCCTTAATGAGGGATGTGGCGAAAAGCTCCCGAAATCCTTGATGCCTCCCCAGGTGGGAGCAAATCTCACGTGCAGCCTTCTTGAGCTGAAAGCAGCCGCAGGTGGGGGAACCTCACCTTCCTCCACTAAAGGGGACAAGCCTTTATCAGCTGGTGAAGCACCATGATGAGCCCTTGCCAGCCTCACAGGTACCCTGGTCTCTGCATGGCACGCTGTGCCCTTCTCTGCTCTCAGCCATGCTTGCCCTCGAGGAATGGCTCCAGACCAAGTTCATCTGCTCCAGATTGCCACCAGGGCTGAACTGATTGCTTTTCAAGGATTGAGGTTGTTAGGCAAGATCTGTCACACCAAGCCACCGTGGCAGGCTCCCATTAAAATCCATGGAACTCCTTGGGAGGGTGGAGGCTTTCCTTATTGAAACAGCCACCATATGTGTGCCTCCTTTTTTTTTTTTTTTTTTTTTTTTAATGTATTTACTCTATAAATAGCCACCTTCCTAGATGGCCTGGCAGCAGTTTGACCTGGACAAATTGCTGGCTTTCCACCCGGTGTCCTGCAGAAGGGTCCTGCTGTTGTGCCTTACAGATTTGTGTGTCCTGTGCCAGCACTTAAATGACTGCCTCAGCATAAGCCAGCCTGGAGCCCAGGCTGCAGCTGCAGCCACCCTGGCCCAGCAGAAGAGCTGAGATACAAAGGGAAGGAAGGCATAAGGGCTTGCAAAAGAGTGTCCACAAACAGTGCTATGAAGCATTACTGTGTCTCCAGTCATTAAATCACAGTCTGAGTGCTTCACTATTGTTCAAGGCTACAAATTCCTAGTAAAAAACATTATTTAGATCTCACATGCCACTTAAAAAAGGTTTGCATGTCATTTTAACCACAGTATCATCTTGCTTCTTCACAAATCCTTGTTGCGTGAGTACCTCTGCCTTCTTCCCGAGATAGTTGTGCTGTGTTAGATCAAACCACAGGTTCTCATTGTGGTCTAGGTCTTTGAGTTTGCAGTTTACCTCACTTGGACACTTCATTTAACTACTAAATCAGCCTCACAGATCATATTTGTGGATGTCTAAGCAGTGAGTGTGTTTACAAAGAGCAGTGATTATTAGCAAGCACACACACAAGGCAGACTGGCATTTGAAAATTAAGTTCAAACACAGAGAAACAAAATTTTATAGCTGTCTACCACACATAAAAAGCAGATCCAGCACACAAAAATAGCCCCCTCATTCTTAAATCTGTATTTTGAACTGACTTTCAACCAGGTGTTTCCACTTTAATTTGATCCCCAGCATTCCTAGAGGTGATGTAAGATCCAGATCCACAAGGTAATAATGAAGTCAAGAGTTGAAAAATTATCAAGGCCTAATCTGGCAATTTAGTCCCTTGTAAATCATTGTGGTTAGTTATTGCAGGGCCATTCTTACCAACCAAGTTCTCTTGAGACTTAGCATTAACTTCGCCACCTGTTTGACTGTCAAAGAGATAAATTTACTTGAAGGGAATCTTCCACTCCTGTCTTTATTTACGACTAGGGGGAAGAGGATGGATCGACTGGGAAACTTCAACTGTAAGGGTCTGCATATGCTGAATCAGGGAGTGATGCAATTCATTTAATCTGTTTGATATTACACATAAATTTCCAAATTTTAGTGTATAGGCTTAAGAAATTCTTCTGGCTTGTTTGCTGCACTGAAAGCTCTAATGAAATGTAGTCAATTCCTGCTTCTTTTTCTTTTTTTTTTTTTTTTTTTTTTTTTCTTTTAACAATAAGCCCCAAAAGTCAAAAGATCACATCAGAGCCATTCTGTAACCTAACACTGCACACCTTTCAGAGCACCTGTGCTCTCAGTGTCCCAGTGGCTTATTCACAAAAAGTATATCAATGAGTTTGGCAAGCTCCTCCACTGGGAGATAAACAAAACAACAACAAAAAAAGGCAGGATAATAAAAATAGTTCATTGGGACAGATCCTTCAGCTAATTGCCAGGGTTATGGAGCCAACCACGTGACAGCCTGTAGGATCTGAGCTGTGTTAGTGAACTGAGAGGCTTGTGTCTTGAATCAAAGATAGAGGAAAACATTTTTCGAGCTCAGGCTTGAGACTTACACAAAGAGTACACTCAAATTGCTGCTCAAGCTTTTTTCTTTCTTTTTGTCAGGAAAGGTCTTTGCAACTGCTGAAACTGGAAAGGACTAGAAGTAAAGAATGAAAAGAGATTTTAGGTTTTAAAACTGTTATTTCCTACACATACCATTTGCTTCTGACAATATTTTACTGAGTTTCTTTACTTTGAAATGATGCAGCTAACAGTGTTTGGTATGTAGAGAAAGGGACTGTGTATGGACATGCACACCACAAAGCTTTCAGCTTCTCTTATTTGGTACCCTGAACCCAAACCATGCATCTTACTCTGGTCAAATCTGTCCACATTGCAAGCAATTCTTTTACTGCTCACATCAGTTTTGCATGTATTTGCCATAAGTGATACCACATTAAACCCAGCCAACTGATGCTGCCTCCGGCAAAAGGCAAGCAAACAGCTTCCCCAGCCTCTCTACCCCACACAAAACAAATGGTGTAAAGAAGCCTCTTATCCAAATTTGTACAAAGTGTCTCATTTGCTAGGCTTTTTAGATGAACTTATGTTTTTATTCTGTAGTCTTGGAGACTGCTGGCTCTGGTGGATGCAAGACTGAGCCTCCATTGGCATGAGGGCAGAAAACTCCCTGTTCCTGTAGACCGATCCACCTGCCAACACAGTGAGAATAACCAACAAGCTGTTTTTTATCATCATTTTTTTTTGAGATTTATGAGAAGGTTTGGGATTGAGGAAGGAGGGGACATCCTTTCAGTCAAGGAGAATATCTTTATTGAGAAATGTAAACTAAGGAGCAGACTGGTGGGAAGGAATTGGCAGAGCTCTGGAGGAAGCTGTGAGCAGAGCTGGGAACGTAAGTCCATCCTAAGGAGCTGGACAAAGTAGGAAAGATGATACAGAGTTGGGGGAATAGTCAGGATATGATCAGGACATGTTTTTTTTCAGGGTGCGAATCCTGCAAGCTCTTCATGTTCAGCTGTACAGTAGTCAATGTCCAGACTATGGCCTTCAGCACTGATCCCTCAATTCCTCCGTGGGAAATGGGGGAGAGGGACCAGAGCTGATGCCCTAACGCACCTCTTTTGAGGGCACTCAAAAGGTCTCCATGTGGATGGAAGCTGTTGTAGGCACCTGGGAACAAAGGGTCAGTCAAGCTGTCGGTGAGGATATGCTCAATATCCTTTCTAACGCTCGCTGGTATTTCTGGAAAAGACTGACAAGCGTTCAGGTTCAGGATCCCAGCAGTCCACAGCCCAGAAGACCTTGGGCTGTTTAGAAACCATTCACTCGGTTAAATTCATTACATTACTTTTGATTATATTAATGTTACCCTTTTTTTGACCCAAACTTTAGCCAAGCTTGTGGAACTGCAGGTGTTGCATGGGAAACCAAAGATGGAGTCAGCTGTCTCTGTGAGGCAATCCTGTTTGCTTACAACAAAAAAGTCAGAAACTATGCTTTCCCCGGAGGTCTCAGGCTGCAGGTGACAGTCGTGTTGCTCCCTGTTTCACAATGCTGTCAGCCAGTGCTCTGCTCAGGATGCTGCCTCTCCCCAGGCTTTTCTCAGGATCATGTTTCTGAACAAGTTCAGCAATGCAGGAACTGCACAGACAGCATAGGAAGGGGCATGACACTGCAGCCCATTTTGGGGGAGCCTTGGTCATGCATTTTTTAAACTGTATAATCACTGAGTTTAAAAGGAAAAGAGAGAAGAATGCAGCTGCTTTCCAGACAAGCTCCACAACATTTGGCTGCAGAGCCATGGTCCTGTCCATGCCACTTTGCTGGCCCAACAAGAGCCTTCCTCTGTTCTGGCCCAGCTTCAGACCAGAAAGGCTCTGGGAAGCTGCGTGTTGGGAAAAGCCCTCTCTTGTGCTGGGCAGGCATAGCTTCTACCACTGCTTCCTCCTTCAATTGAAGTGGCACAGGCTGCCCAGAGAGGTTGAGGAGTCTCCCTCCTTGGAGATCTTTAAAAGCTGCCTGGACATGGTCCTGGTAAAGCAGCTCTGTAAGGCCTTGCTTGAGGTTGGATCAGATGGACTACAGAGGTCCCTTCCCACCTCAGCCATTCTGTGATACTGTTATTCTGTGAAATGTTTTGGGTTTGTTTCCTAAAAGAAAGACCCAGCCATTGTCCAGGACCCACTTTTCTCTTCAGATGCCTCTTCCACCACCTGATCAGTGTCTCTCTCTCCCCTTCCCCCCCCCCACCCTCCCAGGGCACCACAACACCCTTCCTCTGGAGGAAGCCTGCAGGCAGAGACTAATACATTGCTGCAGAGGTTTGGGCTTTTGCAGAGCATTTGGCCTAGGAGCATTTAAAGCAAGCCTGTGGGGGCTGGCAAGTGCATTTTGATGCCTGTCAGACAAAGTGTCTTGGGAGAGTGGCTTGCACCTCTGATTTCTTTTTTTTTTTTTTTTTTAATGTGTGTGTGTGTGTTTTTGTTTGTTTGTTTGTTTTGTTTTGTTTTTCTTTTTTTTTTTCTTTTTTTTTTTTTCCCTAGCTGAAGGCTCACTAGACCTGTACACCTTTTCCTTCATGTGATGAGAGATCTTCCAATTTCTGAACACTGATCAGCTCAGGCAACCAGATGTCCACAGCTCCCTGACAAATGGCTACAGCACATCAGCCATACTCTCTGCACATCTGTGCATGTATAGGGTGCCTTGTATGTCTAGGGTTAGAGGCGTGAGAGGCTATGACAAGTGCTTTGGGGGACTGAGCTTGGCTGGCCAGGGTGACAGGGACACAGGAGGACAGGGAGGACAGAGGGAGCTGATAAGGGCAAGGGACAGACTGAACTGGGATCAACCCAGGAGGAGCCATCTCCCTGTACACATACATAAGAGAAGGGAACAATGTAGTTCAATCAATTAATTTTGTCATTTCTTAAATGTTGAGCCCTTGGATCAGTTTTTCACTGATCCAAGTTTTTCACAATATTTTTCACTGTGTTCATATGAACATATAAAACATACACATGCTTAAGATATATTAAAATGAAAAAAAAATGCCCCAGTGCTTCCAAAATAGCACTAGTCTTATAGAAAACTAATTAAACCTTTCCCAGTCTCTTTTCCTAAGTGTTATCTTTTTTTAAAAATGAGCAAGAAAGGCTGTAAAAGATAAAGCTGAGAAAGGAAGAGCCAATATAACCAGGCTACATAGAATTTTGGGGTTAAGTCCCACTGGCTATTTTTAAAATATAACCCTATAGAGAGAAGAGTTTGTGTGTTCAAAGGTATGAATTAAGGCCATGTGAGACTGAAGTCTGAATTTCCTGGCTTGTGTCAGTCTAAGCCTTTTTAAAAATGTGTGTATAGGGGTGTGGGTAGTTATAATTCTTGCCTTTCAGCTATCTGGGATACACTTCTGTGCTGTTAGTGTAGGAAATTTAACAAAGCATTTTGAAGAACGAAGCCTGAAGAAATAAATCTTCAATTATAATTTGAATACACACTTAATTATAAGAAAAGAGCCAAATCAGCCATTAATTTTCCAAATGTGTGAGTTTAAGATGATTTACTGGCAACTGGGTGTGCACACATGTACATGCACAGTTGCTTGAGTCCAGCTTTACAAGAAATCTCGGAAAATATCCCAGTCTGCTTTACAGGATTACAGTAAAAAGAATGTGACACCCTTTGCCATTATGTTTGCTGCCAGTGATTCAGGCGGGGGTGGTGGGGGAAGGGGAAGGCTTTTGGAAGAACAGCTCAAGGTCCCCCTACACTTGAACTTTGAATAAGCAGTGACTGTATCTTCAGGAGAACTGTGGGTGTTGGAGCAGGGCAGAGAGATAGAGTGAGAGTAAAAATACCTCAGCAGGGGTTTTCCTTTTACTTTATGGAAAATGATGCAAAACTATTCATCAGTTCCTTGTAATGGCAGTGTGAAGGGGCATGGGATTTATTATTTTTTTTTTCAGTTAATACAGACCATGGATTTGTGAGGTCATCAGTCTTAGTCACAGTTATCTCAAAGTGACTGAGCAGCTTTTCTGCCTCCATCTGGCCACATAGCTCATCTAGTGCCATGGCAGGCTTTTCTCCTGAGCAGGTTCAAAAGAGGAGTTTGGACAAGAGGATGTTTTAAGAATGAAGCGCACTTCCTTGTGACTAATCCCTTTCTGATTTCTTTTGGGTGATGCAAAGCTATCTACTGCTGAAAGTGCGACTGACACTACATCTACCAGTCGCTCCAGGGACTTGCCAATTCATCTTTGCCCTGGAGGAACAGCTCAAGAAATGTCTGAGAGGGTTGTAGCCTTTCCCATCATCTCTGCACGTGTGGGACTACCGGAAAGTGAGGGTTAAAGGGCTGCGTGACCCTGGCGTGATTCCAGGATCCCGACCCTTGTAACATCTGCAGGGCTGGGAGATGTGAGCCCAGTGTTTTGCTGAGGGCAGAGCCCTGTGCTCACTCAGCCTACCCATCCCCACAGTTGGGGGTTTGGCAGCAGCTGGGCTCCATAAAGGCATTTTGCCCATCCGTGGGGGCTGCAAGCAGTTGAAAAAAGTCCTGTGTTTGCATGGCTCTTGCCCCAAATCATGTCTAGGGCACAGAGAATGGTGAAAACCCCAGAAGTCCCCCAGATGTTCGAAATGAGGATCCCTGGTGTGAAAGAAGAAACATTCACATCCGAAGGCAACTGATACTGTCACCTCTCGAATATCAGGGGGGAAGCTGAGCTGCAATCAGCAGAAGGGGATGTTGCCTACTGAACACCCACCTACGCACACAGACACACACCATTTGCACAACCAGAACCTGATGGGCTCTCTCCCTTCCTGCCTGAACTTAGCTAAAAATATAAACTTATTTTACACATAGATTTTGATAAAGATGTGGGCAATTCCAGTGTATCTCATATATTAAGACCTATGTTAGACTGAACCATATAACGAAGTCTTTCCTCTTACTTCAGTGGTCATTGAATCAGACCTGCAACTAGTATCTAAGAGCTTTCTGACTGCCTGTAATTAAATTGTATTCCTGAAATTATCACTAAATCCTATCAAATTCTTCTCATATTTCCTTACAGAGCAACTCTACGCTTATGAGTTGAGAATTACATACTATGCCTCATGGCAGGTTTTTAAATAACATACCAGAGCTGTGTTTGCCACTTGCTAGCCCTAGTAAATTTGATATTTACACTGTCATCAGCTAAAGTGCATTGGGCTCCTGTTGTGTGGCTTTGGGGATTTGCTGGGTTTTCTATAAAACACAGTCCAGCTGCAACAGTGAAGGCAGTTCAGTTTAATAAGCTAATAAATACTTTTAATGACCCTCATTATGTCTCACAGTGATATCTGGTATTAAAGTCCAAGTGTTAGTCCAAGTAGAATGTAAAATAGAAAGTCCCCTGCTGAAAATGTGCAATCTGTGTATGTGTGTATATGTACATAAATACACATACACGTATGCATATAAACCCACTGGAAATTTCCTACAGAAGAATGTAGTGGCATTTATTTTTCATTAATTCTTGAGAGATTTCATCTGTCTTTACAGCTCAGAAAGACGAAATCATTTTAAGTTTCAAGAAAGCTGCGTAGATGAGTCGTGAGATCGATCTGCCCAAATACAAATGTAAATGGCCACTTGCTGGCTAACAGGCATACTGTACCTATGGCTGTGCCACTGGTGGGTAACAAAAATAATTTCCCAAGGAAATTATTCCCTGTCCTTTCCAGTGGATAGAATCATCTGAACCCCTCCTTCCCCCCTCAGCTTTGAGTTGCAGTAAAACTGTTCACCAAGTCAATGCTGAGTGTATGTACCAAGAGGCTCCCCTCAGGGCTGGTGGGAAAACAGATCAGATGGCTTCATTAGCAAAACTTGGAGATAATGTAGGCTGCAGAGGCACCAAATCCCAGTACCCCTATGGAGCTGTTGGCATTCTGGGCACCCTCCTCAGAGGACACCACTGATAAACCCCCAGGTCAAGGTCCCCCAAGTGAGTCTCCAGTGGGTGTGAGATGATTGTTCTTCTTTGATGCAAGGCAGGGGGCCACACTAAGGAATCCAGAGCTACTGGACATCATTGTATTAGCTTGCTTAGCCAAATGTGTATCTGCAGTGGAAAAAGCCAAGCAGGAGCCATGGTCATGAGGAAAGGCAAAAGCTTGCATGTGCTTGCATATTGTACCCACGCCACGCAAGCCACAGCACAAAGCTCAGAGTGGACACCATTATCCCCAAAGGATATATCCAGGTTAGACTGCTTCAAGTTCTGGACTGGCTTATGTGCAGCATTAGGACACAGAGGTTTGACACTTCAGGCTAAGCTGAGACTAGAAAGTTTTTGAAAATCTCCTACCTGATCAGGTTCATAAGATTGGATGGACAAAATGAAAGAAGATGATGTATTGGAAACAAGCTTGAAGTAACTAAATCAAAATAAAAAGACCAATTCTGAATTTAAAAATAACTCATATTGTTAACTCTACAGCATGTATTTGATGTATCACAATTTTGCCAATCACCAGATCACCTGGACCCAAATGTCAGCCTGTGCTCTAGATATAGACATACCTTTCTCATGTCCAGTCTAGGTGGATTCATGAATTAACTGGGTAGTTTGAATTTGAGCTCTACAGCAAGCATGGGAGAAGCTCTTGAGTGTCTAAGAAAAATGAGATTACCCTAGAATTCCAAATATGTCAAATCTTTATTTTTAGTTATTGTGTTAATCTGCTTAGCAAAATCTCCCACTCTTGTAATACCCCTTTGCTTTCCTGCTTGTGGGATATAAAATGATCTTGATTAGAAAAGAATTCTCTCGGGCTTTGCTTTTGGTCATTTTACTGTAAATACAGAAACTTTTCTAAACTTGCCAGGTCAGGCAAAGTACCACCACCATGATTTTCCGATCCAAGCAGTATTTCTGCCACCTTTGTATGATAAAGTGTATCAGAGGGAGCACGGTGTGCATGCCTACGTGCTGCCTGTGCTTGGGGCTCCTCTCAAAGATTGCAGAAGTGCTGATGGCAGTTCTGTGGTCATTCACTGTCCCCACAAACTCGGTCTCTCCCACTTTTAGGCACCCCAGCTAACTTGCTAGCCCAAGTGGGGAGAGACAGAAATGAGGCCAGGACCTGTAAAACAAGCTGGTCACCCAGGGTGAGAGAGGTTGTCCTCATTGGAGTTCAATAACACTGTTAGTCACCATGAAAATATTGGAAAATATAAACTATGAGTGAACTTCTCATGGGCTAAAAAGTTAAGTTGACTCCCAGAGCATCCCCTCTGAACTAGAGATGGGAACAGTATGCAACCACAGGCTCTGAAGTCAGTGACCCACTTCCAGTGACATGGCCCAAGATCTCATGTCCCCACTCAGAGGCAGGGACTAGAATTAACTATCTCTAACCAGTGTAGCAGTGTTTTCCTTCATCTCACAACAGAATTTAGTGTGGCCGAGTGCTGTGAGTCATATTGGGGATTTGATACTATTTTTCCTAGAAAGACCTGCAGCAGAGAGAAGCTGTGAGAGGCACAGGCCTTGAAGGATCAGAACCTCAGAAGGACACAGAGATCAGCCCATTATAATAACAGTTTAAATCTCATGGTTGTTTTTTGTTTGTTTGTTTGTTTTTGGTTTTTTTTTTTTGGTGGTGGTGGTGGTGGTGGTTGGTTGGTTGTTTTTTGTTGTTATTATTATTTTTTTTTAAGTGTGTTTTTGTGAGCCCTGTTGTAGTAGTAGGCACACTGGCCTCGTTGCTTGTTTTCCTGGTATGTCTTTCTGTAGGTGGGCATGGATATTTGCAAACGATTTATTTGCTTCATTTCCAGATACCAGGTGCATGCCATCAGAGGATGATGATGGCATTTGCGGGGCTGATGCTGAGATGCTGTGACTGCTCTTTGGCAGGATGACAGATGGCTGGTTACGTGCTAAGAGGCTTCCAGAGAAACCTTGGAAGCAAGGGGAGCCAAGAAGTGACAACCTCCACATTAGATTTTTCCTTTCACTTTATCAAGTAATGCTCCAAAACACTTCTGACTGTATAATGGCACTAATAATTCACAACCTTCACAACCAACCACTTTAGAGAGTTGTGCTGAGCTGTGTGTAAACTTGTCCCCAGTGTCACTGTCCAGCATGATACCATTGTGATTCATGCCACAGTTTGTGAGTTCCTTAAACACCCCACCTGCTGCAGCATATAGTTCTGTACTCTTTGTCTCTTTGTTTTTGTTGCATTTTTATTATTTTATTTATTTATTTATTTTCTTTAAAGTGTGTTTTCCTTCCTATTGTATTATTACAAGATAGAGATGGGTGTGGAAGGTAGCTGAAATGTGACCTGGTGATGTTAGCATCAGCAGACCAGCCAGCTCATTGCCTTCTATTGTGGGTATTTCAGATTATTTAAGTAATTCCCAAACCCACATAGCCATACGACTAGTCACAGGAGAACCTGTAATGGCTTTCGAGCCAAGTGTGGCCCCAGGAACCATGTGCTGGCAACAGCTAAAAGCTCACCATCTTTGTTGGACAAGGCAGGACCAATACAGACAAATTCACCATCCCTGGGGGCATTTAAGGAAAGGTTGGATGTGGTGCTTAGGGACATGGTTTAGTGGGTGACATTGGTAGCAAGGGGATGGTTGGATCAGATGATCTTGGGGGTCTTTTCCAGCCTTAATGAGCCGAAGATTCTAAGAATTCCTTCATGTGCTGCAAGAAGTTCAGCTGCATTTTCCTGAGTGGAAATATGTTCCCAGAGAGTCCAGGGGAAATGCTACTTAGGGGAGGCTACATCTAAAGGAAAAGGCTATGTTTAAAGAAAGCTGGAAGATGCTGCATCCCGCAACATCATGACAAAGCTGATGTACCTGTTACAGCCTGAGGAAGAAGCAAATGCACATTGGTGAATTCACCCAAGCTGGCAGCGTGGCCTGGCAGTGCTCTTTAGTAGGAAAGTCATTTTTTATTTTTTTTTCCCCACAGAAACTTTGAGGGCCTTCTACAGAAAAAAAAAAAAAAAAAAAAAAAAAAAAGCAACGAATTGATCCACAGGTTCATAGGAAAGTATAAAACCTTAAAAAAAAAATAAAAATTCTTGTCTCAGACTGCAATGATGACAGTCCAGAAGGATAGACCTCTAAGTGGCTCCCACAATCCCTGCAATCTTTACTCTGGTAACAGCTGCTCAATTACTTTGAGAAAAACAAAACCATCTTGCTGTGCTTGCTGTGGGATTTCCTCATGTTTTGTAAACTAAAGGTGCTTTTCTGAGCACTTTGCAAGAGAGGAGTCCTGAGCATGTCAAGACAACTGGCTGGGCAGGCCACAGAAGCCCAGAAGCCATGAAACAGCCACCCATGAAAAAGTCAGAACTGGTACATTTCCACTTAACATTTATGTTTCAGTTTATATACCTATATTAGGAGAAGGAAAATGCATTTATCTAGAAAACATTTAACTAACTCTGGTGGCAGGGAAGGTGCCACTCTCCAGGCCTCAGCCACAGCTTGGGAATACCAGAAGAAATCTTTCCATTGTCCTCCTAAAGGAGCTCTGTAAATCTTCAGGAGGAGGACACATGGTTCCTCACAGAGTCACCGGATTGCTGCTTCTGGACTTACCATGCATTGCATCATTTGCAGTGGCTTGCTCTGAACAATCTGATCTTTAAAATTAGGTGTCTGGTATTCATGGTGACTAAGAACCAAAGAAGAAATGAGGTTTTTATTACCGCTGCTCACAATGCACTGCCCAGTTTTTATTCATCTTGATAACCTCAGTCATTCTTGCTCCTGGATGAAAAAGAGTTGGGTGAGTGTAATCAGAACATAGCTCTTGTCACTCCTACAATAGGCTGCACCTCATTGTCACGATGACAAGAAGATATAGGCTTGGGACACATCAAGGGCTGGGAGCCCATTCTTTCACATTAAATGCATGAGAGGTATTTGATTTCTTTTTATTCCTTTGAAAATGTGATTGAGACTACACAGACACAAAGCAGACTCTGCCTACACAACTCCAAACGACAAGACCCAGTGTGAGACAGGTGGCAAAACTTTCCTGCTCAGTGAAACCCAAATTATTTGACAGAAGCACCTATAGAAAGAAAATGGAACTTTGTGCAAACAGGAAAATCAGGGTGTGAGATATTTCGGTGTCTGGCCTGCCTCTCTGATGCTCTTACCCCACCTTAATTCTTCCTTGTGTGCTGTCTGTCTTAGACCAGTATACCCAAGGTGTTGAGGGAGAAGATGTCTAACTGAATATTCATTTCCTGAAAGGGTTTCCTGTATGACGTAAGAACGAGAGAGGGAGCAGCAAACAGCTCCTCAGACATTAACTGTATCAGGACGCTTGAGATTGTGCGAAGCAAACAGTACTCAGAGGCTCAAAGGAAAGGCTTTTTCTTTGGTGAATTTAATCATTAGGGGATTTTTTTATTTTTATTTTTTAAAGTTTTCCTTTTCCCCAGCCCTGCTAGGAATCTGAAGGTTAAGAAGGGGCCCATCCAGCTAAGAGGAAATATCCCCTCTCTTCAAGTTTATTATTGAAAGTGGCCAGATGTCATTTGTTTGTGACTAGAAAAGGGAAGTTATATTACAGAATGTGACACTTCAAACCCCATGGTAAAAACAAAAGCAAAAATGGAAAAGCATTCAGCTGCACTCATTTACATTTGTGATCCGCAACCTGGGGCCCTTTGACATGGTGATAAGAAGGGAGTTTTATCACGTTTGGGTACATTCTGGTTGTTGCATGTGCTGTATATTCAATTGGGTGTTGATCAGACAAATTTGAAGTCAGCTGGGATGGTGGGTGGTGGAGTGCTAGTGGAGGAAATGTACTATATGAGCAGGTTGGAAGTAATCTAGTATTAATGTTCTTTTCTTTCCCAGTCCCAGCTGGAATGCCCTCTTATGTTTGCATGCAAAACTGTGAACACGGGCCTTGTATGGGATTTGAGATCTGCTAAGAAAAGCGATATGAAGTTCTCCAGCAATTAATGAATTATTCAGATACTTGATTCTGGGCAATAATTGGAATGGAAGAGGTAGAAACTCCATAGTGTGTAGAAATCCTACTAATTTTAATAAAGAAGAGGCACCAGGCAACACCTCCTCTAGTATTCATGGATTCTTTTTAGAATCAAGAATTTTCTGCCACTTTCAAAGAATGAGATAGTTTGCACTACCCTGTAGTGCTTACGCCAGCAAGACTTCAACATGCCCACTTGAAAACATTTAACCTACTTTATTTTTTCAAGGCATGTGAAAGATACAAATTCACCAATGGACTCACAGGTAACAGCAGAAATTATATAGGCATGACATCAAATTCAGATTTCCTAGATCCAAACAGCTTTTATGAACCTCTCTGGTGTAATAATATCCTGGAATAAAAGACACATTCATCTACAAGTATGATTCACCCTACCTTCTCAATAAGTCTGCCAACACCCAGTGACAATTTCTATGCCATGAATAGCTGAAGAGTATGAAAGGAGGCAAGACCAGCAATTCCTGTCCCATAGGCTTCCAAACATGAGCAGAATGCCATGACTTCCAGCCATATCACCAAGTGTTGGATGTGCCCTGAAAAACAAACAAAAGTCTCTGTGCTGTCACTCAAATTCTCTGCAAATTCTTTCTTACATATGGTCGCTTTCTGTGCATATGCATGAGACCAAGTGCTGTTGACATAAATGCCCACAGAAGTGTTGTCCAGAAGTATTTTTTTTACCAGCCAGGAATTATTGTTCTTGAGTAATTACATATTGAATCTAGGAGTTCTTAGATTGGGAAGGGAGTAAAAAGTGCTCAAGTTTCCTGAATAATATAATGGAAAGAATAAAATGAGACCTGTTCCAGATATGCTGGCTATTTCTATGTTAGTAAAATTAAACAGTACCAAAGAACATTCCCAGGCAGTGAAACACGTTTATGTTGTCAAATGGTTGGAATAGTCCCTGGCACAGTTCTGGCTAACGCCAGCCATCATTCACCTAAAATCTTCCCTGTATATGTCAGGAGATGGCACAGGCCAGGGGCCAGACTCATTAGGTAGAGTGAATATGTCTATCCCTTGCTTTGGTGGGAAAAAAAAAAAAAAGCTCAGGAGTATGGATGTACTAGATCATGCCTCCAAGTCTCAGGGTTGAACATTATTCCTTGTTTCTTGGCAGAGTTTGATTTACCAGTACTAATATAGCTACTGGTAATAGAAAAAGTGAAATGATTTTAATATTTTTGGCTAATTCCTCTCCCACTTTATTAGTCATTCAACCAGCATGTGTTAGAAGACTTACCAGAGCCATACTGGAAAACTGCCGGACACAAACGGGGGGGAAGGGGGTTGATAAAACAAAATGGGGATGGAGGACAAACAGCTCACCCAAGCTTTCAACAGTGAAAGTAGCCTGCCTGGGATGGGCAGATGAAGCCTGAGGGTTCCAGGTGTGCTTTCTCAGGTGCCACTGCAGTGAAGCTGCTATCTGTGTGCCAAGTCACGCTGAGGCAGAAACATTCAGCTGTTCAGGCTGTATTTGCCCAATCCTTTGAAGAAGCTTAACTAATACTAGTGACACCTGTGCCACAGAATAGGTCTCCTGCTCCTGCTCTGAGGTAACTCTCCATAAAGGGGAGCTACCAGAAAGAGAAAGAAAACTCATAAGTTCACCTAAGGTATAGTTTTCTGGTCATACTGTCATAAAGAAATGGGATCTTATCAGGATGTTGGTGAAATTTTCTTGGGTAACAAGAAGAGGAAGGGAATATGTATCAGAATTCACAAACTGATGAAAATTGTTTGTGTCCTTTGAAAATGAAAGACATTCATTTTCAAGGAGATCGGCCAAGTAGCAGTGAAGAGCTGGGTGCTTGTCTCAGTGTCAGAGTGAACAAGGCTGCCTGGGCTATAGCAATAAGGAGAACTGCTTACTATATCCTTGTGTGATTGTCCAGAAACTGCAACAGGGATGAACAGCCACTCACAGAGCTATACAGACTCTCTACCTGTGTGCCACATGCAACAGAAAAAGGTCTACAGTCAGTGTGGATGCAAACTAAACTGTTTTTCATTACAATAAAACTAGGTTGGGATCACTGGAAGCCCCTGTAACAACACAACACCTGTTAGTTACACTGCGTCCTGTTAATGCCTCTGTGAGATACAACTATTGGCTCTGTCTTGTGCGTGTCAGCATTATCCATCCCAGCTGGTTGAAATATTCTGGATTGCTTCACAGATCTGGTACAGATAGGCTGTCTCTGAGTCAGTGAACTAATAGGTCACAGCAAAAACATGTTTTTCCTCTGTGCTATCTCTTTCTTCACTACTAACAGCCTAATTGCCTTGGAATTTGACTTACACAGGTTATGAGTGATTTTGTACGTTTTAATCTGATCAGTTGCTCACAGTAATTTATCATGTTCCAAAAGTGAAGAAATGAAGGTATTTCAAGATGGAAGTCCAATTCTTAAGACTCCCATTTAGGCTGCACAAAATATAGGAACTAAACACTTGCTTTAAATGTATAAATGCAAATGGTGGACCTGGTCCAAATCAGAGCTTGATCTAATTTGGGCATTTTCAGTCTTTTTTTTTTTTTTTTTTTTTTCTTTTTTTTTTCTTTTTTTTTTTCAGCCTACGGTCACACTGTCCCAACTGTATGTAATACAAACCCCTGCAATATATGAGGGGTAAAATTTTGATAGGTTCATTTGGTTTAGTTTACTATAATGACAATACCAAATGGCCAACATAGGACTGAGAGGGCATCATCCAGCAGCCAATCTGCAGGACCAGGTCTGACTGTGGTGCAGAGTTCAGCCCCCTGCCCTCTCAAGCATGATTTATGCCTCAATGTAGGAAGTCTGACACACTCTGTGGAGCAGTCACGAGTCTTATCTGGCCAGGACAAAACCAAAAGGCAGAGAGAGTGAGAAGAACCACTTCATTTGAAAAGAAGATCTTAAATATGTGTTTTCCTGGCATATTCCAATAGTCAGCAGGGCTTCCCAGCATAAATTAGCGATGGACCAATTTATATGTGCTTGGTGGATTTAAGCTTGCAGACCAAGATCAGTCAGAGGATTCCAAGAACATTCCTAGAGGAACAGTATTTGCCCTGGAACTGGACTCTGTCCGTACAGAAATACACCAGATGAAGAAGCAGCTGCTAGAAAGGAGGCAGAAAGCTGGCTGCCATGAACCCTGTACATACTGCTCTGTGTCTAATATCCATGAGGAAAGGGGGATTCTGATCTGGCTCATGGTTTTACTAAACAGCTAGGACAGATGATGAGTTTATGCTGCAAAATAAGGGAGGCTGACAAAATACGGGTGAAATGTCAACCATGTGGAAAAACATCAGTAATACAAAGGAGTTGTATGAGTACAAGGCTGGATGGAGCAAAAAGGTCATCATTACTTTCCTCTAGCACAAGACATGAAAGGAGACCAACCCAAAGGGACAAAGCCTCAAAAAAAAAAATTAAAAAAAAAAATTATTAGGTCCATCAGTGTATCAGTAAACAGCACTTGACAGAGATTGAATGACAGAAGATGGGAAAGGCTAGACTGATCCTGGTTAACAAAAGTTATTAAAGTAATTTTACCGACTACGTTAAGATTATGGAACAGAGGGTCCAAACCTGGAGAAGCTGGTAGCACATCTAACAGAGAGTGATGGGGGAGTGTGGACTCATCCCCGCAGTGGTTTCGAAAATGGAACAAAGTGAATATCAGAGTCAGTGCAGTTAGAAATTAGTATTTGTGTAACAGGGCTCTGGGAGAAGGAGCAGCATAAGATGGTTCAGAAGAACTCCTGCAGAGACACTTGGGTGAGTGCACAGAGCCAGCTTGGCTCCCATCCATGGGTGTCAGCCCAGGTTGGAGACCCCTTAAGCTGCCATGTGGGAGTCTCCATGCTGTTATCTCCTTCAGTCTGGGGACATGATGCAGTGACACTTTGCCTAGCCCTCAAGGCAGCCATCTGTGGCTCAGCAGGATGTGTTTTGCTACACAAAAATGATTACCCCATTTCCATGCCCAGGCTGATTGTGGCAACCACATTGGCCTGCTAACATCATTAATCTGTGATTGTCCACCAGTGAAGGAGAAGACCTCAGTGAAGTGGATTTCATTACAGCTGGGTAACTATAGCTAATGGCATCTGAATATATGTGTATGCCCAAAAAAGTGATTATATGGGAATTAATCTGATTATTATTTGAAGACCACAACCAATGTGCCAGTTGAAAAGCCAGCTGGGATTTAGAGCATGTCTCACTCATATTTAATTTCTTAAGCAGCACAAAGCTATCAGGGTCAACATAGTGAAACATCAACCAAGAATGCATGTATAACAGAGGAAAGTTGTGGTGTGCATGCAATAAGGATGTATTCTGACAAATTCAAATGTGGCTCATATAGCTGCTAATCACAACTGTGTCACAGAGATGCTGACTGCAGGAAGTAGAGGTTCAGACTTGTCACGTTCCCTTTCTGAGATGTAATACAAGCTGCCCCACTGGGTAGTGGATTACTCTTCTGTTATTGCTAAGTCAGGGTATAGAGCTCCATGAGCCTTTATTGTCTTTAGCACATATATTAAATTAAATTTTTGGGACAGTCATCTTTGTGAATAGAGAATTGCTCCTACTATATGAGCTTGTTGTCACAGATTGTCATTGTAAAACTCGGAGGCAGGGACAATTAGGAAGGAAGTTTTACTTCACAATGGTCACAATTGTCTATATATGAAAGGGTACAAAAAGATTTTCCTTAGATGGTTTCTAAATAAACATCCAAATGAGACAAAACCTGGGAAATACAAGCCACAAGCCACGATAGTGATATTTCAGAATTATATATACAAGATACAGTGGAAAATGTTTTGCTCTTCAGCTCAGAAAACTGAGGGGGAATTTAGAGTTTGGTTTGCTTCCTGCTGTATGGGGTGGTATTCCCAATTCCCTGAAGAACTTTGGAAATCCCTACCCCTTCTCTTCAACATCCACAACACCATGTGCATCTGTGGATTTGGACATTTTCTAATAAGACCTTTCTTGCACATAGATTAGCTGAGGAGATTTGGCCATGCTGCTGAGCATGTGCTATCTAGGCTGGTTAAATAAGGTGAGACACTGTTAAATACTGACATGTCAAGCAACACGTTGAATTTTCTTTAGTGGTCTTGAATCTCTGCGATTACATCTTTAACACATCAATAACTTAGCCTCTGGTTAGCAAGGATCACTGAAGCATGACTAATCAGCAGATGAAAGTGTCTTTGTGGGGATTAGCTTTAATGAAAAGAAAAGGGATAGTTATTTTGGTAGTTTGAAATCTTCCATAAATCAAAGCAAATACTGACAAAGCAGGTTCATACGGTAAGAATGAAGCCATTGTGAATAAAATTAAGGGAACAGCTACTTTTATATAAATCACAGGCCAGGACAGCATTTGTAAGAGAGTTCATGGGAACAAGATCATTTAACTTCTTCAGGTGTAAATAAGTGATATTTCGCTAATGTTAAAACATCCCTAAAGAAAAACAGATGGATGAGGGTCCTTATTAGGGAGTTTCTTTTTTGGTTTTCGTTTTCTTTTCTGTTTTGCATGCAAAGAATACCCAGATAGTTTATCTTGGTCACTTTGTTCTGTGCAGGGACAAACAGCCAACATATGACTTGTTTTTTACTACTGCCAGATAGGAGGTCATAGCTAGAGAAACTTAAGTCTGGGTCACTGATAGCAGCTGCTTCTAGCTGGTGTAAATTAGAAAGTGTCTTAGGTTTCTATAATGTGGTTTAGAGGAGCTCATGGGGGCCAAGGGGATAGTGGCAAACAGAAAGAAATGCAAACCCTACTCCTTCTGGGGAGTATTCATGTTCAGCTCCTGAACTTTAGACCTCCTATATACTCCTGTGCAGTGGATGTGCTGTATAAACAACCACCCTTTGAGCTCCTCAGGGCAGTGACTCAGAGCACTGATGCTGAAAGCTTAACCCTCTCTGATGACTGTATGGGAAGCCTGAAGTTAGGTTGTACATATCGATGCACCTAATAGCTCTCTCCCCTTTATGTTCTCCATTTGGTTTGTGCTATGTCTTCACCATGGCTTTATTGTAACTTTTAAATTTAATCCTTGTGGATGTGAGAATGAACTCCAAACTCAGATTTATAATATTGGAGTGGGTCTCTCTGCCTCTGACTTAACTTAAAATCCTCTCGGGCAGCCTTAGGCAAATGAAAAAAACACTCAGATCCATGTTTCCTTGTTTCCAACTACACTTTTATCAGCTACTGTTATCATACGTACATTTTGAAAAAAGCTACTTAAACTGTTGAAGTGCATGTTGCAGGGACCGTTGCTAAATGGCAGATTGGAAATCATGAATACATGATCATCACTCTAAAGGTATATGGCATTGAAGGTAAGGCTTTATATACAAATATCAATTTAAGGTACTGCTCAATTACTGTACTAGAGGGTTTTCCCCACTCTGAAAGCTTTCAGGTTTGGTTGTTTTTTTCTTACCTGCTTTCATTTTACTCTGCTCCCACAGAACAAACTTCAATTCAACTCCTGAGTAATTGACAGTGCTCTACTGAAAAATTTGTGAAGTTCTTATTCCTAGACCATAAGTTTTATATAATACAATCTATTTTCACATTTTTAAGATGATTTCCATGTAACTAAGGCCAATGATTAAATACTTAATATGAATCTCTTTTCCAACCAGAGCAAATTTTTCCTTCTTCCTATACAAACATGCTTTTTATTCAAAGTTAGTGTGCATGTGTGTGTGGCTGGATATGATTTAAAAAATCATAGTTTGGTTATTACAAATTTTCTAGGGAAACTAAAGCAAATGGTTGTGTGGTTGCATTATTCCATAGCAACAAGAATAGGATTAAAAAGTCATTATCATGGAAGAATTTATCATACTGCCTGGCATAATTACTCTTCCATTATAAAGCTTATAGGATCATTATGAAAAAATAAAAACCCCAAACCAACAAAAATCTGTTATTCATGATGTTTGCATGATTCATAATTTACAATGTGAAGGAAAAGGAACGTTATGTGAAAAAATGCTATGGACATTTTTGCACAACATTCTATTGATACATGAATCACGCTTGTCTTTGGTTAACTCAAGGGAAATAATCCCAGTAATGTATGTAAGGCAGTCATGCCCACATGTCTGGGTTTTTTTATATCCAGATTTCAGTGGAAAGATAGATACTTTTTAAACAGATGGCAAACAAGCTCCTTTCCCCCCAACTACTTATAAAATTTAATAACACAGCTAATTATAGGACTGTGTATATTAATCCATTCATATGCTTGCTCCATATATTTAATGTCACAAGTCAAAGAGATCTATGGAGCTGCTGGGCAATGGCAGCTAAATTACATCCAGACAGTATTCCCTGTTTAAATACCCTTCTGAGACTGAATCTTTTGGGATTTTTGTTGGCAGTTCAGTACAAAAGTTAATGAAAAATGGTGTCATCTGCAAACTTGCTGAGGGTGAACTCGATCTCACTTTCTATTTTGTTGATAAAATATTAAACAGTACTTGTCCCAGGACAGACCCCTAAGGGACACCACTGATCACCAGCCTCCACCTGGACATAGAGCCATTGACCACCACTCTCTGGGTGCAGCCTTCAAGCCAACTTCTTATCCACTGAATGGTCCACCCTTCAAATCCATATCTCTCCAATTTGGAGACCAGGATGTCATGTGGGACCTTGTCAAAGGCCTTACAGAAGTCCAGGTTGACATTTGTTGGTGTTCCCTTGTCAACTGATGCAGTCACTCCATCACAGAAGGCCACCAGATTGGTCAGGCACGATTTGCCCTTGGTGAAGCCATGCTAGATGTCCTGGATCATCTCCTGGTCTTGCATGTGCCTTGACATTGCTTCCAGGGGGATGGAGGATCTGGCCTGGCTGTGTGAAGGGGCCATGATACTGTCATGGCTGCAGTGTCACAGCCATCTGCAGAGACTGAATATCTTTCCCTGTCCTCACTCTGGGCTACTGCAACTCTTTTAATCTTCCTGGGCCCTTCAATCCACTACAGAGGACCTGGTCACAGTTGCTGAAATAGTAGACTGGGTCAGCATTGATTCAAGACTGTCAGGCACCTACACACTACTTGGTTGTCAGTGAGGACTAGGAGACACAGCTTAGGCCTGTGAAGCATAAGCCCTATCTTTGATGGTAAGTAGGAGAGAGCATGCATGCTTCTTGGTAGTGCATCTAATATTATTTTGCATGCGTTACTGCTAAAGTATGTGTGATGCCATTCATGCTGGAGGTCAGAAGCAGCTTTGAAAATGTGCCTGTGTGAGGGGAGAGGCACTGTAATTACCTGTGAGTACAATGGCTCATTTTACTGTGACTGACAGTCTGATGTACCTTGTGCTAATAAAAGCCTCATATCAAGTGTCAGATACACTGGGTAAATACAAACAGGGTTCCTATATCAAAAGCTGTATGTGTGGTAAGGAGAATGAGCTCAGAACCACGCTATCTCTTGGTTAGTTTTGTGTTTGCCATATGTAAAAGATTTGCCAGTCAGGAAGACCTGGTTGTTTACACCATGAGTTCTCTTTACGTAGAATTCAAAGCATATTACTAATAAATTATAAAAATTCAGGTTAAAAAGTGTGAAACCTGTAAGAGAAAGCAGGAATATTGTCTAGATCAGGTTAAACACCAAAAAGGGAAGAGAAAATTCAGAGCATCCAAGTCTCATAATCTGTGGATCTGCCTTCATGTATCTGTTTGCTTCAAGTGCTCTTTGTGAGCTGTCAGAATTATTTAAAAACTTTAAAAAATGTATGGAAACAAATTTAGTCACGTATCACGGACTAGTTTAGGAGAGAGAAAAGTCCCACAAATCACAGAGAGATTAAGTTGAGGGGATTCAGAAAAGTGAGGGCTGGCGAGGTTTGTTTCCATACAAGTGCCATCCTCACCCTCCAAGAGTAGCAGTGAAGTGCCTCTCCGTTCCTTTAACCATTTTGGCACCCGTTCAATTTCCATAAAATGCTGAAGGTCAAAATATTAATGCTGCAGAATGTGGCCGGAAGCTCATCTTCCTGTTTGAATTTCCCTGCTAATTTCTGTCATTTTGATACTTTCATAATTACAATTAGTTTCTCTCAGATTTAACCCTTGGAACTGTGAGAAAAGAAAAACTGTAGTAAGTTTATGGGCTCCTACCTTACCCCAAAAGGTAGAGGTTTTCTCCAGCCACTTAATCCATTCCTCCAGCCCTTGGAGAGGTGGAGGTGCTCCCAGACAAGCAGGAATGAAGAAATGCTTCTGTCTGTTGCTTGCACCCTTTCTGCTGCTGGGTTGTTACTTCAAAGCCACATTTCTGTGCAAAAATATTTACCTGAAGATCCTCCCAGGGCAGATTTCCACTGATCCCAGGCCAGCAACTCAAACATCTGCTCAGTCACAAACATCTCAAATATCGCAGAATCACAGAATGGTTTGGGTTGGAAGAGGCCTTAAGGATCCCCTAGTTCCAAGCCCCTACCATGGAGGGTTGGAACCTCCCACTAGTCCAGGTTGTTCAAAGCCCCCTCCAACCTGGTCTTGAACACTTCTAAGGATGGGGCATTTTTCTGGGATGGGATATTTATCTGAAGTGTTTTGAAATCCTGGAACAATCTACCCCCTGCCACACACAAATCTTATATTCTTTCTGAAGAGTGTAGGTCGCTTTTTAAAATACAGCATGCCCTGGCTGCATGTCTCTCTGGGCAGAGGGCCTACTGTCTGTCATCCTTGATGTCTCTCTTACTACTTGTTTCAGCTGGTTGGTTTTTTTTGTTTGTTTGGTTTTTTTTTTTTTTTTTTTTTTTTTCAGTATTTAAAGGCTCTGCTGTGTTCCACACTTTCAATTAAGAAGGAAAAATGTTCTCTGTGTTGTAAGAGTGAAACTGGCAGTTGTACGCTTTGGTTTGTAGCATAAACAGTTGCACAAGGATTCATTGGCAACCTTCCCTTCACTAAGGAGGCTATCAGCTAAATGTCACAGATGTGTCTGGGTCTTGCCAAGAGCTGGAAATGTACTGGGAAACTTCTGAAAATGCCCTCAATTAAAAAAAAAAAAAGAAATGCTCTCAAGGATCTAGTGGACACGTGCTAGCTGCAGCAGAGGATGGAGCCTCTCAGAGCATATGGTTAGCGTCTCTTCTTGCGCATTCCTCATTACCTCTGGAGTCCACTTCCTCACACAACAGGCTGTGCCTCTCTCCCCCCCCCGCCTTCGAAGCAAGTCTTCCTCCTCAAAATAGCATTTCTTCCGTGTGGCCTATAAAGCTGAGCTTTTCCTTCTTGGTAACAGGATCACAAATAACATAAAACATTAAAAATGCCCTAACCCCTTGACACCTTCATTATAACCAAAGCAACAGCATGATCTTACTGCTGTAACACTTGCCCCCCCCCCCGCTTCCCTCATCACCAATGATCACGTCATGTTTTAACTACAATCTAATCCTGCAAACACTTCCTACCCAGCAGAGCACTTACCGGCACATAAGTAGCCCACTGACATCAGTGGATTATTCCAGGTAGTACATTCTAGGAAAGCTAAAGAAGTGTTTGCACCCCTGGGCCATTCAGTTTGCAAGCTCTTGGGGGATATTATCTTTTGTCTATAAAGAATCATGCACACTCATGGTGCTGTATAAATAATTAATACTAACAGAACTCACATCAAACGAGCCCAGATGGGAATTCATACCACTGGCTTTCCTGGTTGCTAGAAAAAATATTACAGAATTATGGAGCTTGGAGTAAACCTATAGCATATCTGGGTTTGTGTAGTTCACCCTGCTTTGGGAAAGAGTTTTTCTCTTCCTCTGCACCAGAGGAAATACTGAAGGACCTTCATCAGGAAAGAAATGCACAGGAAGCGTATTTTAAGTTAATCCAAAATCTGATGAATATTTCCCAAAGGTAAGTTAAAACTCTTATCACCCTGTCTAACCTTTAATTGCATAACACAGGAGGTCTGGGTTTTATCAAACTATTGACTCTTTTTGTGTTAAGATTTCTTTGGCTTTCAGCAACGTTGCACAAATTGTTCCTCGGTGAAGACCTTAAGCAATAAAATAAAACTGCTAATTTTATTTCCAATACACTCACTCTTTTTGCTCTCAAATTTTGTTTTACCATTTTCTTCCTGAAACATGATAGAGTGAATCTGAATGAATCCAATCCATCACACAAAATAAAAGGATAAAACAGGGAAAGCAATATGGAAACAAAAACAGAGCTGAGAAGACATGGAAGCTTGGAGCTCTTTGCGATGTTATAATACAACTTCTGGATTAAAGAAAAAAGCTAAATATTCAGTTTTGTGTGTTTTTTTGTTGCTGTTGATTTTTTTTTTTTCAATGCAATTAAGAAGGAGCAAAACTAAGACACTTGTTAGAACTTAATGTCCTCTTGACTTCAGATGTTATAGGTGGTTTGTGAGTTCAAGAATTCTTGAGCCTTTCTCTGAAGATACTGACTATGTCAAGGTCATGCATTGTTCAGACTTACATCACCTGTTGCTCAGAGGAAGTACATCACTCAAGTGCAGGAATCATGAAGAAAGGTAGTTTCCTTCTCATCAGCAAGGCTTATGCTTCCTTATGGGGAGGGTGACAAATGTACATCATGTTTGATTGCTGTACTTTCCAAGTGCTTCTGCAGGTCAAACCGAGTTGTAAGATGCACAGGGTGAGATTACTGTGATTTTTTGTCATGCCAGTAATGTCTTTGATTAGTAGGTAGAAAACATATTTCTACCTTCAAAGAATGCTTTGACCACCAAATTACTGAAGTCACCAGGCTACTCCAGATCTCCTTGAAAACCACTCCACTGTGTACAAAATAATCTAATATTCATTGGATGAGAGAGCAAAAAAGTGAACGTGAATAACTGCCTCATGATAAGCTTATATTGATATTTCACTATTGTATAGAAAAAAAAAAAAAAAAGAACATTGGCCTCTTCATCCCACCCTGAGAATATACTAGGCACTAGGTAATAGGAATACCTTCCTTTTCTCACTGATTTAGTGAATGCTGAATAGATCTACCCAAACTGAAGACAACTGGCTGGAGAGAGGGATGACACCCTGCTTCAGAGGAAACTACAGCCTGATGGTTCAGGACATTCTCCAAAGAAAGTTGCATAGGAAGAAGAGACTCTTAGCTACTGAGTAAAAAGCAGGGTTTGTTTGTTTGTTTGTTTTTGTTCTGTTTTCCAGTAGAAAATACCTGATGAGGTATTTTCTCCTTGTGAGAGGGTGAGAATCCAGTGTCAGAATCCCCAAAATGTCTGGAGGAGGAAGTCACAGAACTCACCTGGTTAAGATCAGACTGTTTCTGAACATCCCCAGATACAGAGACTTATGTGGGTGGTCTTCTGCTTTGAATAGGTGACTGACTGACTGCCTGTGGACTTCAAGACCTTTTGTGTTATATCTCGGGTGCACAGAGATTCTTCCATATGTGGTTGCCCCCCGGTAAGACACCTAAACATTTGTTTGACTAGAATGTAGGTGAAACACACAGGTGTATATATATGTATATAAATATGTATATGTATATTAAAAATCTATACATTAGCATATACTATATACTGATATAGTATAGCAAATATATTTTTATAAATATATAATATTTAAACACATTCAGAAGAGCCCAGTACTGTCCCCTTTTCCAGACTTTGCAAAACTATTTTGTGTTTATTCTTTAACTGAAAGAGAATGTGAAGAATTGTTTGTAGAAGAAAAAGCAAACCATGATTTTTTTTGGAAGAATTTGCTAGGGATTTTTTTTGCTAAGTTAAATTTTAATAGAAAATAGGAAAAAAAAAAAAAAAAAGAAAGAAAGAAAGAAATATTAAGTCCCTGTTTTCTCACAGACTTTCACTTCATGAAAATATTTGCATTATCTTTCTGAGATCTGTGTGGAAACCTCTGCATGAGCTCCGGCATGGTCCCAGCAGTTAGGGGTGCAACATATGCAGAGGGATGGGCCAGAAGTTTTCTGCACTTATCTTCAGATGCCTGTGAAATCTGCAGCAAAATTTAAGGGTACATAAGGGTGTCAAGGTCTTTCTAGTGTCCTTTCTTCTCAACAAGCCACTTGGATTCCTCTGGAACATTCCAGCAGGCTGGTAGATCTGTCAGTATTTCAAAAGCAGTTTCAAAATGGCTCCAAAGGTGATATTAAAGATAATTATGCTCAGCTGGGATTAGGTTTTCAGAAGACATCTCAAAACCTTGCCTTTTCTGTTTTACTTTAACTAGGTCAGTGCCATTAACATTCTGGCCCTGGGTTATTTTGTCTATGAGTTAGAAGAAACACTGAAATAGTAGCAACATCTTTCTCTGTGCCATGTTGATCATATGCAACAAATATTTCACAAAAATAAGAGGAGCATTGTTGCAAAAATCAACTGTACAGCCTTAGGCCTGGTGACTCTTCTTCTGTAAGGAACTATTTCTTTTCTGTGCTCATTTAATTGTTTACTCCTACCATCTATTGTACATGGGAAATACAGTCTCTGATTACCAGATACCTACCTGCGGTGTTTCTAATGCATCTGCAAACAATTCCCAACGTTCTAAGTCATCCTTGGAGTTGAACTCACAATTAATAGCCCTAGTGATATGACAGTTAGGGACTTAGTAAGATGGTGTGTAATAGCTGGTCTGTGTAGTTACTGTGCTGCAGTCTTGCTTGATACATCTTCCATAACAAGGAAAAAATTCAGCTTCACTTTTACTTTATATTTTGTTCCAATATAAGGGAAAGTCAAGTTTGATTTGTCATAATTTGTCATTTTATGATAATATAAGGCACAAAAGTTCAGTTTAAGTTCTTCTTGACTTAGTAGTACTATATTTGATCTAGCTAGCTACATGGTTTATGGGGACAACACTGGATTAAATTTAGGCTCTGCTGATGTCAATAGACAAACTTCAGTAGATCCTGGAGTTCAGTCTTTCAGTTCCAAAGCATTCAGGCCTATCTTTAGGCATGAGTAACACAGTTTTTGCACCACAGAGAGATATCACATTTTCATTTCATTTTACCTACCATATTTAAATGTGTGCTATTGCCTATAACTACACGTGAAGACCTTCTATTTTTAAGCCTAAATAGGTGCAACAGAAACGAATCTCCAGCCCAATTCAACTGCAATGAATTGAGGTGGAGAAGTTGTAGGGGGATGACTAGAAAGGGGCCATTTGAAGGCAGGGCACGGCACTATATTGACTGCATTATTATTGTCCTTGAACATTTTTAATAGGTAACAGTGTCTTATAAAAAAGAAAATATCCTTCACATTTAAACATAAGCAAAAGTAAATAAGCAGACTTAGGTGACCTGTTTTAATGCATGAAGAAAACTCTAATATATTGTAGTGAGAGGCATAACCTGTCTTATCTAGGCAAATTTTTCCCTCATGTATTGAGTGCTGTTGGATAAAACTTCACTGGCATTTAGGCTCCCCTAGATCCTGGTTATTGTAAATAAAAGTAAAGTTTGGCCCTTGAGTAAATTATATTTTCAGATTAGCAACCATTCTGTTTTGCTTTCCCTCTTCTCATAAATCAATTATTGAGGGCTATTTAATTAAGAACAGATTAGAAACATTTTCATTGTTGTTCTTTAAATTTCCTTTGTACTGGAGTGCTATGGAGTTAAAACACCAAGCACAAAAGTGCACAGCCAACCATGACTAACAGCATAAAGCAAATAACAAGCTGTATGATCAAAAATGAAAGCCAGCGCCGGTCATGTGGAATAATAGAAATCATACCACCAAAACACTTCATACGCATCTGATCTACCAACATACACACTTGCTCAGCCCATATCATGCCTCAGGAATGCAGCTGCAAACAGAAAGAAACCTGCACAAGCAGTAAATACCCAGAGGGGAAGCTGTTTCCCGTACCTCATACGGATGGTACCTAACCTCTTCTGTGGGAGGTTCGCCGGCTGTGGAGAGCAAAAGGCAGCAGTTACTCAGGACTTACTTTTCTTTCAGCTCTTGTGGAGGTGTCCTTGGGGAGCTACACCAACTATACTTGCCAGTCACCATTGCTGCAGGTGTAGCTGGGAACAGATAACTTCCTGCATTTTAGCAAGGAAGCTGCTGAAGAACAGGCGTGGGCCATTCCCATCTGTCATGGAACAAGGTCCCCCCAAAGAGCACAAAATTATGCAATATGGTATTCAGGGCTCTGACAAGTCATCGTCTTCACCATCATTAAAAATAACCTTCCACACTCTGCTGAGTTTTCTCTGGCATTGCAAAGGACATTCTTAACTGAGCAAAGAAAGAAAATTTTATCTGATTATGGGGTGTAACTGAGAGTGGAGAAAGCCTGGGTGTTTCAGGGAGAGGATGAAGACATTTTACCATGTGTATTTTTACATAGGGTATTGGAACAAACAAACAAAAAGCCACCACCAATTCTCTGCCTGTTAGCTGGAAAACAAACCCAGCTTAAATTTTTTTCTCAACTCTCACTGCAGGAAGTGGGAAACTTTCTGCTGGTTTGTAGGGAATTGGAGCAAGCCAAAGAGAGCAGAAGAAAAACAAGCAACCACCCACCAATAAAATACATGTAGTAAAGAACTGTCAGGGAGATCAAGGGCTTTGCTTACTCTTCAGGAAGGGTTTGATTTCATTGTCATTTCAGGCCGAGCAGAAGGGGATTCCATATTCCCACAGTCATCCATCTCAACTACTCCCCTTGTGATTTTTGAACCTGCTGTGGCTCAGCCCCCTTCCTCATGCTTGAGAGTGGAGAGATGGCAGAGGGAACAAGAACCTGCTATGCAAATACCTTTTAAAAATGCTGCTGATGAACATCAAATCTTTTAAATCCTGTAACTATAGTTTCAATCAGGTGAGATTACATGCTGGTATAATTCTCTGGTGAATTCAGTGGGGACTATAGCTGAGGGATAAATTCATCCCCATTGTAGGTGAAGGCTGGGGTGGCTGGGGAAGAGCCCCAGAAATCTGTAGTATCCTCTTCTTCAGCTCTGCGGCCCTACTGCTGCTGTGTTTCATATTTGTTGGAGGCAGCACATCTGTCCTTTTGGAAGTCAGTGCCGCATGTGTCAAACTGAGAACAGAAATTTCCAGAGTGTGTCGATTTGTTGACAGGCCAGTGTGCAACTGGAGATGATAACTCAGATATAAAAGTAACCATCTGAATTCTTGTCCTTCGAGTCGTATCAGATACACTCATTCTTCCATGCGGCTTTTCCCGTGCAAGTCCTTAAGTCACTGATCTCCAGAAGGTGTTGAAAAGATTTTCTGAGAGGATACCTAAGGGTCCTATTTTCTCTTAAGCATAATTCCTCCCGATTAATGAGGGTTGTAGATTCAGGACTGATGACAATTTGGGTTCTGAGTGCTTAAAGTAGAGTTGAGCACAGCACTCACCACAGTGCCCTCTGTAGTCTGCTGGATAGGCATTGTTTCCAGCCTTGTTCCCAAGCACCAGTGTGCCCCTCAGCTCCACATCTGTAAAATATGGCATTGCTCATCTCTGAAAGTGCTCTGGGATGGGACATGTGGGATGCATGCTAAACTGGGAAGTAAACTATTCTCAGTTCCTTGCAAACAGAGGATTGACCAAGTCTCTACCTCAAACAAATCAAAAATAAATAAATAGAAATGATTAACTTCTGTCAGAAAACCCAACTCAACCCTTTTAGAACTAATAATAGCATTTGAAACATATTTGAAACATATCCTTTTCCAGTGTTCATCACTAGCTAATTATTAAACAAAGCTAAATAGAAACATTGTTTTGATCCATGTGCCAACTCTTATCTGAATTTGGGAAGCAAAATCAGAAGAAAAAATATGGGCTGCTGAAGGAGAAAGGGAAGGGAAGGGAAGGGAAGGGAAGGGAAGGGAAGGGAAGGGAAGGGAAGGGAAGGGAAGGGAAGGGAAGGGAAGGGAAGGGAAGGGAAGGGAAGGGAAGGGAAGGGAAGGGAAGGGAAGGGAAGGGAAGGGAAGGGAAGGGAAGGGAAGGGAAGGGAAGGGAAGGGAAGGGAAGGGAAGGGAAGGGAAGGGAAGGGAAGGGAAGGGAAGGGAAGGGAAGGGAAGGGAAGGGAAGGGAAGGGAAGGGAAGGGAAGGGAAGGGAAGGGAAGGGAAGGGAAGGAAAGGAAAGGAAAGGAAAGGAAAGGAAAGGAAAGGAAAGGAAAGGAAAGGAAAGGAAAGGAAAGGAAAGGAAAGGAAAGGAAAGGAAAGGAAAGGAAAGGAAAGGAAAGGAAAGGAAAGGAAAGGAAAGGAAACAACTGCTTTTTAAATCACTGGACATAAGTTCTCCCTGGCAGCTTTCAGATGCTGCCAGCTCAGGAACTAAGAACAGCTGTGAACCAACAGGATCAGAGATGAGCCCATCGGCTGCTGCAGCATCTCTGGTACAAGAATCTTCCTTGGGGTCTCAGGAGGTTGCTAGCGATAGTGCCAAACTACATTTAAAGTGCATTTCTGCACGTGTGTGAATACTGCAGGGTTTTCAAGAGAAACTTCTTGTGTAGGTAGACGGGCTGAAGCCTCTGCCCTGAGACAGGAGCCTCGGAGCGCATTAAGCACTGAAATGCCATAATGGAGATCAGGTGTGGTGTCTGATGAGCTCCATACTATGGTCTCTGTGCTCCCCTCCGTATCTGCAGGGAGCAGGAACTCTTTCTTCAGATTTATGTCAGGAAAAGCTCTGTCTTAGCCTCCACCAGAGCCTCTTTGGTGAGGCTTTTAACCTGTGGCTTGGGAGGTGCTTTAAAACTGCCATCTGTGTGTGCTTTTCTTCAGGCTGCACAAAACTGCCTGACTTGCGATTACGACAATCATTAGTCAGTCCCCTATTTGGAGAGTAGTTAGAAATCCTGCTACTATATGGCCCCCTGATGTTTCTGTAGTTTCAGAGAAGAACAAGCACCACCACCTCCCTCCCCACCCAGTCACTTGCCTTGTTTTTTGCCAGAGTGAGGATCAGGCATGAGTTTGACCAGCAAGAGGACCTGAGATGATGATGGTTTCTTAGAGATGACCTTTCTTTATTGTTGCCTCAAATGGAGGGGGCTGAATGAGCCACCTTGCACCTAGACAGCCAGATGCCTGCATTTGGTCTCAATTTGCTCACTCAGAGTGAGGAGAGCTCCACCACATCCACTGCAGCAAGCCCCATGCTCAGTGCAGAGGCCGTCTGCCATGAATACAATCAAGCAATAACCTGAAGATTACTGGACACATTTTTGTGGCTGTGCCGGGGGAATGGCACCAGGTTGGTGGGGTCAGAGGCAGGTGAGCACTGTGATGCTATTGCTGACACCTGTGCTGGAAATGACAAAGGCTTTGCCATTCCTGCTGTTGTGGAGCATGGGAAGCTTTCTTCTACTGTGACTGAGGATCAGTGGGAGAGAAAGTATCAAGCTGTACCTTCAGCTTCCAAACAAACCAGTACAAAGTACATTTGCTAAAGTGTTTCTCTGTGGTGACTGTAGTGGGAACACACTACAGAGGCGCTGTTAGTGCCAAGGAGACCACACTGGCAGTCTCCTTGTCACATTCTCCCCAGCAAGCTCACCCTCTTGCCCTGAGGACAGGGTCTTCAAGGAACCTGTTTGTCCTTTCTTTTGCTCTTGTTCCCCATGGGAGGAGGCAGTAACACCATTTGTATTTTGTGTGCTGGAAGGTACTGCTAAGGCACAGACTGAGCCTCCTTCTGAACTTAGCTGGCTGCTAAGATGAAGGAGCAGAAGAATTTCTGCTCTTGTTGCCATTTGGGCAGGTAATGTATCCCTGAGAAAGACAGTGTGCAAGAGCTAAGTATTTCTGTATTCTGCTACCTTAATAACTTGAGGCTGCCAGGTGCCAAATGCCTCTGGAAACCTTCCAGTTCTGTGGGAACTGACAGGCTCAGCTTGTTCCCGACTCCTTTGCACGCCACAGAGTCAGACCCTAGAAAAACTGCAGACTCTTAGCACAAAGGCTCCTCATCTGTTGCGGGGAGAGTGAATCATACCCCTGAGAAACATGAAATAGAAAGAAGAACTCCACATTTTTTAGTGACTACTGACTCTGTAAGAACATGATACACATTACTCTGAACGCCTGTCCCAGAGGTGAATCAATGGCACTGTATCTTGCACCATTTCCTTACAGTGCTGCATGAGTCACTTGGGTTTTGAGCCCTGGTTTACACACTTCTGAAATCTCGTGCAACGTTGTCATGGCTGTTAGGCAGTGCTTCTTTATGTGTTTATTACAAGGGGTTTACAAGAGGTATACATCTATTTTGGATGAATAGATGATTTAAATACCGTGTTGACTGATCTAACACAGTAAGTTTGTAGAAGGTGGTGACACGGGGAAAGGAAGGTTGAACACAGGCTTTGGCATGATAGCTAGTTGTTCATTCGTTTTAATTGCTTTTTGTCTTTTTTTTTTTTTTTTTTTTTTTTTTTTTTTTACCTCATTCTTTTAACTGCCTACCTGTGAATGATAAAGAAAGAGACGACACTGTCATTGCACACATGAACTGATGTGGTTTTACTGCATTTGGCCACACACTTCAATGAAATACGCTGGTACAGAGTGCAGCCACAGGTCTTATCTCTGCTGCTACTCCTTTCACAAAAGAACACCCTTAACATCAATGTTTTTCCTTCCTTAGCTTGATAATGTTGCAATCATACCTTTTGCTGTTGGTCAGAATGCAGAGATTAAAAACACTCAGTTGATGCAAACGGTGGGTCGATACAACACACAGAATGGGGTGTAGATGTGCTTCACACAACAGAGAGCAGAATCGAAGGGGAACATGTCACTTGGAGGCAAGACGCCTCTTTAATTGATTATGGCAAGGAAAATCAAATACCATATCTGCTTTTTCCTGGAGTATATCAAGACTGATCATAACTAACATCTGTTCATGTTAAGCAAATACTTGTCATGATTTCAACTTCTGTTTGCATACAACTCTGAGTAGTGCATCTTAAAGTCATACATATTCATATAGAATGAAGAATGCATAATGTCTGCATAAAAAGATAAGCTGTATGACTATATATGAAGACAACAACTACAATTCTCACAGCACTGTCATTGGTTAATTTTAAAATATTCAAGCATTATTTAAAAAACAGTAAGCTGAACTTAAAACTACACTACGAAAAATTGTATAACTGAAACCAATGCTGACTTCCTCAGTATTAATCAATTTTAAAGTTTCCTTTTTTTTTTTTCTTTTTTTTTTTCTTTTTTTTTTTTTAACCTAACACTTTTGTTAATTAGTTGTCATTTTAACCTCCACTAACATGATCAGATTTCTTCTGCCTCTGGGCAATTGAGTTATGCTCTGATCTTGAGTTCTAAGGGAAATGTTCAATTTTATTTTTTTCCACAGTTGAATAAACAGTACCATGTATACTATCTCGTGTTAGAATAGTGTTGTCTTCACATAAGACTCAAATAATGGTATTAGTCATTCATTTCCTTGTACACATACACCCTATTGCGTGTTGACAGGTTTATAAGGATGCAGTGGCAGCCGTGGGTGCTGGGAAGCTCCTAGACGACAGCCTTTGAATCCTTGCAGTCCTGAGCAATGGTGCCTGAGTTAGTCTGTTTATTGTCTGCTTTCTCTCCCAGATGCTTGACTTGTCTGAAAGATTAATACATTAACAAGAGTGGTAAGGTCCAGGGTTGCACATCTTTAAGACATGTTTATTAGCAGATGGCACATGAGATTCAAAGGTCACTGTGGAAGGTAACATTTTAAAGTGAAACAACAATATTTATGTTCAAATACTATGCTGATGAGATCATATGGAAAAATGTTTCTGATTAAATTAGTTTATAAATAACCACGATATATCTATCGAAGACTCCAGATGCCACTTATAGTCTTCTTTCTCCTATTCTATTACACCCTAATTTATTTAGTAATACCAGACTTTCTCTTTATATAAACAGACTAACAGCTGGAAAACAACTTCTATACTGGACAGACAATCCCACTTTCCTAAATAATTGAAAATCCAGTGTGAAACCTGGGTCTATTTTCTGCTACTTAAACCTAATATTCCATATAAGACTTTTTAAGACCTGAAAGGATTTTTAACTTACTTTTAAATTCTCTAGGGTAAAATTCACCTTACAGACATAAGGACTTACTGGCAGATAACTATCCTATTTACAGGCAACATCATGTTCTATAACATTTTGACAAAAATCATCTTTTGCTACTTAAAAAGAATCCATACAATAAACAGAAAATCCTGTTCCTTAGGATTTCTATAGGAAGATTGACTGTCTCGTAGTCCATTACCAAATATTATCAGTAACGCTGAACCTGAAATCCTGTTTATCCTCTCAAATTGTCAAAAACTTTATGCAAATTCGAAAGGAAAATTTTTGCACAGGTTTAAAAGGGCAGCTAAGCTCTTAATTAACATTTCTTATCTCACATGCCACACAGGCATTAAAATGCAGAGGATTTAAATGGTACTTACTTTTCAAGTGATCCATTTTCAACTTTCATAGCCCCTTCCACTGGATCCAGTCCTTGTTCTGAAAACTGTTTCAAGGCACTTAATGCTGCCTAAAGAAAAAATGAATTGTTAAAGAAAACACTAACACAGCTGTATTAAAAGCAAATGGAGAAAGGTGTGTATTTTGGTATTTTGCATCTAAATCTTTTCCTGTATGTAGAAACTACTTAGACTGCACAGCTAATAAAGAGGGTACAGAACAGTGCCGTGATAAACAGCTGTGTTTGTGCATAGATTTGGGGACACCTTCTTCCTGGGTACACGAGTGACTTCCATTTGTGTTAATGAAAGCTGCATTACCTACACGAATAACATGATATACTTTTAGGATTCTTGCCTTTGTGCCCTGTAAAGTCTCTCCCGCTTCCTCATGTGTTTTCCTAGAGCTTGCGCTTCCTGGAGCACCTATGATGCCTGCAGATGATTGTGGAAGTGTGGGCAACAGGGCAGCAGGGAACTACCCCAAGACTGGATCTTGAACAATACAGAAGAATGATGTCTTATACATAGGCCAGTGAACTGTACTAAGCAAGGTGAACCAATATGGATTGATTATGAAGCACCAGCAACAGAAGAGTTATCAATTTTTAGCTTTCATTTTACTGCATGATTGCATATTTTATTAAGCAGCTTCTCTCTCAACTTCATGAGTCCTGCTTTAGCTCTGCAAAGCACATTGCTCCTCTTTCCCTTAACTGCTTTGGCAACAGACAAATGATTTTTTGTAATGAATTTAGCAAAGGTTGGTTATGAAACTGTCAGACACCTTGTGCCTCACTTTGAAAACACAGCCAGCACAATAAAACAATTGAAGTCCATTCTGTCTTGAAGGTGAAAGGCAAAGCAGAGTTGAAAACCAGATTTTTCTATTTAATCACTCCCACCTAATTTTAAAGTATTAATCACAGGGAAAAAGAAAAAATAGACACTGCCACCCAAGGTAACAACACAAACACTGGAACTGACTGCAGGCCATGTGGCGTTGTTGTTCACAGTGAGGCCAGCAATTGCTGTTTAGAAAATTGGAAGTCGTTCTCTTTTTCGTTGTTGGGATAGAAAGAATCTGTCTCTATCTTCTTTTCCCATTCCTTTTGGGCAGCAGGGGCTCTGTCCGAAACAGGAGCTGCCATTGTAATGAAGAACTAGATTTGCTCTCATACTAATTCTTTGCCTGGATTCTCTCAACAGCTCCTTCCCTTGAAAGGTATGTTTATACAACTTAAATATTATTAGACAATGTGTATTTTGGCAAGATGAATAACAGTGCAAAAATTGCCAGGCTGCCCTAAACTAAAAGACCATGCATCCCGGATTTGTCTATAGTAATGACTAGCTGCTAAAGCTACAGAAGGCTGCATGAGGTACTCCCACCCATAATGTGTGAAGGTGGAATCCTTCTAGTCTGTAAGGCTTTATGTTTTTTGTCCTAGTAAACAAATGAAAAGCTAAATATTTCTTAAACTGTCTTGCCAAATATCAGATTATTGCTGTTACTTACTCATCCACTCTTCCTTTGCCATGTGTTCTGGGCCCCCTGTATCTGACAGCAACCCTGCATTCTACTTGCTCCTTATTCCCATCCATTCACATAATTATTCCCTTCATTTTAAAATCTCTGCTGCCCACATCTTACTTTTTATTACTTTTCCATGCCATTGCTTGACCCATAAGGGCTGAAGGAGCGTCAGCCCTTCACCTCAGAAACAACTTCTGCCACTAAAGTATCTATCAGTTTTATCATCCTTCAGATTCTTCAATGAATAAATTCTTCTTTTCCTCATTTTTTTTCTGTTTTTCTTGACATTTTGATATATTTGCATTTTCTTTTGACATCTCTTTCTCTACCACCGCACAGTGTCTGTTGCAGTTTCAGACGTGTATTCTCAGCTCCTATAGGCTCTGATCACCATCTGCCTTTCCATTCTTGATCTTGACTGAAGGGCAAAATCACTAGGTTTGCTCTAGTCAAACAATTCCTCCCAGTGGCAACAAGGTTTTTCATCTACTCTTAACTTCTGTTTGTTCCAGTAACACAACACCTTTCTTCATCCTACTTTCTCCCTTCTGCTCCTCTTCTTGGGATTCTTCTCATCACAGTGCAAGAACTACTCAGCAAGTGAAGATGGGGGATTTGGGCTCCTGTGCTTCCTTGCACAGGACTGCTTCTGTGTTGTACTTAGTTGATCATGGGCTAGCAATGGTCTGCACCAAACAAACCAAGGAGTAAGGACTGGCACACAAGAATCTCCTTTCTTCTCAAATCCATGTTTCATGATCAACATTAGCAAAACAATCAAATCTATAAGATTTATTCTTATGTATGGTATAGCCCAGAAGGCATTCCTAAGCAGCAGTGCAAAGAGAGAAGGAAGCTAAGACATCTGCTCCTCCTACACAGCATTATTGCTACCTCATCTGTTTTTCAAACCCACCTTGTTTACATTTTTAAATACCCATTCTTAGCTTCCTGGTCTGATGTGTGAATTGTAAACTTGTGGAAGAACTGTTTGTTCAGGTTATTTGTGTTGTAGAGTGGCTTAGATGGAGAGCCCCTAATCATAGTAATAAGTAGTGTCACGATTTGAGATTAGGTCACAAGGTGATTATGTGAAATGCAGAACAGACTGATGTTGATCAGTGG